>NW_021703769.1:34273436-34873436 GCF_005190385.1 Monodon monoceros | reverse complement strand
ACTCAATCTGCATTTATCGACTGGATTGTCAGAATCCAATTGTTTAGAAAATTGCAATTTACAGAGAATTGATTGATGGATTTGATTTTCTATTCAGCTTCATTTTTCTATTCCTTCTTTCCCTTAGCTAGTTTTATAGTAATAAGTTAACATTTTTGATCTTTTTTTTTTTTTTCCACAAGATGTTATCCAGTAAAGGTCAATTCAGGAGCAACTGTAGAGGAAAAAAATTCTTGGCATGTCTTTCTAAATTCATGTCTCACACTTTCTTTTCATGCTTAAATGCAGTGGTCTTTTTTCAGTTACTCAAACCAGTAAATTTTTTCCAGCCTCAGGGTTTTGCACACATTGTTTTCTTTTTCTGGAATGAACTTCCCTTATTTTCAGTGGCAGTGCTCCATTCCTTTTGTTCATGGCATTCCCCCCCAATTTACACACATCAGTCAAAGTGTTTGACTAGCACCTCCAGAGAGTATATGGTCCTTGAATCCTGGGACTGGAACTTCATTTTGCTCACTACCATATTCTCAGTGATGGAGGGCACATAGTAAGAGCTCAAGCGATATCTGTCAAGTCTGAACGGATAAAGAAGATGTGGTACATATACACATAATGGAATACTACTGAGCCATAAAAAAGAACAAAACAATGCCATTTGCAGCAACATGGATGGACTTAAGATTATCATACTAAGTGAAGTAAGTCAGAACTAGAAAAACAAATACCATATGATATCACTTATATGTGGAATCTAAAATATGACACAAATGAACTTATGTATGAAACAGAAACAGACTCAGAGACATAGAAAACAAACTTATGGTTACCAAAGGGGAAAGGTGGTGGGGGAGGGATGGACTGGGAGTTTGGAATTCGCAGATGCAAACTACAATATTATATATAGGATAAATAAGCAACAAGGTCCTACTGTATAGCACAGGGAACTATATTCAATATCCTGTGATAAATCATAATAAAAAAATATGAAAAAGAATGTATATATATACACACATATATACATATATATATATATATATATATATATATATATATAACTGAATCACTTTGCTGTACAACAGAAATTAACACATTGTGAGTCAACTGTATTTCAATTAAAAAAAGAAAAAAAATAGGTCAAATAAAAAAAATATTTGTTGAGTCAAGGACAAGACCTTAACAGTTATATCTTTCCTGCTCTGAAGCATCAAACGAAAGAGCAATAATAAACAAGTGTGA
The DNA here is from genome assembly GCF_005190385.1 of Monodon monoceros. Classification (NCBI taxonomy): domain Eukaryota; kingdom Metazoa; phylum Chordata; class Mammalia; order Artiodactyla; family Monodontidae; genus Monodon; species Monodon monoceros. Next base: position 34,872,200 of record NW_021703769.1, on the reverse strand, counting down.
TCATTTTCTTTTGCTTTATTAAAGTGAAGGTTAAATGCTTGGGGGCCTTTCCACAGCTCTGCCCAGTGTTTGCAGCACCAGCAGCTTTTTCCACAGAGAGCAAGAAACTGATAGCGGAGAGCGACTTTTTTATTTCTTTTCTGTTACCGACCAAAGTCGTTAATAAACTTCATTTTTCTGAAAAATATTCACAAGAATTGGCTGATGTAACTGATGCAACAGCTCTCAATACTTTTCATAACTTAACCATACATTTAAGAATGGCTTCTCAACTTCATTCAGTGCAACTTCAACACTGCCAGCATGTTTCAAGAGACTCAAAGGTTCTTCTTTGGGTATAAGTGTTATTCTTGCTTACTTGTTGCTTAGATACTGGGATAAAAATAATTCATAATAGAAAGGAGTGTTCTGCATATAGCACAAGGAAAAGGTTTTATGCAACAGACCCAGCTATCCCAGAAACAACGATAATTAGAGCCAGGTATGTAGAAATGCATTGAAATGAAGGCGAATTACTTTGTTTTAAGTGGTCAACATATATTAAGTGCCTCAAATGTATTGGGAGAAAAAAAAAAAAGCATCTTACAAGCTTATCCTCTCATCTACTTGACTGCCATAGGAGCAAAGTAGGCAATTTTCAAACTGTTTTGATCCTGTACTTCTCTGGCAAAAGCCTTTTGAGAACCACCCTGCAATGTACATAAATATATCTATTTATAAAATGTACTAGCATTCTAATTGCTTATTAACTTAAAAATATTAGCCCTAGACATTTAAAAAGGGGGATAAGATGAAATTAATATTTTAAAATACTACTAACCATAATCTATAATCATTAGCTAATATCTCAACGGACATCAAGAAAGGATTTATAATTAATAAGAAGCTTAAATTCTTAGTAACGTTAATATTTTTTGACCAGTACTTTTTTTGTATTAATTGGTTATTTATTTATTGTTTTCAACTTGCAAAGGGTCTTTCTTACTGAAAATGTTGGAGTTATGGGAGTGAAAGAAACTAATACAGTGACCCCGTATATTGTACATATTAACAAATAAGTCCTATGTACTTCTTAGTTTTAAAAATGTTTGGATAATATTGGGGCAAGATATATCTTAGTAAGATTATTCAGGGCTATTTAGCAGTGCTAGTTTTAGGAAGGCAACATGCTCACCCTTGAAGATGGAAGACTACAAGCCTCTAAAGCAGTTTCAACTCGCTTCCGGTCTGCTGAGAACAAGCGGTATATGCTGTGAAGTGAAAGCACACGTGAGAGATGCTTAAAAGGCATTTGGATCACACTTGTAGATGACGCCAGCTGAAACATTCCGTTCAATCAAACCTCCTTATAATTCATCTTTAGAGAATTAAAAGATACTGATTGTTCTAGCATCAGCATATGTGTTCTGGAAGTTCTATGTGTGTGCTTTTTAAAATCAAAGTGCCTAAAATAAAATCAATATTTTGAGACAATGGCGATGACCCAGTTAAAAAACATTGCACTAAATAGCCTCTGGTATTGTGTTAAGCACTAAAATCAACATCCTTGACAACTCTGTCTCCTTGCTGCTACTCACTGCTCTAAAGGTGTACGTTGCTAATATTATTAATAATAAACAATTAATTAATAGTATTATTATTAATAATGTAACTTTTTTATGAGCAGAAGCCCACTGGTAGCTAGTAAGTCAAAGGTTAAAGGCTTTTGACTGAACATGGTCTAGAGATGTGCTTTTGTTGGTCAGTAATTTGGGTTTAAAAAATATAACTTAAGTACTGAACAATTTAATATAACAATTTGGATTTATGGGTTCTATTGAAACATTAGAAAATCTAGCGTCCAGAGCCCACCAGTCCCACAGGGAATATGGTGGAGTTGAGTTGTCCTTGTCTCCTTGAGACGGGGTTTCACTCTTCAGTTTTCCTTCCTGTTCCTGGCCTGCTTCATCATGCATGTTCCCTGCCTGGCTTCTGTTGACATTTGAGTTTGCAACCCCTGCTTCAAGGCTAGTGTCATCTTGGAAGAAAGAGGCATTGTGGTCACCCAGTTTCCATTCCTAGAATAGATCTGAGTCTCAGATGGTCTTTTAGGTTTAACAGCAAGGGTCCCCCATCCCCTCCACCCCCTTCCTGCCTTGGTGTTTCTTGAGAATGATGCCACAGGAAGCGGGGAGGCCCAGGAAATCTCTATGAGAAAACCAGCTGCACTGATGTGCATATGGAGTGTGTGGGAGGACAGGGTTAGCACACATTTCCATGCTCCTACTTGGACCAAAACAGAGCCATGGCACGGATTCACATCTTTGAGGGAAAAAAAAAAAAAAAGAATAATGGGAAATGCTCATGAAGCTTACTTTTTGAGAGGAATGCGTCCTTCTGGAGTGACTTGCAGCTTAAGTTTAGTATAGCTGTTGGAGAAGCAGAAAACAAGTGTTTAGTTTTTTTTAAAGCTTTTTATTGAAGAATAAAATGCATAGAAAAGGGCTCCTGCATATGTACAGTTCGCTGAATTTTCACCAATTGTCCAAGTTTCTGCAATCACCACCCAGATCAAGAAAAAGAATATTATCACCTTAGTAGCATCCCAGAAGCCCCTGTCATGCCCCCTTCCAGGTCTTATCCCCAAAGTGGGAACCACTATCCTGACTTTAAACAACTCAGATTATTTTTGCCCTTTACATAATGGAATCACGTTCTTTTGTGTCTGGCTTCTTTCACTCAATATTATGCTTTTGAGATCCATCCATATTTTTGCTTTTCATTGTAGATCTTTCACTCTCGTTGCTGTATGGTATTCTATTGTGTGAATATACAACTACATTTTTCTCTTCCACTGCTTCTGGACATGTGGATAGAGAGAAGGGGCAGGAGAGCTTACAAACTCTGCTGATGGGTGTGTAAACTGGGACCACCAGCTGCTCATGCTATGACACAACAATCCTATACCTAGGTGTAGATGCAACAGAAATGCTTACAGTGTGTTCATCAAAAGGCATGTTCTAGAATGTCCATAGCAGCTATTCATAGGGAGATGCCTATTTGAAATGGACATTTGCAATAGATATTATTAGCCAGCTAGATGTTTTACGAGCTATAACATGCTATGTTTCAGGTAAAACATCTTATCTCTCTCTGTGTCACCTTCCACCAACATTGTGTGGCACAACAGATGTTCCAGAAATGTCTGTTAGATGAAGAATGGTAAGATCAAAGACAATTTTTTAAAAATGAGGAATAAAGGAAGAGGGAAGGGGGAGGCACATAGGAAAGGTCTTGAAGGTGACAAAGTAAGGAGATGAGATGATGACATGAAAGAGCATTTAAGTGAAGACCTGTGAGTACTGACTAACAGTAAAAGGATTTCATAGAAGAGTATGAAAGAAATGTGGTCTGGAGTCTTTGGTCTGGAATGATGGGTATGTCTTACAGAAGAAGAGAGAAGAAAGTTATTAAATAAAATAGAGGACCACCTAGTAATGTTTCCACTTGTGGTTTTCATTTCAAGGCTTCCCAAAATCCTGGATACCCACTGTTTCCAAACTGAACACAACCAGCTTTCCTAGCTGCTCATTTGGCAGAAATCATTATTTTCCTTGGTCAAATAAATTTCAGAAAGACTGTAATTTGAGAGCGACTGGGTAATCCTGATTTGCTTTCTTTCCTTTTCCTTTTCATTCTGCTCTTTCTTCTACATGTTCTTTCTCTTTTCTTACTAACATTTGCTGTGATTGTCTATAAGGACAGTAGTCAGGACATCAGCCTATTGATTTAAGTAGCATCTATCAGAGATCTTAGACTCGAGAGAACTGAGTCCCATATGTTGTTCATTCTCTTCCTCAGATTAATAATTGATACAACACAGGCAGATGTAGGGCTGAAGACTCCCTGAGATGAATAATTTTTGGTTCTGAGCACAGCTGCCAGGATTTAGAAGTATCTGCTTACTGTGTGTCAAAGGCATTGACATTCAGGCGAGCTCAATGTAACCCTGATGTGTGGCTCAGAGGAAAGAACGATCTTTCTTGGAAGTCTTCCAGTTTGAAACGGTGGATGTATCAGTTCTCTAACAAGTGCCAGAGGGAAATTTATGTTTATCAATGTGAGAAGCCAGTGCAGCATAAACAAAAGACTCACAAAGGAGAAAGGAAACTGATTCAAATGAAGCAGCACCCTTAGCAATAAACTTAGAGCTACTTACGCTTTTTCCAGAAATGCATCCCTAGACATGTTTTGGGCCAGCAGGTTCGTTGCCAGACTGAAAACTTCATTTGTCCATTCCTGAAAAATGTAAATCACACTTGCATTAGCTTAACTACTGTACAGTCATTAGATGCATGTTTTTAGCTAGGCTACTAGGAAGACAAATTAGCTCAATTTGTATGCCTAAGGGTTTTGGGTTTTTTTCCCGTTTTTATCCTGTAAAAATGACATAATTAAATTCAAATCCCTGAGCGATTACTCCTTTCCTAAGGAAATATTCTTTACCCATAAACAAATTTTATCTGCTTTTTAAAATCCCTACAGATAGAGACCTGGTATGTTGCCTTTAATAAGCAAGCATATGTTATTCCTTTCCTTGCATTATAAACAGATAAAGGGTTTAAAATAATTATCTTTTCAACACACCTGCAAATAAGATCTTCCTATTTTACTACTCAAGTCAAAGCAGCTATACCAGGAACTCCTTAAATGTTAATTACAGTTCTAGAAATTCTCTAAACTAGGTGCAGTCACAATGTCATACAATATCCAGTACTGTCTCTCCCCTGCTCCCCACCCCCGAGCTGAGTCCATTCCTTACTGCTGACCTAATCTCAATCCCTACCTCACACCATTCACCACTGATCTCTCTTGGCTTCCAAGAAAATGGGAAAGAACAAATCTACAAAAAAACAGTTGAAGTTCCATTCTGGGTGATGGCTTTGATTAACATTCCGGGCTGAAAAAGAATAAGAGAAGATGACATAAGAGCTAAGTAATGTAATCATCTGATGTTGCAGTTGACTTGGCTCCCTCCTCAGTGAAATAATGTTTTTCCACCTAGGTTTGCTATTTCTACTATAGCTTTGTTGGTCTTTTGTGTTTTGCCTCCTGATTTAAGGCCCTGATAATATGCCGTCATGCAATACTGTAACATTTGAGGTAGAACTTGGGGTATAGAGTCATGGGAGAGGGAAGAGGGCACTCTAAGCAGTGTTTTTTGTTTGTTTAGGTGTTTGTTTTGCTTTAAAATATTGAGTTTATTTTAAAAATCAGCACAGTAAAAACTGTCACACAAATTAAAGACCTTTAATTTCCCTTGAAGTCTTTTAAATTCTGAGGTTATATAAAATTAAGCAGGAAAACATTCACATTAAATGCAAATCAATTTTGCACAAATAAGTGTGATCAAGCAGCTTACATTATCACCTGAAATACTTGGACTTTAGAGAAAAATCCCAGATGACAACACTCTACGTACTATAAGAAGATTTACATTATTCTGTTGGGTATGTTTTAGCGGCAGGACTTAGTGGGAATGGGGAGTAGCCTAAAAGGAATTGGAAGAAAGAGGGGAAGTTGCAACAAAAAAACGTAGAGCTGGGGTGAGAGTATGGAGAGCATTTAATGTCTGTTCAGTTTTCTGGAATTTGGCAAAAAAATATAATATCACTGAAGGCCTTTCTTTTAGGGTGAAGGTAAGGAGAGCCAGGGCTAGATGGTTTGTTAAGGAGGTTATCTGGTAGCCAAATGCTGGGTGGATTTGAGGCTGAGAAACCAGATGGGGGAACTCAATTAGGAAGCTGTCACAGTCCAGGTGAGACATAGTGAGGCTTTGGATTCTATGGACTGTTTGTGGAGGGCTTGGGGAAGATAGCACAGAAGAGCTATCAGTGAAACAAACTTGATGGACACACAGAAAAGCTTTGGAATAACTTTTTAACAGCTTTAAAATAAAATGTCCTCAAAATAGATTATTTTAAACTAAGAGTAATAACTACTGGCACTGATTTTCAAAATATGTTTCTGGTATAATATTTTCCAGGCTAGGGGTAGAACTTTAGACTTTTCTGGCTCCATGGCAACTTTATGCTTTGGTAAAAGTATTTATAATTGGAGGCAATGTACCATTTTGTATGTTTACTGGGGGCCAATTCCACAACAGAAATAGGTACAGAGAAGGTATTATGAAGAGCTGGGGAGATTTAATTGGGTCTGACCTTTTAGGTTGAAAGATAAGACCTCTATTACATCTAGTCCAGCAGAAATATAATGTGAACTACACATATAATTTTAAATTTCCGGTAGCCACTTTAAAAAAAGTAGAAATAGACAGGTGAAACAAATTTAATAATATATTTTATTTAAGCCAATATTTCAAACATATTATTAGCCATGTAATCAACATAAAAATTACTGAGCTATTATATAATTCTTTTTATGTGCTTAGTCTTTGAAATGAGGTGTGCATTTTGCACTGAGAGCCTGTCTTAATTTGCACTGGCAGCCTTTCAAGTGCTCAACAGCCACACATAGCTGGGAGCTGTGGCTGCAGCATGGGTCAGGGCAGGTCTTCTAGATCCTTCACTCCTTCTTTGGGTCCTTTATAAAGCCAGCTGAAGGACTGCATCATCACCACCTTCACTGCACAGCCACAGCTGTTTCAGAAAGTAAGGCATAATTTATTTGACCACATTCTCAGAATGTGAGCATCTAAATTTCCAAGTGTGGAATTCCTAGAATCCATGGACTTCCTGCAGCCTTTTGAGATATGCAGAAAATCTGACCCAGGCTGAATCAAAATTCAGGGTCTAAAGCAGTAACCAAAGCAACTTGAGAAATAACTCAATCCTTGGTGGGGTACTGGTCTCAGTCTATATTACACTGAGCTAAAACAGCATGTGTATTACCTTGAGTTCCCCAGAAGCAGACCCTGAGACAAGGATTTATGAGAAATGGGTTTATTACAAAGTGTTCCCTGGCAACATTATAAGGGAGTGAGCAGGATTGGGAAGCGAAGAAGGCAGAAAGTTGAGATACCAAGCAAACTCCGCAGATGGTAATTTTGGCTTAATCTTTCCCTGTGTAGACCACTCCTGAAACTTGAGTTTTCTGATGAGCAGAAAAGGAGCTGGAGTATGGTGATCCCTGTGCCTGTTAGTCTTGGGTCAGGGCTTGCTGGAGGGGATGGAAATCCCCAGGCACTTCCTGCTTTCCTTGATAGTAGGCAAAGGGGGTTCCAGCATCCAGAGGGTGCATACAACAAAGAGACATGAGTGCTGGCTGTTGGAAGTGAAAGCCCATCCCCATCGAGGTGCTGTATATGAAAATGGTGAATGAATTGGAGGGGATATGGGTAGAGCACTGTTAGAGTCAGACGGATAACAAATTTCAGGACTTTTGGGTGCCAGAAGTAGCTACATTGTGTAAATAGGGGATGTGCAACCAAAGTGTTGGAGAAATTGGTTCACATACGTTCTAGAGCAGGGCTTCTCAAACTTTCATGTGCGTACAAATCGCTGCAGGTCTTGTTAAAATGCAGATGCTGACGCAGATGCTGGGGAGGGGCTGGCAGAGAATCTGTATCCCAAGTGAGGGCTGTGTCAGATGATGCTATGAGTGGCAAGAGGACTTACAGCACTGACGGAAAGCTTGATAGAAATGTAGGACTGTAAGCTCCACACCAGATCTCTGACTCAAAATCTGCATTTTTTCCAAGAAACCTTTATATATTTTATGCATGTTTAAGTGTACTGCTGGGCCAGGGGCAGAACTTTAAGCATTATTCTAATCTTTGTCTACTTGCTTCCCAAACAAATAAAGAAATATTTTGGTCATTTGTTTTAGAATAACCAAAAAGCCCTTACAGCTGTATTAAGAACAACATGGCTAAGAGATGTGGCCAGAGCAGCTTAAAGCAGCCTCAGCCTCAGCTCATTATGAGATTATGACATATGCTTTGCTGCAGGGTAGACGGCTCCCAACCTGGCAGTGCTCTCATAAATCCAGCACTGGGCCCTAGTTAGTATGGCATTGGAAGGACAGCTTCTTATTTAATCTGGACTATTTGTTTTTCTACTTTCAGAGGCAAAGTTCTGATGATTGCTACTAAGCTTGGTTCAGTCCCTGCTATTTAAACCCTGAAGCTTCTTAAGTGACATTTTCTGCCTTAGGATCGATCTCTTCTTGTGATGGGGATTACAGAGACCTGAACTAGAGAAAATGGATCTAAAGATCAACTTCTGTGGGATTTCACCTGGAGTTTAAATGCACACGTTCGTATCTTCCATCGCAAGATGATTTCTGCAATTCCCTCACCCCAGCGTCGTTACTGAGATCCCAGTTGTTGTTTTTTTTTTGTGGTACGCGGGCCTCTCACTGTTGTGGCCTCTCCCGTTGCGGAGCACAGGCTCCAGACGCGCAGGCTCAGCGGCCACGGCTCACGGGCCCAGCCACTCCGCGGCATGTGGGATCTTCCCGGACCGGGACACGAACCCGTGCTCCCCGCATCGGCAGGTGGATTCTCAACCACTGCGCCAACAGGGAAGCCCGAGATCCCAGTCTTGACACCATTAAGTTTTCCTAACATGTCACAAAGTTAATGTACTTTTATTTCTAAAGTTATTTAAGTTCTGTCATTCTTGCCACAGGATTTATGTGTTTGCTTAATACTACGAACAATTATTTTACAAGTTTCAGTTACTCTCATAGGTATTGTTTGAGTTTTTACTAGGTACTGAGCTAAATTCTTTGCATCCAACAACTTAATTAATTCTTACAGTAATTCTCTAGGAGGCAGGTACTGTTATTAGCCTCATTTTACAGATGAGGATTCAAAGTTTCAAAGCACTTATAAAATTTATTTATATCCTCAGAGTTAATAAGATCACAGTTTGGGGTTAGATAACTGATTTCTTGGGCTCCAAAACCTGTACTCTTAGATACTGTGCTTTTTTCATTTTGTCCTAGAACATTTTAAGATGGCTGCTACATACAGTTCAAAAAGATAAAAATGATAAATAAATCCACTTAACTATGCTGTGTTTAAAACATTGACTTAGCACTTGCTATGGGCTATGCACTGTTCTAAGCATTTTGTAAGTAATTAACTTTTTTTTTTTTTTTTTTTTTTTTGTGGTACGCGGGCCTCTCACTGTTGTGGCCTCTCCCATTGCAGAGCACAGGCTCCGGACGTGCAGGCTCAGTGGCCATGGCTCACGGGCCCAGCCGCTCCGCGGCATGTGGGATCTTCCCGGACCGGGGCCCGAACCCGCGTCCCCTGCATCGGCAGGCAGACTCCCAACCACTGCGCCACCAGGGAAGCCCAGTAATTAACGTTTTAATACTCACAACAACCCTATGAGATGTACTCTGTTATTACCACCCTATTTTGACAAATGAGAGAACTGAGGCACAGAGGCATGCAATGACTAGCATAAGGTCCCACAGATGGTTAGAGGCACATCCAAGGTTTGAACACAGGAAGTTTGCCTCTGGAGTCTGAACACCTTACCATTATGTTACAGTGATGAAACAATGTGTGAAGTTCATAAAGTATACACCTTACCACTATGCTACGATAATGATGGTAGAGGAAAAATCATAAGATGGAGAGAGGGGTGAGGTCCATCACAAAATGCAGCTCTAAAGTCTTAGAACTTTGATAGAGGAAGTCACAGATTCAACTTGAACGTGACTGAACTAATGTGAAGAGAGAGATTCAATAACTTTTAGATCTAGTTGCCCTAGATCCAAATACTAGTCATGAAGCTATTCAACAACCGTTCATAATTCTGAGAACAGAGAGAAATTTCTCCTATCAGCAATTCACACCTCTTAACTTTTTGGCTCAACTTATGAACACAAGTGGTATACAGACTAAGACAGAACCTTCTGGAAGAAATATCATTCTTGCAGATATTTCTGTTTCCCATTGTTCTGATGCATGCTATCTTTAGTATTTTAATGTATTTTTTAATCTTTCCTTTTTCTAGCATTACGTATCTCTGTTACACCTGAAAATACAAAGAACAGTGTAACTAACACATATCCATATTTAACAAATGTTACCAATTTGTGATATTTCCTCCCGTGCTTTTAAAAAATTATGTACTTAAGACACTGCAGTGCAGACTCATTCTATGTTGTGCTTCTCCCTGATTCCATTCTTCTCACTTTCCCAGGAGCAAGCTCTATTTTGAAAAGCAGATATCAATACCTTATCTATTTTCATATGGATTCTGAGGACAGTGGTCTTTATCAGGGTTCAACAAACCCCTGAGGGCTAAATCCAGCCTGCCACCTGTTTTTCTAAATAAAGTTTTACTGGAACACAGCCATGCTCGTTCATTTATGTATTGTCTATGACTGCTTTCATGCTATAGTGGCCCAGTAGAGTAGTTGCAACAGAGACTCCCAAGGGGCAAAGTATTTACTAGCTGGCCCTTTACAGAAAAAGTTTGCCAGTCCCTGGTATGGACTCATATATGTTTATTTAAAATATTACATAAATCATATCATACTGTATGCATCCTTTGGCCAATGGCTATTTGCAGTCAACATTATGTCTTTAAAATGTGTCCTTGCTTCTCATGTAGATCTAGGTCATTAATTTTAACTACTAAAATATTCCACTATAAGAATGTATAACTAATTTATTCTTCTGTTCATGTACATATGTAGTTTTTTCCTTCAAAAATGTTTATTTGTGGGCTTCCCTGGTGGCGCAGTGGTTGAGAGTCCGCCTGCCGATGCAGGGGACACGGGTTTGTGCTCCGGTCCGGGAAGATCCCACATGCCATGGAGCGGCTGGGCCCGTGAGCCATGGTCGCTGAGCCTGTGCGTCCGGAGCCTGTGCTCCGCAACGGGAGAGGCCACAACAGTGAAAGGCCCGCATACCGCAAAAAAAAAAAAAAAAAAAAAAAAGTTTATTTGCACAAACGTATTTCTTGTTGACTCAAGCCACATCCAGAAGTTTCTCTAGGGTTATTACCATGATGTATTCTTAGGATCCATGCATCTTCAGCAGTACTAGAGGCAGCTGCTTGCTCACCAAAGCAGTAAGGACACTCTGTGTTCCTTTTGGCAGTGTAGGAGAGCTTGTATTTTCCTACATTTTCAAAAACAACTTGCTATTATCAGCCTTTCAGAAAATTTTTGCAAATTTGATGTATGCAGTGTGGGACCTTGGATTGGTCTTAATTGGCATCCCTGATTCACCTGCCTGGTTGAGCCTTGTTTTACATGTCAGGGTTGTTCCACTTTTTCTTTTCTGCAAATTTCCTGTTCACATTCTTAACCCATTTTTTTCTTTGGGTATTTGTGTTCGTTGTCTTTAAAAAGGGGAGGGTTTTGTTTGTTTGTTTGAGGTTTGAGCTCAAGCACAAGGTGGTGGTCAGTCTTAGTCCTATTGATAGAAACAAAATTACACATAGTAACTGTGTCTTGTAAATGTCACCCGTGATCGTGGCATGCCAGGCACCCAGTCCATGGCTGTGACCTGATACCAAGCATCTAGAGTCACAGAGAAAAGGCAGAATGTGAAGTCTGTCCCGAAAGACATGTATTTATTCAGTGAGTTCTTTGGGGAAATGACAATATTCTAAAAGGAATACCAAATCTCTTTCTCTGTGTGTGTGTGTGTGTATATATATATATATATATATATATATATATATAAATATATATAATTATAGTCTATAATTATATAAGCAATTATGAGTCAATGGTTACCCTAATGAAGTAACAGGAGTGACAGATGACAATAATCTAAAAGCAGGTATTTCCAAAGTACCTGATTTGGAAGCCTCAATCTATTGTATTTTTTAAATAAAAGGTTCCTGGAATAAATAATAATTTAAAACAGGGTATTTTAATATTTGTGAGACATATGAAAGTCCTAACAATTTTTAATAGCTTTCCATTTATTTTTAATTTATTGGCAAACCCCTATTGCCGTCATTGATAATGGTGTCATTCCCATTACCTCTGATCATCAGCAGGCAGCAGGTTGGGATTTGAGTAAGAAGGAACAATGCACAGCTCATTCAGGGTTGAGTTGCCTGGCTGAGCACGTTTCTCCCACCTGCTGGCAGGCATCAGAATTCATCTTGCCGTGCATTTGTCTTAATGGCACAGTAAAGAATCTTTTCATGGTGAAAGATGGTATATGAGCTGCAAAGACTTTCATTAAAAGCAGAAAAGACTGTCTGAAAAGTAACTGCGTTTACAGGTCTATGTAGAGCACTTAGAATTTTGGCAAAATTTCCAACACAGTTCCTCTGTTTTGGGTGGCAGTGAAGATTTATATTTTATAGTCAAAATGTTGATCTCATATTCAAAGAGAAATGTTTGTCAAATACAATATAATTACCAAAATCAGGAAGTATATTACAACCCAATATTATCAGCACTGGGACACTAGAATCCATATTACTCATATAATGTAATATCAAGGAAAGGTGCATGTTATTCAAATGTCTTTAGGCTACAGTTGCCAAAAGCACAACTCAAACTGGCCTAGGAAATAGGAGAATTTGCCAAGGACACTGGGTATTTCCTGTAACTGAAGGAAAAATTTGACAAACTGCAGTTTGCAGAGTATCAGGAAACTGTGGTCTGGATACCAGGGAGGATTTCTTCACTGCTTTTTCACTGCTCTCTCTTCCTGATGTCATTACTTTTTTCCTGACTGACCAACTTCTTCCCCATGGCCACCAACTGCACCAAGAGTTGTCACATATGGTGCCTCCTACCACCAGAGAGAGTCTGATTGATTTCCTCATAACCAGTATGAAAAATCCTGGGAAAGGTCTCTGATTGGTCTACCTCTAGAACAATCTATTTGAGTAAGAACCTAGCAGTGTCCATGAAAATCAAATCATTGTAACTGGAAGAGTATAGAAAACACTACATATAACCATTCATAGGAGTAGCGAAGAAAAGGATGTGCATCATCCCACAACTTGTGTGAGATCTTATAGTTCTGAAGCCAGTTTTTTATACACTGGGGAATAAATCCATACTTGTTGACCTGAGTTGACTGCATGAATGAATGAATGTGTAAATGAAACAGAATTACATCCATGCTTTATAATTTATTGTTTTTGAAATTAATTTTTATGTCTTCTTCATTGTCATAAGTATTCATTCATCATGGTTTGCTACACGGTTTTGGATAATAGCTTTACACATTTCCTATTGTAATTTGAACTATGCTGGAATAAGTTATAAGAACTCACAGTCCTGTGTGTAGCATGGGGCTGAGGGGACTATCCAGTTAATAAAGTACAGAAACTTTAATTTTAGGGCTTAGAGCATCTGCATTGGCTTCATAGATATACCTTATGCTTTGTTTTATGTTTTGGGCTGTATTCTGAAGATTGTTGCCCAATTATCTTTCCCTGGATAAGTGAAGCACTGCTCTATCCTGATGGTCTAAGGAAGAGTTTACATGCCTGCAAGTGCCGTGTACAAGATGTGGATGTAAGGATCCACGTTTTGAGAGCTAACTGTCTAGTATATCCCTAGTCCTGTTCTAACAGCTTTTGACATTCTCCTTTCCAATGGGAAAAGTTTAATGTGGTGATATCAAGTTAAAATGAACCTTAAGAGAATTCTTCAAATGGAAAGAAATAAAACACCCAAAAGTGCAACATCCTTGGCACAGAGTGGAAGAAAAGAGAAAAAATGTTTGCTTTGGTTACGTTTTCATGATGAGAGGTTTTCTGTTGTATCTTTGTGAATCTCATGTATTTTGAGCATCAGCTGAGGAGACACCCACCTCTCTCTCCAGCTAGTTTCCTGAGTCATTGATAATTTGCACAACTGAGAAAATGTCCATCAAATGCCCCAATATGAAATACCCAAAGTATCCTTTCCATAGCGTTCATGTCACTCAGCCATATTCTTGAAGTGGTTCTGTCCAAAACCCTCATGTCACTTTATTATTTTTTTCTTTTTTTAAATAAATTTATTTATTTATTTTTGGCTGCACTGGGTCTTCGTTGCTGCGCGTGGGCTTTCCCTAGTTGCGGTGAGCAGGGGCTACTATTGGTTGCGGTGCATGGGCTTCTTATTGCAGTGTCTTCTTTTGTTCCAGAGCACCAGCTCTAGGTGCATGGGCTTCAGCAGTTGTGGCACTCAGGCTCAGTAGTTGTGGCGCATGGGCTCAGTAGTTGCGGCACACGGGCTTAATTGCTCTGCAGCATGTGGGATATTCCTGGACCAGGGCTCGAACCTGTGTCCCCTGCATTGGCAAGTGGATTCTTAACCACTGCGCCATCAGGGAAGTCCTTGTTCTTTTCTTAAGGATAAAATATATTTAAAATTCTCTCTGAAGATACTTTCTCCTTTTTTATTTTATTTGTTTCTTTAATTATCCTTGTGTGTCTATTATTCTCTTTTTGTTCATCTTGGCTTCCTTTGTCATTCAGTATTGTAGCATTTCTCTATAGTCTGTGGATATTTTATTGTTAGTTCACATCTTAGATGGGGCAATAGGAGGGCCGACTGGGAGCTCTGGGTGTGGGAGTGGGAATGACCAGCTTGCAGACTTCTTTCCCAGTGAGCATGTGGGTGCCAGCCACCATAGTGTAGTATCCATAAATGCTAGAATGAGAAGAGCTTTACTCTGGATCCTGAACTCCAATGCTAGCCACCATAATATTTTTCAACTAGTTTGTTCAATTTCATAAAAGACAGACATTCAGCTCTTTGACCCAGGAAGTAATTGGTTATTGATTAATTCTACATGAGGATCAGGAGGAAGGAGTAGAAGGTTATTTTTCTCACCCCCAATTCTTACTCCATGTTCTGCTGGGCTGGTAGAACTTGAGTCTAGAGCGTGTCTCAATTGTTTCTGAGTAGGTCAGGAGTTTCCTTGGCTGTAACTCTCTATGTAACCTAGACTGTGGTCTTCTTGACTCTATCTTATCAGACACTTTCCTCTTTCCATTTTCTTCTCCTGCAAACTTACTAAAATATGTCATGTCTTAGTGACCTATCCATTCTCTTCATCATTGTGTATTTATATTCCTTTATCATCATATTCACAGTAACTCAAAAGAGATAAGAGATCACCTGTGCTCATTTTGCTGTTTTGGGCTAACACTGCTTTAAATTTTATGTCCAAAGCCAAATATCTGATTTTCCCTTCCTAACTCACTCCCTCTCTCAATAAATGAAATTCCAAAAGGCCCTGAGATCATCCCTAGCTCTCTCTTTCTCTTATTTCATGTATCTGGTACATTCAGTAACTCTTTTGGCTTCACATTCAAAATACATCCAGAACCTAACCATTTCTCACCACCTCTATCCCAAGCACTCTGCTCTCCTTGTTTCTGTTTCTATACCCCTACTGTAGCTTTTCAACAGAGTGACCAGAACAATCCTGTTAAAATACATCACCCCAAATCCATCCCTTGCTCAAAATGATGTAATAGATACCTGTGTCACTGAGAGTAAAACAAAATTCTCACAGTGGCCACCCACCACTATTTGGGTCACCTGTCACATCCCCCATCCTCTTCCTCTCACCTCTCCCCTGTTCTCCTCCCTGCTTATCATTCCCTTCCACCAACACACTGGGTCACATCTATCTCAGCATCACTCTCCTCCATGATAACCACTTGACACACTCCAACATCTTCATCATATCAGTGTAACCTTATGTGACCAACTTATTTAAAATTGAAATACACTCCCCCCCCCGCAACACTTCCTATCTCTCTTCCCTGCTTTATTTCCCCCTGGAACCTATCACCATCTTATTTATTTTGTTATCGTCACCCTACACCCACCATTAAGTAAGCTTCATGAAGACAATCATTTTTGTCTAGTTTATCCCCAGCACTCAACATTGTACCTGGTACACAGTAGGCAATTAAGTATTTGTTGAGTGAATGAATGAATTATTATTATTATTATATAGCCAATAGGAAGATTATTTTAAAGTATTTTCAAAAATTTTGTTTTTTATTCTTAGGAGCATCTTATTCCTTGGGAGCATTTGATGCATTGGAAACCGAAACATAACAACTGATATTAAGGCATTAGATGAAACAGATCAACATGCCACTTTCAAAGGATAGCAGGTATTTTTCCACAGTAATTAAACACGGAAGCCAAATTTTCTTAGATTTCTTCTTCCTTTATGTCATGTCTTAGTGACTTATCCATTCTCTTCATCATTGTGTATTCATAATAAAAAATTATGGTGATTTTTAAAATTTTTATTTATTTATTTATTTTTGGCTGCTTTGGTTCTTTGTTGCTGCACACGGGCTTTCTCTAGTTGCAGCGAGTGGAGCTACTCTTCATTGCGGTGCATGGGCTTCTACTGCGGTGGCTTCTCTTGTTGCGGAGCACGGGCTCTAGGCCGCGCAGGCTTCACTAGTTGTCGCTCGCGGGCTCTAGAGTGCAGGCTCAGTAGTTGTGGCACACAGGCTTAGTTGCTCCGCAGCATGTGGGATCTTCCCGGACCAGGGCTCGAACCCGTGTCCCTTGCATTGGCAGGCGGACTCACAACCACTGCTCCAACAGGGAAGCCCATGGTGATTTTTTATAAACTCTCTTTTTTTAAAAATTTATTTATTTTTCACTGCATTGGGTCTTCGTTGCTGTGCATGGGCTTTCTGTAGTTGTCGTGAGTGGGGGCTACTCTTCGTTGCGGTGTGCGGGCTTCTCACTGCGGTGGCTTCTCTTGTTGTGGAGCACGGGGACTAGGCGCCCAGGCCTCAGTAGTTGTGGCACGTGGGCTCAGTAGTGTGGTTCATGGGATCTAGAGCACAGGCTTTGTAGTTGTGGCGCACGGGCTTAGTTGCTCCATGGCATGTGGGATATTCCCGGACCAGGGCTCGAACCCGGGTCCCCTGCATTGGCAGCAGGATTCTTAGTCATGCGCCACCAGGGAAGCCCTGAGTTTTTAAAATGTATCTTTGTGCCTGCTTTAAGGTAAGGTACACAGATAATACAATTAGGGCTTTCTCAGCTGCCAGGCTCAGAAGACAGGGAGGCAGAGGAATGAGTGGGAAGCAGCTTATTTCTGTGTTATGGAATGGATGGAAGAAAAGCGAAGATGCTGCTGCTTAAGCAGTTTCCTGTCTTTTCCTGGGGAAAGTGGACTAACAGTAGCCCACAGTCTGAAATCACGATCATTTCTGTGTCCTTGCATATGTACTTTCCCTTAAGTTAAGCATTAATTCCTTTTTGTGGCACCCTTGAACAATGCCTGGTTCAAAAGAAGCTCCATGTTTAAGGAATGAGAAGAGATGGCGGGGGAGGTGGGCGAGGGTGATTTCTTCCACAATCAACAGAATTGCAATTGCTGGTTCTTATCTGAGTGTAAGAAGAGATTACCATCTGAGTTGCCTTTTGTTTCCCCTCTATTTTTTTTTTTAATGAATGTCTTTTTTATTTTATTTTATTTTTTATATATTTTTTTACTTTTGAACTTTTAAACTTTTATATGGATGTTCCAGATGGGTAACACTTTCACAAGTTGAAAGTTTATAATGTACATCTTTCACCTGCCCCACACTCATCCAAAACTCAAGTGCAGAACGTGGGGTAAATCTCATTTTCCAACAAAGGACATCCACAACTGTAAAATCCCAAGACTAACAGTGCAATGTATTGACCTGGCAAGAACTTGGTCCTTATTTATGATTGGGTGGGGGGAATATCCTAAGATGACATAGGCATATGAGAAGGCCAGGAATAGCAGTGAATGAAGATCTCATAAAATACAATAACCAAGAGGGCTAACTTTTCACATGTGTAAAAAGCAATATATATTCAATATGGCAATATTTTTGGCACATATAGTCTACCCCCAAGGAGATCAGCATAGTTTTCCATTATTTCCCAAAATACATTGCTGAAAAGAATATATGGTACCTCATTCTCTTTTTCTTAATCATTTTCATTTAAAGAAAAGCCAAACATATCCATTGCTCACTTACCATAAGTTGGTGCTAAATTCAAAAAGGAAATGAGATCAGCTTCACATTTTGTACAGAATATCCATTAGTGTTTGAAAATTATTATCTCAATGTACATGTCTCAGAATAAAAAGAAATGTAAGACCTTTGTGTCTATTGAGGTCAGTTTTAAATATCTATATTATTAATTTGAAGGACAGTCTAAGAAAAGTCCCAAGGTTTTTGAGGAATCAAGTTCTATACCAGGAATGGCCAGAGGAGGCTGTGGCAGGACCCTTCCCTCTTTTTCTTTTCTATTTCATTTAGTAGACTATTATTTCTTTTTCTTAAAAAAAGCCCCCCCTTTGTGGCACCTTCTCTTATTCCTTCCCCTAAAAGATCTCAATTATTTGGCGAGCTGAAGATATTTTCTCTTTTCTCCAGAAAACATGTGGTAACTGGTGGGTAGAGGGGGATGACAGTGACAATGACTCTGAGTGGGAACAAGGTTGGGATCGGGAAAGATGAGGTTGGAAGCCACCAAGAATCCTGGAAAACCTTAGGGGGAGTTCTGTACTGGGGGGAAGGGATCTTGGAGCAACTAGCTCAGGAGCCTCAATTTTTTGAACTCAAAAATGAGGATATTGGAGTGTATGATGTTCAAAGTCTCCATGGCTTTACAATTTTTCATGATCTATCAATTGCTTTCAAGAATTCATAAGCTTCTTTCTCCCTTTCTTGCTCTTTCCCTTCCCCTCTCTCTCCTTTTTCCTTTCTTTCTTTTTATTTTTTCTGCCAAAGCACACATTTATTAAGTGCCTAATACCGGCTAAGCACTAAGGTAGATCTTGGGAACACAAATGACTAAGCTATATTTTCTGATTTTAAGCAGCTCACAAATCCAGGGTAGGGTGTCAGACACACTGACAGATAATTAAAGTGTGAGAAATGCAATAGCAAATATGCATGGGGTTCATCAAAAAACAGGAAGGAACCATCAGTTGTTCATGGAACGCATGAAACAGAAGGGGAGATGGGTGAGTAAGCTGAGTCCCTATGGAGGCTTGGAAATTCTGGACAGAATGGAGAAGGGACATCTAGGAAAGCACACACTTCTGAGGGCACAGAATTACCATTATAAAGGAAGAAAGAATCACAGGTGGTTTAGAACAGTTGAGGCAGAATAGTGCTAGGGTCCAAGTGGTGATTCACTGACACCTAAGGGCAGAGGCTATGTTTGTTTTGGTCACGGATAAATCCCTAGTACTTGGCACATACTACACCCTCAATGAATATTTGTTCATTAAATGAATGACTGAATGATATGGGCAGAAAACTTCATTTTGTGGGTAATATGCAATAAAAATGATTTGAAGCAAGATCAGGTTTGAGGTTTTTTAGGATCATTCCTAGCAGATAGACACACAGAGTTGGAGAGCAAAGAGAGGATTCTAGGAAATGAGGTAGAAGGCGTCTACAGATGGGACCCATCAAGAACTTGAACAAGATGGGAGGGGGGAGCAGGATGAGGAAAGAGATATGAGAGCTAATTAGGAAATTCAGAGAGCTTGCAAGCTATTTGGATGGTGGGCAAGCAAATGGTGTGGATGCAGTTAAGGCAAACTTCCAGGAAATCCCAGATCATACTCCCCAAATGAGTAAACTAGATTGTCTATGATATTCATACCTGCAGCGGTGACAGAGGTTACCCCCAAATTCTGAAATAGCTATTGAAAACTGATGTCAGTTTACAGAACATATTTTTGGAGAGCACATTTATTCTGTGACAGTTACTTCAAAATCTAATAATTTAGCAGACAGAGATCCTCTGTTAAAGTTTTTTTTTGCATGAGTGAATTAACATTTAGAAAACTAACTGGCTCAACCAGTTTGGGAAATTGGCAATATCCATCAAGGCTGGACATAGGAAGACCTATGACCAGCAATTACATACCTCACAGAAAGGCATATGTTTATAACAACACTGTTTATTTTTATTTTTAAATTGAAGTATAGTTGAGTTATAATGTTGTTTTAGTTTCTGGTGTACAGTAATTCAGTTATACATATATATATATATACATATTCTTTTTCATGTTCTTTCCCATTATGGTCTAATCACAGAATATTGAATATAGTTGCCTGTGCTATACAGTAGGACCTTTTTGTTTATCTATTTCATATATAGTAGTTTGTATCTGCTAATCCCAAACTCCTAATTTATCCCGCCCCCACCCGCTTTCCCCTTTGGTAACCATAAGTTTGTTTTCTATGTCTGTGAGTCTGTTTCTGTTTCATAAATAAGTTCATTTTGTATCATATTTTAGATTCCACATATGATATCATATGGTATTTGTCTTTCTTTTTATTTTATTTTATTTTTCTGGCCACACTGCATGGCATGTGGGATCTTATTTCCCCAACCAGGCATTGAACCCACACCCCCTGCATTGGAAGCGCAAAGTCTTAACCACTGGACCACTGTGTAAGTCCATGTCTTTCTCTTTCTGACTTACTTCACTTAGTGCATAATCTCTAAGTGCATCCATGTTGCTGCAAATGGCATTATTTCTTTCTTTTTTATGGCTGAGTAATATTCCGCTGTGTGTGTGTGTGTGTGTGTGTGTGTGTGTGTGTGTGTGAATATATATATATATATATATATATATAAACACATCTTCTTTATCTATTTATCTGTTGATAGACATTTAGGTTGCTTCTATGTCTTGGCTATTGTAAGTAGTGCTGCTATGAACATTGGTGTGTATATATCTTTTCAAATTATAGTTTTCTCTGGATATATCCTCAGGAGTGGGATTGCTGGATCATATGGCAACTCTACTTTTAGTTTTTAAAGGAACTTCAAACTGTTTTCCATAGTGGCTGCACCAATTTACATTCCCTGTAGGAGAACACTGTAGGAGAGTTCCCTTTTCTCCATACCCTCTCCAGCATGTGTTATTTGTAGACTTTTTAATCACGGCCATTCTGACTGGTGTGAGTTGATACCTTGTTGTAGTTTTGATTTATAACAACACTATTTGTAATAACCCTAAACTGGAAACTGCCTGAATGTCCACCAACTATAGGATAGATAAATAAATTATGGTATACTATTTAGCAAAGAGAATGAACAAAGTGCAACCACATGCAAAATGTAGAAGAATCTCATAAATATAAATTTTGAGTAATAGAAGTCAGACCGAAAAGAAAACGTAGTCTATGATTTCATTTACAGAAATTTTAAAAACAGGTAAAACTAATTTATAAAGTTGCAGGTTAAAATAGGGTGTGTTAGTAGGGTAGACACCTGGGGTGCTGGTGATGCTCTGTTTCTTTATTGGGGTGCTGCTCACATGGGTGTGTGCTCTTTTCAAAAATTCATCAAGTTATATAGTTACAGCTTGTGCACTTTTCTGTGCATATTATATTTCAATCAAAGTTAAAAAAAATCCGGTCAAGTCCCTGCGAGTAGCATAGCTAAACAAAAAAAATTAATTTTTTAATTTTGTTTTTCCAATTTATAAATGCTCAAGAGAATTTAGTGTGTAAAATATTAAGAATTGGAAGCAATGGCATCTCTCAATTCTTGTGCAGAGAATTGGACACAAAATTTCCCCTTCATGGCTCTGTCATTAGGCATCTCAATCTTAACCCCCTGGATCCTTGCTGTCATAATCCACTGCATTTTAATACACTGAAACAATGTCTGGGCTGAAATTTGCCAAACTGGGGGGTGGTTCAACAATGTATCTACCCAGGGGGCCTATCAGAATATCTAACCAATTAGAACTGAATATCAGAGCTGGAATCTCAAATCCTGTCTATTGGGGTGATAGGCCATCTCGCTATTATATTGGATTGAACAAGGATCTGGGATAGGAATTGGGCAGGTGGGTGATGGGGTGAGCCTCCAGGGACCAGAACCCAGAGGGAAGACATGCTGAAAATCATTTTAGATTTCTAAATCCAAACAGGGAAGGCTCCACCTCTGTTGCCTTGGCACACAGAGATTCCTCTTTACTAATCCTGAGACAGATTCATTTCTTACTGAAATTCTCTTGATGAAGAGTGATCTCCCATGAGTTACATACTGGATCCCTGAGACCTGACAGTAAACACCAGCATATGGCAATCCTGTGAACCCTGCTCCTGGCTCAGAGCAATCTGTTTTAACCTACACAATGGTGTTTAGGTTGCACGACTGCAGGAAGAAGTAGGCACAATTAGACATCTCTATGTAGCCTCCCACCTCAAAGGAAAGCACAATATTAGAAAGAGGGACTAGAACTGGGCAGGAAGAAGAGAATTATTTTATCTTCAGACTTCTTGACCAATAGAAAAGGTTGCATTGACCTGATAAATCAGTTAACTTGTTCAAATGACACTGTTTTTTGGAGCTGATGTAAATGATCTGTCTTTTGCAGTCCATGTTAACCTTACCAGTCAGATATTTAAAGAAATTCGCCAACTGGTGTGGAAAAAAGGCTTGAGGATTTAATAGTCCTTACTCTCAGCTACTGACTTCTGTCTTTGGCACTGAGAAAACAGAAGCAATCAAAAAACATCTACAATTCCCTCTATTACATGGACGATTTACCAGCATCTCTACTGCTGGACCCCAGTTTTCCTCCTCTTATTGATTAAATGCCATTGCTCCTGTCTGAGCACAGCCCCTCTATTTGTGAATAAGAGAGAGTCAACAATTTTCTTTTTCTTTGTAAGGGACCAGAGAGTAAATATTTTAGGCTTTGTACTCCATATGTTCTATGTCATAACTACTCAACTATGTCTAGTGAAAGCAGCCATAGACAACTTGTAAACAAATAGGCATTGTTATGTTCCAATAAAACTTTATAAAAACAAGTGGTGGGTCAGACTTGGCCTCAGGCTGTAGTTTACTGAGCCTTGTACTAGATCCTACCACTCTCTTGCCCGCTCAAGGACATGCTCTAGCAATTCTCTGACTCACTTACATTGTTTTCCCTCCACAGGATCATTCCCACAAGCATACATGTATTTTGTGGTTTCGCCCATCTTAAAAACTATCTCTTGGTCTCACTTCCCCCTTCTAGCAGCTTTCTCATTTTTCCCCTGCCCTTTACATCAAAACTCACAAGAGCAATCTCTTTTGGTTTCTTAATTTGCCTCCACTGATATTCCCCAGAGCCCTCTCCAATAGACTTTGACCCTGCTACTCCACTGTAGTTGCTCTAATCAAGGTCACCAATGACCTCTATATCCTTAAATCCACCAGTCAATTCTTGGCCTTCATCTTACTTGACCTATGAGTAGCATTTGATCCTGTTGATCACTCTCTTCTTCTTGAAACACTTTGCTTACCTGGCTTCCAAACACACATACTAGCCTCTTTGCCACCTCACTGGCTACTCCTTCTCAGCCTACTTTTTCTGATTCTTTCTTATCTCCTCAATCTCTTCATGTTGGAGTATCAGTGACTCAGGTCTTGGACATCTTCTGTATCTACAGTCATTTCCTGGCTGAGCTCATCCTGCCTCATTAAATACTATCGATAACCTGATGACTTCCAAACTGTTGCATTATATTTGGCATTGAACCCCAAGTTCATATATCTAACTGCCTACTCAACATGTTTCTTTGGGTATCTAATAATAATCTCAAATTGAACATAATCAAAGCTGAAGCCTTGTTGTATACCACCAAATGTGTTCTACTTTAAACTTTCCTTTTGAAGTAAGTGGCATTTCCATCCTTCCTGTCTCTTGCACCAAAACTCTAACATCATCCTTGATTCTTCTCTTTCTCTCACATGCAACATACAATTGCAATTGTTTATGCTCTGGATTCTTCCTTTAAGTAGATGTAGATATAGATATTCAGACCCCTTCTTATCTCCTACATAGCTCCCCCTTGGTCCAAGATACTAATAACCCACTTAAAATATTCTACAGTTTTTTTACCTGATCTCCCTGCTTCCATTATTGCCTCTGCCCTTGCAGTCCATTATTGACTAAAGAGTTAAGTCAGACCAAGTCCACCATCTGCTCAAAACCCTCCAATGGCTTCCATCTCCCTCAAAATAAAAGCCAAAGTCCTTCAAAAGCCTACATTACCATGCAAGAAATCGACTTCTGTTGCCTTTGCTAGTTTCCTTTGCTGGTACCTCCACCTTTGCCAGGATTCACGTAGCTGTGCGCGGAGGACCATTGGGAATTGACAGTGGGACAGTAAAGGGAAGGATGATGGTATTCACCTCCCCCCTGAAGCTCTGAGGAGGGGTCAGGGCATCCCAGAGAGGGGGACTGAAGTCCAGGAGTTCCAGGGGTAGCAAATGTGGATGTGTTCATTGGTCCTCGGGGAAGCAGGAGATGCAGGGAGAAGTGTGAGACTCAGAGGGCAAATGTGAAACAAACCACCCATTTTCCAGGTATATTAAAGGGAGGTATCCCTCGAGAGATCAGGGAATGTCCATCTTTAGGACACAGAGAGTCGGCAAATCATGCTGCATAACAAGAAGAGTGACTTTTACTTAATTGCAAAAGATACCACTCTTTTAGTCCAGCTACAGAGGGAAAAATTG
Source organism: Monodon monoceros (assembly GCF_005190385.1). Classification (NCBI taxonomy): domain Eukaryota; kingdom Metazoa; phylum Chordata; class Mammalia; order Artiodactyla; family Monodontidae; genus Monodon; species Monodon monoceros. The sequence goes on along the minus strand of NW_021703769.1, from coordinate 34,847,738 downwards.
AAAGACAGCTTTCTCCCAATCCACTTTTGAGTCACTTGTCTTAAAGAATAAATAAAAAATTCAATCTCAAGTGATTTATGTAAGAAAGAAAGCACGCAAATCTGGAATAATATATTTAGGAAAGCTGAAGTCCTGGCTCTGATAAAAAAATTTTTAATCGACTCAAGAGATTTCTCAGGAATCTATGATATTGTTGCAATTGAGCAACTTTCTTCAGATTTTTGCCTTCTCTGAGCATTCCATGAAGAAATAATCCCCTTCCCCCATCCTCATACCCTCTCCTCCTGCTATATCCTTCCACACAGACCTCCATCTGACCCACAGTAAGTGTACTTCATCATCGTGATTTATCTATTTATTTCCTCCAGAATGCTGTGTCCCTGACGCTGGAACACAGAAGGCACCTGACAAATGTGTGTTGAATGAATGAATGAGCCAGAATCCCCTGGTAAACAATTTTTTCTGAAGACATTTGACTTTCAAAGAAGCTCAGGTTCCTGTAGGGTGTTCTGCATAATGAGGAAAACTGTTTCCTTTGGTGCTGGCACTATGCAAGGTACTAGGTATGTTGGCTCCGGAGACTAAACAGAAGGTGTGATGTTATGAGACAGTGCTGACAATTAGAAGGGTGGAAATTAAGTTTTCAGAGTACATGGTGTTTGCAAATTTTAATCTTCTGGCTGAGCAATTTCAATGGAGGAAAAGTATCCTATAGAATATCACAGTCTGGGAAGGCAAAACATATTCTGTATCTTCATTAATTATACTAAGCAAGTAGCTGCTGGAAAAACGTCTATAGATTCATTTCTGACAGGGAATACTACAGGGCTCAGTAATCAAAATCCCTAAAGACAATTAGTGAGCAGAAGCCCACAGAGAGGAGGAAATTAAAATGCTTTCGACTCAACCGCACAAAGGTTTAACGCAGTATAAGATATGCAGATTTGTTTGTAATAAAAACTATATTCGCTCACAGTAAAAGCCTCCCTGAAAGTCACTGTCATTTAGCGAATGCTTTTAACTGAGAGTTAATGAATATCATGAATTGGTCATTTTTTTAAGAAACTGAATATGACTGTATTTCAGGAATGATATTTTAAAAATATTTTAGAAATATTTAGTATTTGTTTATCTATATTCATCCATCCATCCAACCATACATACATATATTGAGAAGTGAAGTGTATACACTCAACAGAATACCAGCAGGTACCAGAATAAGAATGATTGCAAGGCAAGTACAATGCTGTCACGCAGACAATGTTTCATTGAACCGAAGTCTCTCTCCAAGCATAAATTATACCATAGAAGTAAATGGGTGACTTGGTTCTTAAAGAGAGAAAATAGATGGGGTTTGTAACACAGTCTTGATGAGGAGTTTCTAAAGACCTCAGTGTGTCAAAACTAGTTGGCATTTTATTTATTCCATTATAAGAATTGAAGTTGATGTTATGCAACTTTTGGAAATAAACCTCTACCGTAATCACTGAAGAATTAGAGGTCAGGTCAGATTATCTGGTGTAGCTCAAAAAAATGTCAGAGCACTGAGGCTTAAAAAATTATAGATCATAATGCTCAGGCAATGAACAACAGCCTGACATGACCCCATAGTTCTGATCCATGATGTGAGAAGCTGTGTAAGGGCACAGACATGATCTGCAGACTTCAAACTGTTCCTAGATTCATATTCTTAACTCTGGAAAGAAATTGTATGAAGGGTCAGGATCATCATTAGTATCTTATAAACTATAAACATGGAAAAAGAAAACTTTTCTTTCAATATGTTCATTTCAGTTCTCTTCTAATGGCAGTTGGACATTTTTAGAGAAAGCATCAAACTTGAGTCCAAGTTTCCCAGAAGTTCATAGCTTCTTGTTTGATATATCTTGCCTTTGTTCTAGTTATTTCTGTATGCATCTGAAAGGCCCACTATCTTAGTAAACTAGCAACTCCTTAATGGAGAGGGCGATGTCTAATTCATCTTTCTAGTCCATGGCTGAATAAATATTTATTATTATTTAAAATTGCTATTTAAAATTTTAAACTTTTCATTCTTTCCCATATTAATTGAGCAGCTACTATGTGCATAACCATGGGTTAAGTGTGCACATGGTAAAAGAAGTTAAATAGGTACTGAAATGTCTGCCCTCTAGGAGAGGGATGGAAAGAAGATGGTAAGGCTGAGAAAATGGGTTGGGATAAGATGCTTAGGTGAAATGGAATGTGGTTTCATTTATATTTTCTTTTGCAAAGAAATTATATAAAATGCCTTATTTTCTAATGTAAAATATCCATTATTCTAAGCCAATGCCATTACTTGGAAGTGTTTGAATTACACTTCTACTTGGCAGCAGAATGATTTTTAGATGGAATTTTAACACATGCTAAATATGACAAAAACTCAAAGTCTTTCATAGGAATCAGGACAATGTCATACGGATTCAGATAGAGGTGACAAGCTTCAGAAGTTTCAATCCACATACCTTGGCCACTTCTTCTTGGAAAGCCACGAGGTTCAAATGGGAGATGTTAACTAAGTCAGGCCCATACACCACTGTTATCATGCGATGTTCCAGGCGCCCGATGTTCCCCACATCCAGAAGTTCACGTAATTTGGGGTCCTGGATAATAATAAATGTTGAAATATTTAGTCTTAGCTAGAGATTTTAGAGCATAATATCAAAAGAATTAGAGTTAGAATGCCTTAAAAACAAAGTTGCCTTTTATTCTTTTTTTTAATTTTTAAATTTTTATTGAAGTATAGTTGATTGACAATCTTGTGTTAGTTTCAGGTGTACAGCAAAGTGATTTGGAGATATATACGTATACATATTCTTTTTCAGATTCTTTTCCCTTATAGGTTATTACAAAAACTGAGTAGAGTTCCCCATGCTATGCAGTAGGTCCTTGTTCGTCGTCTATTTTATATGTAGTAGTGTGTATACGTTAATCTCAAACTCCTAAATTATCCCTCCCCCCTCCTTTCCTCTTTGGTAACCATAAGTTTGTTCTCTACATCTGTGGATCAATTTCTGTTTTGTAAATAAGTTCATTTGCATCACATTTTTAGATTCCATATATAAGCAATATCATATGATATTTGTCTTTCTCTGTCTGGCTTACTTCACTTAGTATGATAATCTCTAGGTAAAGTTGCCTTTTATTCTTACTAGAAACTGGTATGAGTTGAAGTCCTTCAACCCAGAAAGGCCCAGAGAGGTGAAATAACTTGCCCAAAGGTTGTGAAGAGAGAATTTCTGCATAAAGATTTATGATCCTCAGATCCTCATGGTATTTTTTTTATATTATATTATATTTATTTATTTATTTGGTTGTGCTGGGTCTTAGTTGCAGCAGGTGGGCTCCTTAGTTGTGGCATGCATGTAGGATATAGTTCCCTGACTAGGGATAGAACCTGGGCTGCCTGCATTGGGAGCATGGAGTCTTAACCACTGTGCCACCAGGGAAGTCCCGATCCTCATGGTATTATGCTAAGTGAACTAAGTCAGAAAGAGAAGGACAAATACTGCATGATATCACTTATATATTATTTTTAAAAAGCTGAACTCATAGTAACAGAGATTAGAGTAGTGGTTACCAGGGACTGGAGGGTGGGAAAAATGGGGAGATGTTGGTCAGAGGGTATAAATTTACAGATATAAGATAAGTTCTGGGGATCTAATGTATAGCATGGTGATTATAGTTAATAATATTGTATTATATATTGGAAAAATGCTAGGGGAGTAGATCTGAAATGTTCTCACCACAAAAAAGAAATGATAATTATGTGAGGTGATGGAGGCGTTAGCTAACAATCTGGTGGTAATCATTTTGCAATATATAAATGTAACAAATCAACATGCTGTGCACCTAAGCTTACACAATATTGTGTGTTAATTATATCTCAATAAAGCTGGAAAAAAGACTTATGGTCCTAAGTCAAGAGCTCTTTCTGTCATACTCTCATTCAGTAACACATTTTTATGTGTCACAATTCTCCCTTTATTTCCTCAAATTATCCCAGGAATCACATAGTGAAATGCAAAATCTCATCCTTCTCCTCAATTCATGAACACATTGAAAGGAAGAGGGTGGTTTGGCAGAATCAAAACACAACAATGCCACCTAGGGCTGGGGCAGAAACCTAGCTGAGGGTCACAGCATGGACTTTCTCCACACTGAACACTGACAGAGAGGACTGTTAAAGTGAGCCACATGGCGGCACCTGCCATGAATATGTTATTTCAGTTCTATCCTCAAAAAGTAATGGGATTTGGACATAGAGAAATTCTGCACTCTTTTCAGAGCAAGTTGCCTCCTTTGTGACATCATAAGTATGGATCCCTTGGAGATATAGTCCTGCTGGGCAAAGGAGGTTTCCAAATTTTCTGAATTCAAAACAAAATCTACATAGCGCTCCGCCGTTTTGGCTGAATTTATTTTCCTTTCATACAGGCCTTGAAGAAGATAACAGCTTCATGCAGAAAATTAGCATCAAATCAATCACTTGGCAAATTTTCAGCCAGCTTCTGAGCAAGGAATAAATTTACATTCTTATTTATTTAGCTAAATGCTGGGCCAACAGGGCTTAATGACTTAGGCTGGTTATTCTGATCTCCCTTCTGAGGTTTTTATATACAGCACGCTTATAAAGAAAAAGCAAACTTGAAAAAACCAAGAAAGAAACAACAAAACGTTTCCAGCTGAGTTATTTGATTTGGTGACATTAATTCTCTCTTTAGTTAATAAAACTTTCTCCTCTGTTCGGCCGAATGAAGAGGAACATTTTCAGGTAAGTTATGATGAGAGGAAATCCCATTTCAAAGCTGTGCCCAATATAATCAAAATTTCAACTTGACTAACAAGCTGAGAATTTATCAAGAACATCAGGCCTCCTTGAAAGATCAAATGCTATCACAAAAGTATCAATTTGCATGACCTAGAAAAGGAGAACACAGTAAAAAAATATTAAATAAACAATCATAGCAAAAAGGGAAATGTTTAACATTTTACCATTAATGAAAGATTAAAGGAGAATGTTCCGAAAGAATGGACTTTTTGTGAAGGCTAATTAAAGAATGATACCAGCTGTTCTGTGAAACAACTGCATCTCAGGTTTTGATCACCATTGAGGCAAGTTTCAAAGAGAAAATACATTTGATCAGTGCTTAAAAATTTTTTGTGTGTACTTAAAAGAGAAAAATAAACTTCAGAAACCACCTGAAACTTGTAATTATAAATCCCTAGTGTTAAATCAGTGATTAAAAAGTCTACCAATATCTTCGGTTCTACAACATTTAATGGGACAATATTTGGAATTGAATGCGCTCTATACTTTGTATCCTTTCTTTCCTTCCATTGACAGCCATGTGACTCACCCTCTGGCTCTTTTCTCTTTCAAGTATTTTCTCTTCCTTCTACACTACTTTGCTGCCTAATTCACATATCCATTAAAAATACTTTTGCCCACTTATTAATAGTTGATGGATTAAAGAGTGTCACCTCTCAGAACTTCAGGGACTAGGTGTGGGGCTCAGGGATTCATTTGAGTTTTCCTTGAGAAATAGGAACCCCGGGCAAGTACAGAGGACCGAGGGAAGGTGCCTAGAATAGAAGATAATTCTGGAAGAGGGATTCGGGGATTCACACTGTCCCTAACAATACTATTAGGTACAGTCAACAGGAAGTTTTGAGAAAGATGACCAACTCTTTGTGGCAGCTCTGTTAAGTTTTCCCACTAATAGTTTAATGGTTACATACATATATATATGGGATTGGGAAGATAATGCAGGCTGGCAAAATGATGATGATGACTGAATCTGAGGGGTAGGTATTTGAGGGTTCATTGTTATATATCTATCTACATCTGAGATAGTTAACATTTATACATCAATAATAGATTTTTAAAAAGTATTGAGCATGAACTGGAGGTGCAAGAAATTTTAGAAATAAAATTTAGAAATTCAAGAGAAACCACAATATTTTAAAATTATGTAGTTCTGAAAGCAAGCAGAGAAATCGTTTAAATATATAACAAGCAACTTTCTTACTAATACCTTTTCTTGGTGATGGATCATAGTAGTTTTTAAACTATATTTTACTTTCTTTTCCATCATTAATCATTTTATTTCTCTTTAAAATTGTACCTTTTCTTCATCTATTTCATTTTTATCAACACCAAACATGGTTATGTTAGAAATCTCTCTTAGGACATGACTTCACTTTTCTTTTTACCTGTACTGTTTTCTATTTTGAACACAACATCCCAAGCTGATGTGGTGGCTTCAAATCTCATTCCTCATTACTGAGCAGATTGTTATGTGAAGGGTATACTTGGAAAAGATATCTGTCCTTTCAAGTACCAAAAGTTGCCCTCAGTTGTTTTCAGCAAAGGAGACCCTCAGAGAATAGGCAAAAGGGGGAAATTATCTAGAAGAATAAACAGCAAAGGCACCCAGTGTTTGGAGAAACTTGTAAGTGGAAGGATTTAAAGTAAACATGTCTAGGGAGTTCCCTGACAGTCCAGTAGTTAGGACTCAGTGCTTTCACTGCCCGGGGTTCAATCTCTGGTTGGGAACTAAGATCCCGCAAGCCACGTGGGATGGCCAAAACAAAAACAAAAACAAACAAAAAATAAAGTAAATATGTCTAAAAAATAGTTGTCTCTCGGGAGTTGTTTCTCAGGTCTGGGGATATGGGTGGCTGCATTTCAAAAACAAACAAAATCAAAATATGTTGTAACAATAAAAAAAAACCTATAGACAGCTTGCATAAGAACCACCCTCTTCCCAAAATCTATTCTACTAAGGAATCTTATTTCTGTTTCTCATTGATTGAACCTCCTGACCAGTTTTCAGAAAAGGATTTACCTACGTAGGTGACTACCAAGTTCAAACATATTTCTTGGTCCCTGCAATGATATAAATTCTTTGAAAATTTTACAAAGAAAACAAGCTATCCCCACAACTCTGTAAAAATGTCCAATTTCTCTGTTGCAGAACACTAAAGAATATAGCTCAGAAAAAAAAAAAAAAGAGGTGAGGTGAACTTGAAATTTCGTAGTTTCACTAAGCTGGCACTCAGGCCTGCTTTCCCCAGAGAATATCCTACATGTGTCTCCACCATTGGAATTAGCCAGACCAACTAAGAATCCTGGCAGCTATAATTTAAGTGTAATTTTAATGTTAAGTGAAGGATCATCTCTATTCATTCCCATAAGTGTTACAAAATAGAGACTGTCTGACTAAATAAGTTCATTTTCTCTTAATCATTAGGATTCGTGATTAAATTTCTTCAGTTCTGCTGCAAAGAAAGTGAAGTTGCTCAGATTAATGATTCCCATTTCTAGGTAATAGGCAACTGAAGAAAGTCAAGACCCGCCTACACCTGAGACACAGGTGTGCATTACTATAATTATAACATATCATTCAACAAAATAGAAATTAATAAAAAGGATAATCACATGCTAAAAGATGCTTTTTAAAAGAGTCAAATCCCAGTTTCAACCTTCATTCCTTAATATATATGACTTTCAAAGAAAAGCTATTTTATTTGTATGTCAGACATATGCAAAGTAAAAAAAAAAAATCTTTCAAGACCTTAGATTTCATTTTGATACCAAAAACATTCTTGGTGCAGAAAATATACCTCACTCATTTTTCATCCCCATAAAATATATCTTTACTGGATGTTAGGCTTATTGAACAATTTGCATATTAGGTTAATTTTATTCCCAGCACTTAATACAATATTTTTGATCTGAATTAAAATTATATAGATGTAACTTTAATCCATCATTCAGATAAAGAGCCAGGTATATAAAAGCCTTTCTATTAACACTCAGTACAACAGTCAGAAATGAAAGAGATAGATTCCTTGTTAGATTAAAATGACATTAGCATGCTTATGCTTTATTTAAATCTGTTGTGAAAGAAAGATATAAACTTATGTCAAGGGTGGTTTTCCATCAAGGTTTTGAATTTAACATTTGCCTTTTGGAAAATAAAACATAGATGAACAAACCCCTTGGAATCAATACTTATTCTCACACCTCTCATTGCAAAAGTTTTGCTCTTTTTTATGAATGTCATGAGGAATACTATTCTCTTCTTCAGGATATACCAGTAGTTTAGGCAGCTCACACAGCCAGCAAGCCTTTTCAGATAAAAGTTTCCACTTGCATGGATTTTTAACTCTGAAATGTGGTGCCATGAACATTCTCCTACACAGAAGGGAAAACTTGGAGGACGTTGTTTATCCATTTTTTTCCTGTAAGTGAGGACGGGGGTGGCTTGAATAGTTTTCAGCTATTTCTTTAGATGGAGGAAATAGCAAAGTGAGAACAGACTGACTATGACAAAGAAAAGTGACTATGGGAAAATACTAGAAAGAAAAAGAGCAGTACAGTCCTTCATATCTCACAGAGGCATTATCATAACAAGATTATTTATACTTGTTTGGATAGAGTGGTGATGAAGTTGTATACACAGTCTTCACTGCACTCATGGGAGGCCTCCATGTACAAGTAAAAAAATCTATTGGAGGAGAAGAAAACATTTAGTTGGCCTGGCTATGCATCTCCATCCAAAATAAAGTGTCCTGAAGGTGCCAGACATGAGTTTATTGAGCTAAAAACTAACAGACTGTTCAAATCTAAAAGAAAAATAAATACTTTAGAAGAAATGTAAATGCAATCACCCTGAAAAATATTCCCCTTGATCATAGGCATATCCATGCAGCTAAAATTTTGTTTATCCTTAGGAATGGCTACAGAGGAGAGAGATATAAATTCAAGGAAAATCTCCAATTAGCATTCTAGTGATTAACGTAAAATTTAACTGCTTGAGGTTTTCCTCCTTTCAGTGAACAAGCTCAGGGTGTGGTTTTAACGTAGTTTCAGAGTTACGTAGTTTCAAAGAATGAAGAGAAAGAGGAAGTGGGTGCTGGAGGCGTTCAGCCAGCTGACACTCAGAAGGAGAATAAAAAGGGGATTAAAATAAGCTGCCTGGATTCCTGGGAACAAGTAAGCCCCAGAATGTAGAGATGTCCAAGTGATACTTGTTAGAGCTGCACAAATGCTGTTATTTTAAGAAGTTGCATTATCTGAGCTAGGCTCCTAGGTCGCAGTACACATGCTCAGCTAACAGGATGCTTGTCTTGATGCTTCAGAAACAGACCTGGGTCAATGATCTGGGGGCAAGTATTGATACATTACTTTGGAGGTGATCACAGGAAGTACAATGACAGAGTAAGACAAGGAGGAAAGAAAGCCAATAGATAGCATGTTTACAGTATGTAGGATATAGAGCAGATTACCACTTTGGGCAACTGAGGCTCAATCCAACCAGCGCAACCCTAAGACTGTGTGAACATACCCCCAAGGGTCCTGGAAACTGGAGTACCGACCTGTCAACTCCCATCTCTTGTTGATGGAGCATCTCTCCTGGGATGCCCACTCCCTTGCATTACGGCCAGAAAACATTCTCAGGACTATGTAGGAACTCTACAGGTAAATGCTGGGGTGGGCCAGTGGAATATGAGTGCACAGAAAATGTCTGTTACACTGTTGAAGGAATGACTGTAAGAAATAAAATTTGGTCCTGATATTGATTAATCTTCATGTATTCTATGGGATCTACATTTGAAGGAATTTCATTAGGGCAAATAGATTTAGATTCCTAACTGATCAGTTCTCTATAAAAAATAATAAATATAGCCACAGTAAGTTCTAATTAGTAATCGTTTGTCAAGCACCATCCTAGCTGTTCTATATTTTTCCCTCTGCTTCATCTGCAAACTACGTTGAAAGGTAGCTATGTTTTTCTTCCCCTCAGTTTGCAAATAAGAACTCTGAGGTTTGGGGGTTGGTAAAGTAATTTGCCCAGGTTTGTAAAATGGGGGAAGGAAGATTTGCCACCGGGTACAGTGGATCATAAAGTCTAAGCCCTCTCTGTATCACATTGTGTTAAAAATGTAGCCAATTTGATGGAGTTGATATAAAAATAGTGCAAATATTTCAAACGGCAGAATAAACAAATAAATCAGCATCCATTCAAGTCATCTCCCTTAGTGATATTTTAGGCAGTTCCTAAAAGTACAAAATAATCCGAATGTGAAATTAAAACAGGAAAGAAATATGGTCTAGTGGTACCACTTGTCTTGCTAGGAAAGAATGGGAGCCAAACAGCCAAGTTCAATCATCATTTGTACAGTAATCTTTACTGAAAGTCAAAGTGCATGAAATATATAGCAGTTTTTTAAAAAAAGTCAGTGGGAAAAGAAGTGAGCTTCCTCCTCCTCATGGAGTCAGTATTTGTCAAACTTAAAAATTCTAAAGTATAGATAGCTTGTCATTCATGTTTCAAACTCTCCCCAGGCCTTCTGTGACACATGCAACCACCTAACTCCCAGCAAAATTCGTATACACCGTCATTTCCACTCCAGTGCATAAAAAGCCACATGTCCTGAGGGCTAGCGGTGTGTGCAAAGCAGGCAATTAGTCCGCATATGTTCCGTCCTGGTTAAAATCCCCCACAGAGCGGGTGACATGCATTACATTTTGGGGGTGGGGTGGGTTGAGGGGGAGCGTGGTGCTTCTGGGTAAGTTTCATTATCATTTTTTCCAAGTTTTAGAATAATGAAGCCTGTTTGTTAAAAGAATGCAGATAATATTTACTAAGTTCTCTCTGGTCCATGAGTCCTTTAATTGGTGAGATATTTTTTTTTCCTATTTTGTTGTGGGATTTGCCTCCTTATACGGTATTTGATACAATTAGAGGGCACCAAAGGGGCTTCTGAAACCTCAGAACAGAAGTGAAAATCAAGCATATTAAAAAAAGAAGGTCCAACAATTCCTTAGCAATGACAAACACAAACAATGCTCCCTTTGCAGTTTCTGGAAAATCCATGTGCTTAGCGTAGATGCTAAGGACTTCTGACACTGAGGGAGACAGCAGAAATTGTATCCTGTCTATCTGACTCTGAGTTTCAGATGCGCCAATTAAAAGCAATGTAACCTCGTGAGTTTTCTTAATCCTTCTATGACTCAGTTTCTTTGTTACCGGAATAAATGAATAATTATATGTTAAGTGCTCGGGGCAGCACATAACAAGCTGTGAGTATGTGAAAAATAAATCAATAGCCTGAAAATGAAAGACAATATAGGGGCATCTACTGAATAATTTAATTTCTTATGGACACCAGGACATGTTACTACAAATATATATATGTACATATATATACACACATATATATATTTACTTACTTTGTGACTTATCAAGCAAGACATATATTTGTATTTACATTTGTATCTATTTATTATATTATATTTAAACACACACACTTTTCCTTTATATTTTCCTTAATTTGCTCTTCCATGGGAAGCATAATTTAAAGAGTGCTAAAAGACATTTCTAGAACTTTTATGTTTCTGGCTCCTGTGTTCAACTAGCTTTGAAAATTAGGTAACTTTTTCCTCTGAGTTTCAGCTTAGTTTTTAATCAATATGGATGATAATAATGTCTTCTCACCTTAATGCATTAGTGTGGTAATCAAAATTGAATCTGCAAACTGTACTGTGTCACGTGTAAAGAAAGAATTTACATATTTTTGTGGTGACTGATGTAATAATTTATTTTAAGTATGACATGAAAAATAGCAGTGAAAAATTGTCAGCTGTTTATCTTTTTCTTATTAAAATTATAAAAGGGATACAGGAGCTTAAAGGAAAGAAATTTTCCTGTCAATTTGCTATAGGTAACTAAAGGAGTTTGAAGTAGATAGATAAGTTATCTAGCAGTGTCTAAATATAGATACGAATGTGTATCTACTAAAGGTTCTAAAAATATTTCAAGATTAAATATTATTTGATTTTCACATTTATCTCTTTGTTTTATTTATATCTCTTTTATTTTCCGTTACTCTAGATAAATGAGTTAACTATATTCCATAATGAATAAAGATCAATAATGTATTGTTCCTTCAGAAACACAGGTATTATAAAGCTCTTTATAATTCAAAGTCTGGAGGAGGTTTGATGTCTACTTTTATAAGAAATAACAAATAGCATCTAAATAAGCTCTGTCTTAAATATGCCTTTTTATGTGTGTGCTTCTCTTTGAAAGTAAGAAAATGTCTTCTAAAATTCTTTGCTATCCATCCATCAGAATAATCCAACATTACACATGAAGACCAAAGTTGTCATCTCAACTTTCCATGAGAAAACAATTATCCTGAGAGTTATTTGAATGTGTCTAGTCAGTAAAATCAGGCAGGTTAATAATATCTCCATGCCATTACAGTATCGCCAAGATTGCTAGTACAATTCTAAACCGGAATGTAAAAAGAATTCAATGAGTTATGAAGCTCTCAAAATTTTACAAAAATTGTACAAAAAAACAAGTAAGTATTCCCAGGACATTAGTAGCCAATTCTTTGCATTTTACTTGTCGACCTGCACGAATCAGTTTTGAAGTAATTTATTTTAACTTTGTTCTCAAATATCATTTATCCCTCTGTCACCTTTTCCCTCCTTCCCACTCACTCATCTTTTCTCTCCCCTACCAAAGTATTCCCTGGGGGATTTTGTAAAGCCTTTGGAAACTGGCAAACTACATGTTTTTATATCATCTTAAGAAGACAACATTTGAGGCATGGACTGTTTTAGGATGAACTGTAATGTAACCCAGTTTCATATAAAGAGAAATCATCCTACTGTCAAGGATCAATTCAAATTATTCCACTTCTTGAGTTCTCCAATTCATTCAAATACTTGCTTTATGATTAACTCATAGCAAACACTGACTTACGGACTCAAGAAACAGAGTAGTCTACAAAGTGGGAGTAAGAGGATTCATGCACTTTCCTTTCTTTTCTTTAACGATTCCCACTTGATACCTTCTTGCGAAATATACTGTAGAAGATATTGGAAGATTCGCTCAGAGTTTCACTTCAGTCTAGTGATTTCCTAGCATTGTTGGCTAATTTCAACAATTAAGTACAAAAAATGGATTGCACTGAGCCATGAATAGGTTGCCTCTCATGGTATGCTGGTACATATTTAAGGCTTTCAAAGGAAAAAATCCCAACAAAACCCAAAAACCCAAGCAAACAAACAACAAGAACAAAAACCCCCATATCCCTGAATTGTAGCACTTACCACTTTTCATGATGTAAACACTGCCACTATAGCCAATTTTAAACTACCCAAATAACATCACTGGATTCAGAAGTGGAAAGAGATGTACAGATGTGCTACAGATGTAGCACACTATTATATAATATTTCACTGTACAGATACAAGAGCTATAAATAGCCTCAAGATCATAATCATAAAATATAACAAAATAAATAGAAAGTGATGAGTGTTGAGTATTTATTACCTATATATTTAATATAATGTATTTAGTTGCAAATTCATCTTATTTAATTTATAATAATGGCTGTGTTTAACAACCCGTAGCACATTTACCAAAAATTTAACAATTGACTATCATGAACTGGTATGAGCTGGCTCCAGCTCATCACTGGTTGTGTCCAGCGGTGGTCTATAAAAGTTAAAAGAGACTGCTATGTTTCTGGGAAATAGGGAAACGTGTCTGTTTGAACAGCATCACCCCCAAATCTCTATAGGCATCAATTTATCTATTTTAGCTTCTTTCTGGTTTTCTTCCTGGCTGGAGATTGCTTCGCAATTGCTTTATTGTCACAGATTGCTCTCCTCGGGCCTTATCTGACACATGTAAGAGGACCTCACTCTGGGTACTCCCCTAGAATGGTTCTGTTGGGTAGATCCCAGCTTCCTGGGCTCTAAACCTATAGGGCTGGGTCCTGGACTCTCACCTTCAAATACAATTATAGTCCAACTCAAAGTGAAATGTAATAAGAGCATTTCACTCCAAAGTACAATGACTAGCATGGTTTTCTCCTCATTAGAGAGTCTGGTTGTCTAGAGACACTCTGCTATTGACAGATATTCCAAAGGCTCCTTTGTGGAAGAACATTTAGAGTGTTCCTAGTGTTTGTGGGCATCTGCCCCAAGTTCTTTATTCATCCCGTGAACAAATGCTTGTAAGTACCTGCTGTTTACCTGGCATGGTGCTGGTTGATGAAGCTACATTAGGGAAAGAAAACAGATACTATACACCCTGGTGATATTTATAATCTGGTTAGGACACAAGCATTAAATTACTCAAAGAGTCTCTAAATAAACAAGACAGAGCTTGTTATGATATAATTAATGGAATAAGGGAGGGCTTCCTTAAAGATGTATTAGGTGAACTAAAATTTGAAAAATGAGGAAGAGTCTTAAGCAAGTGAAGGAAGAGTAGTAAGAAGCCCTTCAGTCAGGGGAAACAGCATATGTAAATGCCTTGTGGGTGGAGGAAGACAATCAAGTAAGAGAAAGTTCAAAGCAAGAGAAAGTTCAAAGCGGGAAGGGAGTTTGCGTGAAATGAACCTGGGAGGTAGGTAGGGAGCCAGGCTATACTAAGAGGTATGGTCTGTGCTGCTTAGGGAGTTCTAAGCCTTTGAACAAAGGGAATCCATTGAATAGGTTCAAGCAGAGGAAGAACACGGTGTGATTTGCTAGAACATAGAGGACAGATTGGAAGGGAGGCACTTGCAGCATTTCAGGGGCATCGTGGTGTAGCTGGACAGATTTGAAAGACATGGAAGAGGCAAAACTAGCTTGACCTGATGTTAGATTGGGTACTGGGATTGAAGAGATGGAGGTGTTAGCAGGTTCTGAACAACTGAGACGTGGTGTAGCCAAGAGACACAGGGACACCTGGAGAAGGAATATGTTTGAGGGGAGTAGATGGTATGGTAATGAGTTGGGTTTTTAATATGCTAAGTCTGAGGTGCTTTGGAGACTATTCCTGTTTGTGGATCATAAATCCAATTGCAAAAGTCTTATCTACCAGAGAATGGCTACAGAAACAGAGCCCCTGATTTCAGTTTTATTCTGGATAGAACTCTAAATACAGCAAAAACAACCTGAAGAGTAAGATGCCAAGTGGATTTGTTACACTTTCTCCTCTTACATGGATTTTGGGTCATTGTTCTTTAATCCCTCAAATATTTTTTTTTCCTTTGATTCACATCATTAAAATCACTTTATATTTATCAAAATGTAGCCCCAGGAAGCCAAATGAAGTATGTACATTTAAAGAACAGCTTCTAAAGGACTTAAGGAGAGGTGATACATTTTGGATAAGTCTCCACAGAAGACAGATGTTAACAAAGATTTCTGTGCATTGTTACATTCAATAGTGGAAGTGGGTGATTGAATTATAAAGGTACTTCATCAAAAACACTGATTTCTAAGGCTATTATGTTTTAGGAGGGTGGTTCTGAATAGTGATTTAGAACAAAAACAGCACCTTTGAAGTGTGATATATTAGATGTTTATGTAACTATAACAAAAGAACTATAAATTTCATTATGAATTTGATTTCCCCAAATCCAAGTGATTTGCAAAACTCTTAAATATTTTAGTAATATTTTTAAGGCAACATATAAAACAAAAATCACTTAAGCACATAGGATGGAATTTTATGCAGCTTTAAAAAATCATGTTGATGGTGTAATATTAGGTATAAAAGCAACCCTAAGAACTTGTACACATGGTCTTAATTCGGTGCAACTATAAGTACAGAGAGCACTCAAAAGAAATATAAACTATTAGCAATGCTCATATCTACATTGTAAGATGTTGTTTCTTTTTTCAGATGAAAATAACTTCTGAATATGAAGATGAGGCATACACTTATAAAAAATTCAAGTAATTTAGAAAAGGATAATGAAACTAAATTAGCTCTGAATTCTACCACCCAGAAGCAACCACTGAAAACATGTTGGAAAACACCTTTCTAGATCAGTGTTGCCTAATACAACTTTCTGTGTTGATGGCATTGTTCTGTATCTGTGCTGTCCAATATGGTAGCCATTAGCCACAAGCGCCTATAGAACACTTGATATGTGTCTATTGCAATTAAGGAAGTTAATTTTTAATCTAATTTAATTTAATCTGATTTAAATTAATTTAAATTTAAATAATCATGTGAGGCCACTGGTTGGCAAGTTGACTGCATAGTTCTAAACATTTCTCTAAAGGGAACCCTCCTGCACTGCTGATAGGAATGTAAAGTGATACAGCCACTATGGAGAACAGTATGGAGGTTCCTTAAGAAATTAAAAACAGAACTACCATATGACCCAGCAATACCACTACTGGGCATGCACTCTGGGAAAACCATAATTCAAAAAGATACATGTACCACAATGTTCATTGCAGTACTATTTACAATAGCCAGGACATGGAAGCAACCTAAATGTCCACTGACAGATGAATGGATAAAGAAGATGTGGCACATATATACAATGGAATATCACTCGGCCATAAAAAGGAACAAAATTGAGTTATTTGTAGTGAGATGGATGGACCTAGAGTCTGTCGTACAGAGTGGAGTAAGAAAGAGAAAAACAAATACCGTATGCTGGGCTCCCCTGGTGGCGCAGTGGTTGGGAGTCCGCCTGCCTATGCAGGGGACACGGGTTTGTGCCCCGGTCCAGGAGGATCCCACATGCCGCGGAGTGGCTGGGCCGTGGGCCATGGCCGCTGAGCCCGCGCGTCCGGAGCCTGTGCTCCACAGAGGGAGAGGCCACAACAGTGAGAGGCCCATGTACTGCAAAAAAAAAAAAAAAAAAAAAAAAAAAATACCATATGCTAATGCATATATATGGACTCTAAAAAAATGGTACTGACGAACCTAGTGGCATGGCAGGAATAACGACGCAGACATAGAGAACAGATTTGAGGACACAGTGGGGGAAGGGGAAGCTGGGAGAGTGAGAGAGTAGCATTGACATATGTACACTACCAAATGTAAAATGTATGGCTCGTGGTAAGCTGCTGCATAGCACAGGGAGATCAACTCAATACTTTGTGACGACCTAGAGGGATGGGATTGGGAGGGTGGGAAGGAGGCTCAAGAGGGAGGGCATATGGGGATATATGTATGCATACAGCTGATTCACTTTGTTGTACAGCAGAAACTAACACAACATTGTAAAGCAATTATACTCCAATAAAAATGTGAAAAAAATAAATATTTCTCTACTTAGACACATACCCAAATATCCAAATAATTTTATATAAATGGGACCAAACTACACATATTTATTTTTACCTTGGCCACTTAATATATTAATGAAATGTTTATATAAATACAGGTATGTATTGCCTTTTTAACTGATCCTGCTGCCTCCCATTATATAGATGTACCACAATTTATTTAATATATCTTTCGTCATTGGACAGGTTTTAATTATAAACGATGCTTTAACAAACATCTTTGTGTCTATGTTATCATCTACTTGACTGAAGATCTGTTTGAGATAAATTCCTAGGCAGGGAACTGCAGGGTCAAGGGTATACATGTTTAACTTGTGATACATATTGCCAGATGCTCTCTAAAGAGTCTTTACTAGTTTACAGCCCCACAAATAGCAGATGAGGTCACAAACATGGGTTATTGGCAATTTTTTCATTTTGGCAGTCTACTGGAAGAAAAATTGTATCTTTTTACTGTTTTTATTTGTTTTAAAAATTACTTGTGAGGGTATCTCTTTATTTATTGGCTATTCACATGTCTTTTATAGTATGAACTGTTTGTTCAGGCTGTTACCCCTCTATTCTGGTAGGCTATTTCTGTGTTTCTTATTAATTTATAAGAAGCTTTTGCTTTTATTGACCCTTTGCCTGGCATATATGTTGTAATATTTTTTCTAAATCATTTGTCTTAAATTCTTGTCATGATGTATTTTCCCCCTACAGAAATTTAAAACAATTTTATATTCAAACCTATCAGTCTTTTTAATTATTTTCTGACTTATTGTCATGTGTGAAAGACTTTCCTTATCTTGACATTACAGAAATATTCAATTTATAAGCATTTATTTCTTCAATATCCTTTATGTAATTTGCAAATGTTTACAAGGACCATGCACTTTTAATACATTATTGTAGTATCAAGAAAAATATAATGAGGAAAATGCTTTTTAAAACAACTAAGAATCAAGCTTTCTTTTAAATGGGAACTTATGCTACTAGTTTCTTTTCATTCTATAGATGAGCATTTACTAATGCTAGACTTTGTAAGAGAATCTTATGATATTGACTGAAGGTTACATACTAGCACAGAAGGGAGCCAGCACTAGCCTATGTTCTGAATTTCCCCTTGTGAGGTTATTACAATACCCATAGGGATGCTTAATGAGTACAGCTAATGTCCCTGAAGTCAGTACCCAAATGTTGCTATTGTTGAACTTAACACTCTTAGAAGACCTTGAAAGGGCTCCACAATGATCATGCTCTAACACCTGAGTACTTGAAGAAAAGTGTACATACATGTAGGCACATATATAGCTTTTAAGGAGAGCTATGGGGTTTAGTGGGTCCATGATAACCCAATGCACCCAGGGAACACAGGGCATGTAATGCTTCTGTGTAAGCAGAGGGTAATGGGCCTCCTATTGCTCTAGAATTCCACTTGGTCATGGTAGAGGAGAGGACTGCAGGGTGCAGGAAAACAAGGCTATGAGAAGATGGGACCTGAAATGTATAGGGCATTGGGTTGAGGAGAGACAACTATCTCACATTTATATACCACCCTTTCCCTACTTTGTCCATCCAGTGAACAACAAAGATGAGGCCTTAAGGTCAGCCTTCTTCAAAATTGCTTTTTGGATCTTTATATCACAGAATCCCAGGAAAACTGTGAATGTTTACTTAGGTGACATTTAGTACAAGAATTGATTCACCTATGTACAACTGAATATTCTGAGAGCTTTACAAATACTATAAAAATACTTCTTTTTTCAGGTGTTCTTTCATTTGTACTCCCCCCTCCACCCCGCTTTAATTCAACAAACTTTATGCTTGTATTTCCATTCTCTATACTAGGGGTATGTTTATTACCGAGGTATAACCTTTGCCCTTAAGGTTCTAATGATCTGGTAGAGTAGAAATGTACATAGATCCTTAGTGTGTAATGGGATAAATGCTTTTGGAGCATTGAAGAAGGCCGCCTAATTGTGTTTAAGGAAGTTAAAACCAGCTGCAAAGCTGGTAGAAAAGTTTTCTTAAGACTGTATCTCTTAAGAGTTTGCAGACACATGAATAGTGCAAAGGAAATGTTCTGAAAATACCAGTAGAAATACTAGGAAAAGTGATCAAAGAGTCAGTATTTCCTGCACACTCAGCCAGTAAAACTCCATAAACTGTATTTGGCCAATAAAATTTCTTCTAGTTCATGTTATTAGCCCTCTTGGTAATCCTAGTCCTCATGAAGAAGTTGTTTTTACAGCTTCTACAAATGAAAAACATATGGAAATCATGTTTTCAGGGATTGAGTAACCCATAATTTAATTTATTATTAAAATAAAGTCTTAGTAGAGGCTTCTAACATTTTCAGATAATCAGACAGCAGGTAACTTGATGTGAATGAACTGAGTACAGTGGAAATCTCTCTTGGTAATCCCTTTGTTAAAGGTACTGATGTAGTTTTTAATTTTAACCTTATATAAGGACTTTTAACACTAAGGCTTAACCTTATCAAAGCCAAAGTATTCCTCTGTATTTCATAACTAATAACTCAAGAAGATGGGGCCTGATGAGGTCCATCTTGCATACATGCTTTCCTAACCTTAAAAACACAAGGGCTTTTACTTTAAAATAAAAGTTTGCATTCACACAGAACTTGGCACATATTTGTATATGTATATATACTCCTCTATTCCATCCTAACACTCTATAAATTAAAATTAAATAAAAGTTAAAATTTAAGTATAAATTCCCTCAGTAATATGGAAACTAGATTAATTTTTCTAGAAAGCCTGAAAAAATTATGGCACATTTCTTAGATGCTTACAGTTTAGCATTCATTTAAGGTTTTTATTTTAGTTGTCAAATTTCTTAATTAAAATACACTAATTTAAAATGAAACTTCTTATCATTATCATAATGAAACTGGACCTAAACCTTACACTATATAAAAAATATTAACTCAAAATAAATCAGAGACCTAAATGTAAAAGGTAAAGCTACAAAAATCTTAGAATAAAACAGGTGTAAATCTGTGTGACCTTGGGTTCAGCAGTGGTTTCTTAGACACTGAGAGCACAAGCAACAAAAGAAAAAAAGGGATAAATTGGATTTCATCAGAACAGAAAACTCTGTGCTTCAAAGGATACTATAAAAAAAGTAAAAAAAAAAAACAACTGATAGAATGAGAGATAATATTTGTAAATTCTATCTGATAAGGGACTTAATAGATACACTACCAGTGGCCATGGAAAATGGTGCAGCCAATTTGGAAAACAGCTTTGCAGTTCCTCAAGGTGTTAAACATAGCATGACCATGTGACCCAGCAATTCCACTCCTAAGTACCTAGTCAAGTGAAATGAAAACATGTCCAAACAAAATCTTGTACGTGGAACTTCATAGTAGCATCATTCAAAACAGCCAAGAAGTAGAAACAAGCCAAATGTCCATGAACTGGTGAAGGTAGGAACAAAACGTGGTCTACCTCTACAGTGGAATAGTACGCAGCAATTAACAGCAACAAAGTACTGTTACATTCCACAACATGGAAGGATCTTAAAAATATTATGTTAAGTTAAAGAATCCAGTCATGAAAGATCACATGTTGTATGATTCCATTTACATTAAATCTCTAGAATAGTCAAACCAATAGTGACAGAAAGTAGATTAATGGTTACCAGGGTCTGGGTGGAGGCAGGCAAGGGAGTGATTGTTAATGAATAGAGGACTTCCTTTTAGAGTGATGAAAATATTCTAATATTGTATAGTCGTGATGACTGTACAACTCTGAATATACTAAAAGCCACTGAACTGTACACTCTGGAGAGGTTAACTAATTGGGGTGTGAATACAAATATTCATTCATGCACCTCCTAAAGCATCTGTGCACCACCACCTCCCCCCACCATGCTGTGAAAAATTTGCTCTATGTCTCAGACAGAAGGCATGGGTGAATCATAGAATTCAGTGTTTTTGGAGAAAGCTTCAAAATATTTTTATTCTTGGCAGGTGATGGGGTTTTCTTGGCCTAATGATAGGTAGTGAATTGAAGGGGAAGGAGATGCTTAGAACAGCAGTGGCTGACTAGGTAGATGGCTTGGAGTCAGCAATTATAACATGCACAGCTTTTGAAGGATACAGGTAGCCTGGCCCAGTGACTTAACTCCCTTTGGCTGAACCTCAACTTGCCCACTACTTCCAAATGCTGGGGAATTTCTAAACTTGTAATCTCCTCCATTCTTATGCTCTAAGCCACAAATATAAATGCTTGAACTAGGTCTAGCTTCTTTGGGAAATGTATAGTTACAGCATACGTCTATCTAAAATCAGGAATCTAATCCCCAGTAACCAACACTTTTTGTTCTACTGACCTGCCTGCCATGTAAATGAGTAAAAGAATGCAAAAAAGTTGTAGGAAAAGAACGCTTTCCAATCAATAAAGTTTTTCTTATTGGGCAGGGAATCAGAGAAAGGTATTTAATTTTGCCTGAGCTTAAAAGTTCCAGAAACTCTGGGGCCCGTTTTCTAACGTACACTTAAAAGACTAGGGTGTCTGTATTTTTACGTCTCAAACATTTTAGGAGTTAATATTACTGAATTACACAGCCCGTCACTGTTGTACAATTAATTAACAATTGTTGCAGTCTTCCAATTATGATAAAGTGAAAATTGAATTCATTCAAATATTAGGATCTGTAAATAAAATAAAGGTTTGTTTGGAACCTGACTAATTACCTCTAATTTTTTATTTTTTATCCCCATTCACTTATTTATTCAGAAAAGATTTGAGTTTCTACATTGTGTGTGTCTCTGTGCCAAATGACTCATATGAAATCCATTTATGAGATGTCTTATGAACAGCATTAGTGTCTTATGCAAGAAACCACTCTATAAATCTAAGTATCATTTTCTAAACATCAGGGACTATTTCATTTGGATATTTAACAAATGTCACATGGTAATGTAAAGCTATCTAATTTAGATGGGCATGATAAAATGCTTTTTGGGCTGAAACAAGTTTGCCCTGTGGGCATACCCTTTTCTTTTAAGCCAGAGATGATTACCAGCTCATTATGAGGTCCACTTACTACCTTGAACAAAGCGAGCAATTTTGTTTATCAACCTCACGGTAGAGCCCCAAATCTTTACAAAATCCCCAGTCTTATTCTCAAATAAATGTTTAATTTGCACAGGCTGTTAGGTCCTAAAGTATGTGAAAATGGAACCTTCTGAGTTGGGCATATTATTTAAGCTTTGTGCTTTCTCTAGCTATTTTAAACAAATATTCATGGATTTTTTTTAAGGGATAACACATATGTATTAAAGAGTACAGAGTGCATTAATTTTAAGTGTACGGCTTAATGTACATATTTTGTAGTTATTTTTATATCTAACTTTTAAATATTCTCATTCTTCAATCTCTTAAATTCACCTGTTTTATCATCCTGACTGCATTCATTCATTCACACATTCCCTCGATGCATATTTATTGAAGGCAAACACCTGCCAGAGATACATAAACAACACATTATCATGTTTATAGTGTAGGAGAGCAATAAACAAACAACTAAAATGAACAAGAAAATTTCAAACAGTGGTTAGTCTATGAAGAAAATAAAATGAGAGAAGGTAGAATCGTGAGTGGATTGGGGGTAGGGGGATACCTTTAGATAGAGTGGCAAGGGAGGTACCCATAGAACAAAACCCAGATGGCAGAAGTATGAGGCACACAAAAGTCTGGAGAAGAATGTTCCAGGCAGTGCTAATGCTCTGAGGTGGGAATGCTTTGGCTTGTTCAAGGAACATAAAGACCAGAGAGGCTGGAACACAGCAAGAGAAGGGGACAGTGATCTGTGGTGAGGTGGATGGGGGCTGAATGCTGGGCCAAGTCATCTGGGCTCTTGTAGGGATGGAGTCTGGATTTGTATTTGAAACACAGGAAAGCTGTTAGGTTTAATGCAGGGAAGTGACATGATTTGATTTATTTTCTTGGAAGTTCACACTGCTGTGTGCAAACTGGAAACAGAGAGGCCAGTTAGGAAGCTATTTCAAAGTCTATTTCATGGTGGCTGGATTAACGTGGAATCAATGCGGATGGAAATGGATGCATTCTAGATGTGATCTAGATACGAGGCAACTGGCCTTATTGAGGGACGGGATGTGGGGATGGTGGTAGGTGGTACTGAGGAAAGGAGGGAATTAAGGGGGGCTCCCAGGGAGTCTTCTGATAGAGATGAAGGTGTTGTCATTTACTGAGCCTGAAAGTACTAAGAAAGACATGAATTTAGGACAGGGGACCAACATGTACTGCCTACACTGTTAGAACAACTTCCTTACTGGTGTCTACTTTCGGGCATGTTCCTAATAATTCATTCTAGACAAAAATCTTACCAAAGCTGATCCAAAAGAAGAGTAAGTTTTTAAGAGACTCCAAATCAAAGAAAACCCTGAAATGGTTTTCAAAGTCTTGTCTTAAAGAAAGGTTCAGGGCTCATAAGAGTTTGAGAGGAATTCTTTCAATTGTAATGTAAATGAAATGCAAATGTAATGTAAAATAAATTTTACATTTATAATATAGAAAAAAAAGTGAAATTATCAAGTCCCTATTCAAAGCCTGACAAAGTTAACATAAACACAAGAAACACAGATCACTCACTTCTGAATACACATGTAAATGTCCTAGAAAGAATAGTAGCATGTTGAGCTGGAGAGGGCAATAATAATTAAATATTACATATCATGGCAATAGTGGTAATCTAATGCTGATCAAGTGTTTATTCTGTGTCAGACACCTTTAAAATTCCTCCCTTATATTAGCCTTTTGAGGGAGGTGCTGTGTCTTCATTTTGTCAGAGGAAGAAACTAAGGCACATTTGCTCTATTTTACACACCTAGTTTGATAAGCTTTTTTCCAAATCTGTGATGAAAGCATTGTATCGTTCAATAAATGGCAATTAAATTTGTTTTAATTATTTGGAAAAATTAATTTAGACCTTTTTACCATCTCACCGATCATAATGATGTTCAAATAAAGTGTTAAATGTAAACAACAAAACCATGATGAAGAAACTACAGGTATCTCATATAATATTGGGATAGGAAGACAATATCATGAAAGAAAATGTTGACCATAAAACAGGCATTAAAACCAAAATTAAAAAGAATATGACAAACTGGGAAAAATATTTGACAGATAAATAGAAAGGCTGACATTTTTAGTGTAAAAAGAGATCTTACATATCAATATAATGGAAAAATAATCAGCAAAATCACAAAAATACATATGTAAAGACGTTAGTCATAGGGATGCAATTATTATATTCATTTGTGGGGAATTAATCAATTAATCAAGTAAATTAAGCCCTTAGGTTGGAATACTATGCAGCCTTTAAAATTGTATTAATATTGTGTGGAAGAGCATTTCTTGTCAAGGGGAATATGATATGCTAAGGAGAAAATAGGTTTCAAACTGGAATATGCTGTGTTATTGACTGTAATCTGTGCATGCATGTGTGCTGTGTGCTCACACATATGCAGTTTCATGAGATACAGCAGATGTTATTTCTCAGTTGTGAAGATTCAGGGAAATTGTTTTTTTTAATATTTTTCATATTTTCTAATACTCTAAATTATAATGCATTATATCTATAAATATAAGAGATAGATAGATAGTTGGGAGGTGAGGTTATAGGGTTATATAATAAAATAAAATGTTATTTTAAGCCTTAATTGATTTTTGTTTTTCACATTAAGTAAATCTTCATAGAATTTTTTTTTATTTACTGAAAAAAATTCCTTAATGAAACACATATATGTTCAGTAGCTAACAAATCCTTTACCCACAAAAGACAATACCCCAAGAATTTTGTGATGCACAACTGCAGGGGACACTCTCAGAGCATATTATAAAAGATAATATTCTATACTAGATTCCATAAAGAGGATAAACAAGGTCCTACTGTACAGCACAGGGAACTATATTCAGTATCCTATCATAAATCATCATGGAAAAGAATATAAAAAATGTAGATTCCATAAGGAATAAAACTACTCACAGAATAAATGAGTCATAGGGTGGAGGCCCTATAAGACATTTCCTGAAATTTAATTTTAAAAGCCTCATTTTTATTCTTTCTACCTCTTTTCTAATCCTCACGCTAACAATGATAGGCAAGAAAAAAATTTCCCTTGTCCTGTTTATAGTTGAAACTATGGTTTGACTCATGAAGAAATTCTAACAAGAAACCTTCCATGGCCAGCACTCAAATCACAGTTTTATGGATACTCTATGTTCCATGCACACATAGTAAAATTTAGTAATTGTGCAATTAAAATATCTCATATGTGTCTAGGAAAAAATATTAAAATTAGGATGTACCCCAAATCACATGATTATAGGTTAGAGAATTTTTTAATCTGTAGGTTTATTGTCTAGACTGGCATGCCTGAAGCAGTTGCATTTCAAAATACTTTCATTTATATTACATCTTTTAAAACATTGTGGTAAGATTCACATGACATTAAATTAACCATTTTTAAGGTGAAGAATCCAGTGATATTTAGTACAGTCACAGTGTTATACAACTACCACCTCTATCTAGTTCCAAAACATTTTCAACAACCCAGAATAAAACCTGGTGCTCTAAGTAGTTGAAATTGGTCACTTTTACTTGTCCAACATAAATGATCATAAAAATGAAAGCTGCTAATTCTAAATGGTGGAATTATTGGTTAGTATCAAGTTGAAACAAGTATCTACAGGGACTTCTCTGGTGGTCCAGTGGTTAAGACTCCATGTTCCCAACACAGGGGGCACGGGTTTGATCCCTGATCAGGGAACTAGATCCTGCATGCTGCAACTAAGACCCAGCACAACTAAGTAAATAAATAAATGTTTAAAAAAAAAAAAGAAAGAAAGAAGTGTCTACAAAAGTGGTTCTCAAACTTTGGTGTGCATCAGAATCACTTATAGGGCTTGTTAATACATATTGCTGAACCTCATCCCAGAAGTGTTGATTCAGTAGGTCGGGACCTGAGAATTTGAATTTCTAAAAAGTTCTTAGAGGATGCTGGTCTAGGGACCACACCACTGTGATAACCACTGATCTATGAATTCAGAAACAGCTGAATTGACAAGCTCTGACTCTTGTTTAAGTGTTTAAGACTCCCTCCTCTGTAGAGAGAGAAAATGGCCCATTTGGAGCCAGCTGGTGATGCTAAAACCCACTAGGGAGGATTACCGCAAAGGTTGTTTGAGCTGCATCTTGGAGTCCCACTTCAGGGAAAGTGCAAATGTTAACCTCATTTTGGATCAGAGCCACTTTCAAAACCTTAAACATTGGGCTTAGTCATAGATTTAGAGGGATGTATACAAAAAAAGGGCACTTGATTCCTGAAATGTATTTTTAGTGACAGATTCCTTTCATAATGAGTTAAGGTCAATGAGCAAAAATAATAATAATAAACAAACAAATAAATAAAAGCATCTGGAGCATTTCATGTTTTTAAATAACAGGTGAAAATCAAAATTTCTTTTTTGCTAGAGGATTTATCCTGTTTATCATAGACAATAAATCTTCTTTCATTCTCCATAGTTTCAGAATTCTTAATATAGTTCAAATGATCCTAGTACACAAACAATGCAGTGCTTTAACAGTGAGTTTTATATATCTGGGGCTCTTTGAAACCAAGGTGTGCTGAGGACAAAAAAACAAAACAAAACAAAAGTAGTGGATGCTGGACCTCTAACAGGAGCTTTAACTGCCTTTGGACCCTGGTTCTCCAACAGGCAAGCCTTTAGAAAAATTCTACTGTTTGGGAAAAGCAGAAAAACTTCTCAACAGATATACCAGCTTTTAAATGTGCATTCAGTTCCTCTCACTTTCAGAAGCCATAGAAATTAAGCTCTTTTTTTTTTTTAAAAAAAAGAAAGGCCTACATATTTGACATGACTGTAATTAATGTAGCTTAACTTGCAGCACACAGGTTTTCTACATCATCAAGAACAATAGATCAAGAAGAGAACAATTAAGCATATTTCTAGCACTTCTTTGAAGACTCCCTCTGCTTGCCCTTTCAGTGATGGAAGCTTTTCTGTTAATGTTATTTGACCTGAATGCATTCCTCTATTAGAGTTCTGAAGAATTTGATTGGGTTTCAGCTAGAATCCATGACCTCTGATTAATTGTCGTGTATTACACATTTTGTGGATAAAATACCTTTGGACAGAGATAGATAACTCTATTCATTTTAATTCACCATTGACATTCAGTAATTCAATTTTCAGAAGTGATGATATTCCTGGCATTTCAGTTAAGTCCGTTTTAATTAATATCTCTACACCTCTTTAAATACCATTTTGTATTTTATATGGCTTCTCTAAATTAAGGCTGTTTAAAGTCTGTTATAAGAGCTCCTCTTCTGGGATTTGCAAGAGTCAACCTTGCCTTTGTTTGATTAAAAATAAAAGCCCACAAAAGGTGTCAAACACTCCTATATATAGAACCTCCTTATGGATATTAGAAAATTGTTCTTTGTCTCTTATGATCAGCTTTCAAACTAGTCTCATCAGAGAACTTTAATTCTTATCTGATCTGAAGCTACAAAAGGTGATGCCCCATGTGAAAATGTGTTTAAAATGTGTTTTTAAGAATGTGACATTAGAAGAACTTCAGGTCTCCTTAAACCTGGAACTCATACAGTCCTAGGAGATAAAATGGTGGTAGTGGAGGAGGTAGTGGTGCTAGGAAGAGGGAGGAAGGATGGGAGGGATAAACAGAACTGTGAAAGTAACAAGCCTTCCAGAACAAGCCTTGTCTCAAAGCAAGGGGAGAGCACACCAGTTAACATTAGGAGGTTTGGATGATTTTTCCTTTCAAACATGGCACTCCATCAACGTCTAAAAGTTTTCCAATGAGTATGAACCCCTCCACTTTACTCCGGTACAAAGAAAACTAGCTCAGAGGCGTCTAGTTTAGAAATGAACACCTGAGTGTGTCTAGCTTTGCCCTGTACGAGCTCTGTAAGTGGGGTAAGCTCTTCCACTTCTCCATTTCCTCATCTATACAAGAGGTCAGAGGGCACTTGCCTAAGAGGCTTATTGCTTTGCCTACTGATTAGTACATAGGTAAAAAGGAAGTGCTCATTAAATGTGAGTTTTTAACGTTGCTTTTGATAAGACTCCCTCCTTGACCTAACTCCAGTCAGCCTCCTCAAGCCCTGTGGGCCTCGACCTTGGCCTCCTCTTATAGGGTCTGCATCGCCCAGTTGTAGCAAAGATGGTGCTAAGTCAGTTTGGAGAGCACTCCCCACCCTTCACGTCTGGCCACCTCAATATACGATCAAATTCCTCATCCATACCCTTGGTATCTGACCATCCTGGCCTGCCTTCAGCAAGAATCCTCTGAAATCGGTTTAGACAACACTCACCCTTACCGCTGATGTTGCCTTTTAGGAATTTTCCATCCACTGCCCCAACCTTGCTCCTTGGCTATAAATCCCCACCTGCCTTGCTGTATTCAGAATTGAGCCCAGTCCTATAACC
This sequence comes from Monodon monoceros, assembly GCF_005190385.1. Taxonomy (NCBI): domain Eukaryota; kingdom Metazoa; phylum Chordata; class Mammalia; order Artiodactyla; family Monodontidae; genus Monodon; species Monodon monoceros. Next base: position 34,819,091 of record NW_021703769.1, on the reverse strand, counting down.
ATGGTCTCCTCTCCCCTATTGCAATGGTTCCTGAACAAAATCTGCTTCTACCACTTTAATTTTTGCCTGGCTCTGGTTTTCTTTAACATTGCTGTTATTACCAGTATTATTTTAAAATCTGTGGTTTATATACATTTCACATTGGGAATCACAACTCTGGGAAGTGAATTAAAAACGAGGTCAGTTTTATTTTTTCTCTTGTTTGGTACATTTAAGTTAGTTTTAGTCTCATTAAAAGTCTTCTTTTTCTCCTTGTATTTTTACAGGGCTATTAATTGCCTTAAAAAATCTGTATAAAATATAAAAATCTTGTACCTAGGAGTACGTCCTCTTGAATGAAAATTCACAGGCACATCCTAAAAAAAGTACCAAGGTGGGGGCTTCCCTGGTGGCGCAGTGGTTGAGAGTCTGCCTGCCTGTGCAGGGGATATGGGTTCATGCCCCGGTCCAGGAAGATCCCACATGCCGCGGAGCGGCTGGGCCCGTGAGCCATGGCCGCTGAGCCTGCGCATCCGGAGCCTGTGCTCAGCGGCGGGAGAGGCCACAGCAGTGAGAGGCCCGCATACCGCAAAAAAAAAAAAAAAAAGGATCAAGGTGCTAGAATATGGAATATAAAATGTAAGACCCACTTTAAAACAAATCAGAGATTAAGATAATATGTTATTCCTTTAGGAAATGCCTTTTTAAGAACCCAGTTTGGGTGAAGAACTGTTTTCTAAGAATGAAACAGACATGGGTTTAATGTATAATGGTTAAAAGATGTAGTTGATTAAATGTTTTATTTCTAGAAAAGGTAATTTATCTGTTGTTCTAGTTATAAAATTCATTTAAAGCACTGAGCTCTTAGTGATCCCATTGTCTAAAAAGTGCCATTTTTTTTTTTTGCTTCCTCAAGGACATACTAGGGGATTCTTGTAAATCGATGTATGAGAAAGATGCAACAATGAATAGAGAGTAACAGTGCTCTCAGAAAACTTAACTTAGTTCACAGGCACTGGGTCACAACTCAGAGTGTGGTTTGCCGACCAGCAGCATCGCATGCCCTGGGATCCAGGTAGGGATACAGGATCTCAGGCTCACCCCTGACCTACTCAGTCAGGATCTGCATTTTAATAGGATCCCTGGGTGACTTGTTTGCATGTGAACTTCTGAGAAGCCCTGACCTGAGGAAATACAGTTGACCCTTGAACAATGTGGGGGTCAGGGGCGCCCACCATCCATGCAGTTGAAAATCCACCTATATAGTCTGCCTTCCCTATATGCAATTCTTCCCTATCCAAGGTGCTGCATCCACAGATTCAACCAACTTCAGATCCTGTACGACTGTAGTATTTACTATTGAAAAAAATCCTCGCAATTCAAATGCGCCATTGTTTAAGGGCCCACTGTCTTGTCATGTGGTGGTCTATCCCTGGAACACCACTAGCTAATGCATATTTTCAGGAAGTGAACAAGTTGCTCAAGAAAGATTTATTAGCAGTCAGTTTTGGAAAACTAAGGGGAGGGTATAAGCTGATGTTCTGAAATAACACAGTCTGGTCTTGAATGTCACCCCGTGGAGGCAGTGTCACTGAGGGTCATACTCCCTTCACTCACAATAACAGAACCTTCCCCGAGGTGTCACAAGGCCATGTAAAGTCCATCAAAATGTCTGGTATATAAAATAACGTGGTAAATTTCAAGCTATTATAATTAATTTTGCAAAATACTAGTACTGTTAATGATAAAGATACCCCCTCCCAAGAAAAACCCCCCAAAATACCAAGAACAGTAAGGGTATTTTAGGTGAAAGCAATGTCAGATGGTCACTGGGATCACACTAAAGACTTCAAGAATGTTCAGCTTGTGTGAAGTGGGCAAGAATCTAACTGGGAGTAGAAGAGTCCATGGCAGAAACTGGCAAGCATCACAATGGGGATGGTGGAGGCAGAAGGTGGGAGGGGCCTGGGCAGTTGGCTTACTTGGCAAAGGAAAGTATCTGGGCTTGGGATCCAATATATTAAGACCTAGGCTCAACCTTGGCTGCATGTCAGAACCATCCAGAAGCTTTAAAAAATAAGATGCCTGGATCCCACCCTCAGAGGCTCTGATTGGTTGGCCTGCGTGCAGTCTGGGCTTTGGAAGTTTTGCAAGCTGCCCAGGTGGCTCTAATGTGTAGTCAAGGTGAGACTGGGCATGGTGGTACCTTCCCTGTGGCATTGCTGTCACCTTTAAATGAGATAATATATGTCTAGCACTTGGCACAGAGTCTTGGCCCTTAGTAACGGTTCAATAAAAGGTAGTGGTTATTGTTACCATAATGTTTTGGGTGACTAGAAGTTGCATATAATGAAATGTGTTTTAGTCACCCACCAAAATATGTGAAGAGCTGTGCACAATACTGATACCTGCCTCTGAAGTGCGTACAATGTGAGGTGAAGACAGGCAAGAAAAGTGTGTAACAGCAAATGCTTCTCAAGTGGGAATTCCCACATGGCTCTACGGTGTAGAGCACATCTACTGCAAGTGCTCGGAAGATAATGTCTCATTATCACTGACACCACCCGCCCCATACACACAGGTGGACACTACTTGAGGGAGCACTGAATCTGAATTGTGCTTTCAAAAAGAAAAGTCTGTCTTCCTTTATCTTGTCTTCTACATTATTATCTTGTCAAAATGATTGAAATGAAAAATACAGCTCTTTGATTTTCTCTGCTCTCTAGTGTTGCAGGGTAGACAAACCTTTTTTCTTTCAGTTGGTTTCTTTTATGTTTATTATTTACTTTTTTTCCTGGTGATCAGAATATGTGTAATACACTAGAGTGGTAGGCAGAGTAATGGCTCCCCAAAGGTCTCTATCTCTTAATTGCTGGAACCTGTGTATGTGCTAGGATACAAGGCAAAGGGATGTTAAAGTCAGATGGAATTAAGGATGCTAATTAGCTGATCTAGGGTGATTATCCTGAATTATCCCAGTGAGCTCGAGGTACAGTTGACCCTTGAACAACATGGGGGTTAGGGGCAGTGACCCTCAGAGCAGTTGAAAATTTGCACAGAACTTGACAGTCAGCCCTCGGTATCTATGGTTCCACATCCACTGATTCGACCAACTGCAGATCCTTTGTATACAATCTACATATAAGTGGGCCCGCACTGTTCAAACTTATGTTGTTCAAGGCTTCACTGTAACCACAAGGGTCATTCAAATTGAAAGAGGGACTCAGAAAAGAGAACCAGAGAGAAGTCTGGGTGAGAAGGACTCAGTCCAATGTTGCTGGCTTTGAAGATGGAGGAACGGGGTCACAATCCAAGGAATGCAGGTGGTCTCTAGAAGCTGGAAAAGGCAAAGAAATAGATTTTCCCCAGGGCCTCCAGGAAGAAACACACCCTGCTGGCACTTTGATCTTAGCCCAGTAGGACCCGTGTCAGACCTTCAGAACTGTAAGATAATAAATTTGTGTTATTGAAGGTACTAAATTTGTGGGGAAAAAAAAAAAGACTATCAATTTTACCTACCACTGGACTATATTTAGTTATATAAACAATTAAATTCCTACAAAAGGAGCTAAAAATAATTCAACTGATGTTTCTTCTGTATTTTACATTTATACAGTAAGTTGAACATAAAGAAGACAATTCAGATGACATTATTTCAGAGTTTGTGATAGGCATATTGCGCTGGCTTTTTTCTTGGTACTCTCTGGACAAATGAAATCTTCAAGGAATCATCAGCTCAATCATCTTCAGGCCCCTTCTAGGTCCTTCTAAAACTCCCTGTTCAGGCTTCCTTTGCTCTATTTCTATCATTTTATTGATACCATTAGTTTAAGTGGGGCCATCTCCCCACAAGATGAACTTCTCAGAGGCAGGGGCCATCTTATTCTCCTCCTTCCACCAGAGTATAAATTCCAGAAAGGCAAGATTTCGGTCTGTTTTGGTCACTCATGTAACTCAAGCACCTAGGACTGGGCAAATCAAGGAACAGTTTTCAAAACATGTTCATGCCTTAACCCATTCTTTCTGCCCTAAGAAGTTGGAGGAGGGAGCACGGCTAAGCCCAGAGGCAAAAGTGGTGATGGAAGTTAACCTGGTCCAGCTCAGTATCCTTAGAGCCTGCCCTGGGCACTCTAGATACCCAGGGGTTTCTCCCTTGCTGACCTATCATGAAGCCTGACATCACTCACAAGACATTTACCAAATTTGGGTTGTTTTGATAGACATTTGTATCAGGGTGTTTGTGCTGGGGGGCAGGAGGTGGGGACAAGTGTCTTTCCCCCAAATAGATACTCCACTTTCCTGATTAAAAAGGGGATTATAAACATCAGAAGCACAACAGTGTAGAAAACATGAAATTGCATGAAATAAACTGAATTAGTTTGCTAGATCTGCCATAACTAAATGCCACACTTGGTGACTTAAACAACAGAAATTTATTTTCCCACAGTTCTGGAGACTGGAAGAAGGCATAAGTAGTTTTGGTTTCTCCTGAGACTTCTCTCCTTGGCTTGCAGATGGCAGCCTTCTCACTGTGTCTTCCCATGGCCTTTTGTTGTGGGTGTGCATCCCTGATGTTTCTTCTTCTTCTTCTTATAAGGACATCAGTCACGTTGGATTAAGGCACCCCCCGTATGACCTCATTTAACCTTGATTACCTCTTCAAGGGTGCTCTCAAAATACAGTCACATAGGGGGTTAAAGCTTCAACGTATGAATTTCTGGGGACAAAGTTCAGTCGGTAACATCTACTATGTAAATAATACAACATGAGTTCTGGTTCCACACAGAATTTAGAAAATAATCAAGTTAGAAACAAAACCCAAGGCAATATATAAGCATCTGGTGGAGAGACAGACCACTACTATGGTGACTATTCCACCATTCCCCAAAATAATTTTGATAAATATCTCCTTTATCTCCCCACCTCCCCTGGAGGCCACTTCAGACCAGACACCATGCCAGAGCTGTTTTAAATATATTTGAACTTTTCTACAATTCCAAGTGCAGAGCCTCACATGAAGTAATACATACTCAATAAGCATTTATTGAATCATATCTTACATAAGTCTCAACTATTTTTTTACAGTAATTGATAGTTATGGCTATTCACCCCAACACCAAAGGGACAAGCAAACTTGGCTTCAATTTTTTTGGAAATTTTTATTTTGGTGGGGATTGAAGTGATCATGTAAAATCTTACAATTTCAAAAGCTCAAGTGGCTTGAGAAGTCACATGATTCAACATTTCTATTTTATAGTCATGGACTTGAACACTCAGAAATGTTTAATAATTAATCCATAGACACCCAGCTAGGGAAAACTAGAACCCAGGACCTCTGACTTCATGTATTACTTGTCTCTTGGGTTTTAATTATTATGTTACATACACAAATCTCAGTATGAGCAATTCTGTATTAAAACTCCACTAATTTGAAAAATTTATAATCTCAGGTAAGAGTGTTATAAGCTGGGACACAATGGTGACAAATGTACAACTATATTATTTCTTCCCCATGCAAGCTTGCAGGATGAATGCAAGTACTCTCAAAATTAGAAAGAAAAATTAGAAAATAGAAAAACAAAAGACTCCTAATGTCTTCAAAAAGGAATGTCTCTGCTCACATGCTTGTTTTTCTGTTTTTTCCTTAACTCCTTGAAATGTCATGGAGACCTCTTTTGAATGGGCTTGAATACATTCTTGTTGGACTTCCCCCTTGCTTGGACCATAATGATATTATTATACAAGAAAGCAAAGAGGCAAACTGCCAAACCCCCTCTTGAGAGGGTCCCTAGGCTACATTAAGAGCAGTGCTGTGCATTATCAGATAATTGTTTTAATTCTTACTAATTAATAATAACCCAACTCATTTAGTATAAGCCCTGGGAGAATTCTCTATTGGTACTGCTCAGAGCTAAGTAGATCCTTCATGATCCCCCTCTTGGAGTTCCCAACAGTTTTTTATATTTGATAGCTCTGGCATTAGTCCTCCAAAATAGCAAAGAAAGCAGATCATTTTTTGCTCTTAAAATTTTGGCACAATTTTACCAACTATATAATGCTTCTTGTAAGTTAAAATACTTTCATCTACTAAAAGATATTTTTAGGCCTGCAAATTTAATAAAAATATCATCATTATATAACCTACAGCAAAAGTTCATCCTCTACACTTTCACAAACTCCTAAACTAAAACCATGTGATGCTGGAGATCTATGTCTCAGAGATTCCACACTGGGTTTATATGTGTCCCAGTTTTTGTAGCTCAGACTTTTGAGTTAATATAATGGTTCTGGATTTTGAAATTAAAATTTGTGAGCTTTGTTTGCTTAAAAGGTATAGAGGGGTTGAGGGTAGTGCTGCATGTACAGACTATGGTGTACTTCTATGGGAAACAAATTGTTCTTAATCTAATTCTCATCAAAACAAATTTTGCAAAAAATGTGCAAAGGAGACCTGTTGAATCTGAAAATTTAAAATTCAAGCTTTTCCTATTTGAGAGTGACCACTAGGGTCTATGGCCCATTGGGATTTGTCATTGTGAGTATCAGACTATACAAGGCCATAAGGAAGTGAGGAAATTAGCAAGTCTGGCCTAGCCACTGGCCCACTGTCTGCTTTTAAATGCAAATTTGTTTTTCTCTACGCCACATCATGTTGATAATAAATCTGCCATCATCACATTTAGTTGTTTAACATGTTTCTTTGTGAAAAATGTGCCTGGAACAAAAGCCAAAGGGTGGAGTTGGTGAAGTGATCCAGAAAGATGATTCTTCAGACACATCCTCTGTGATATCAAGGGCATGTCAACTCTGTAGGTCATATTGCTTTTCCAAAAGTCAGACAATGGAAACAATTTAATAAAAATGTCTTTGACCCAGTTTAACTGATGTGATTAATCAATGAGGCGTGCTTATTCACTCAGGTCTGCAAGCATTCAGCCGGCGTTAATTGAATGGTGCTGAGCTGGGTGCTGGAGTGGATTGGAATACAATATTGAATAAGACATGGTTCCTCTTCTCAAGGCATTTTTACAATTTGGCAGGAAATATAAAATGTGAAAACCATGAGGAGGTATTAACAAACTGTCAAATTTGTATAGAGAGGAAGCAATAAGCTTCATTAGAGAAGAGCTGGAAATTTGGAGATAGTATCCAAATTTGAATTTAAAGAATGAAGAATATTTGAACACTTGGAGCTGTCAAGGAGCAGCGGCCACCTCAAGTTTGGGAAATACTGGAAGTAATGCTAAAAAAAGCACATTAGCATGAGGACCCAGAGAAGAGGGACTCAGCTAAACTTGAGATTCTGGGATGTGACAACTCAGCCAAGACTTGAGAGAAAGAAAAGAACTGAAGTCAAGAAAGGTAAAAACTTGGTAGTTCTAAAAAGATGTAGTAATATGATTAAAGGCAGGGAGACATGAACCAACATGGTATACCAGAAACTAGGCTCTGTTGGGTTATAATGGAGTAAAATGTGTATACAGCATCATGCAAAGAGAAGAGGTTGTAGTTTTTCCAACTCTACCTCATATTGAACCATTCTGTAAGAGGCTGGTCTCTGGTTGAGCCAAACTGTGACATCTTCTGAGGTGTGCACATTTAAGAGTCAGTAAACTGGAGGACTGGCAATGGAGTCTGCCACTGCCATATGGCCCTTGCTCATATGACAGCATGGTGGCACTGCCTTGAGGACATGTCTTACCTCTGGCATGTGAGAGTTCCTGAAAGGATCTAGATACAGGTCCTAGAACCTGTAGATAAGCACCTAGAACAGAAGCACTGAGAGTCTGGGGTGTATTTTGCTCCCAGAAAGTGGGCAAAAGCTCCCAGGATCACATTGAGAATGTGGCCGTAGCATGGGTAAGGATGCCCAGTGGGGACAATGGGAGGGTGAGCTCTTCTGAGTATAAGTAGCAAAAGGCTAATGATTCTTCAGATAATGGTGGGTTAAAGGGATGCATGAAATAGTCAACAAGAGGTGCTATGACTAGACTCCTGCTGCTCTTCAGGGAAACAATTATTCCACAGAAACATGAAAATCTAGGAAAATCTACAGTGTAAGGTCAGATGGTGGTTACCTTTTGGTGGGGAGGTAATTGAGGAAGCTTGCCGGGGTACCAGAAATGCTCAGTTTCTATATGGGTAGTGATTATGTGTGTGTGTGCATGTTTATAAATTTATCAAGACTTACACCTGAGATTTATTCACTATACTTGCTGTAAGTTATATCGTAATAAAATGTAAAATTTAAGAAAGAAGAAACTAAAGATGAGGTATTCACAGTTCCTGGTTTTGAATCCTACTGTTGATATGATTTATGTATTCACATATTTACAGAATTCCTACTTGGAATGGAGCAAAGTATCCTACCATTTACTATTCCTTCATAATTTGGATATTATCAAAATTTGCCCCTTGGTTTTAATCCTTCTTATATGATCTATCCTCGTTTAAAAAACATATGAAGTAAAAAAGTTATTCAAAATGATTCTTATTAATAAACTAATTCCAGAAGTGTTCTTCCTGCAGTCAATTTACAAATGTAGACAGAAACCAATATTGTTTTTCTCTGCTAGAGTGCTTCATTTCATTTCTCTAAGGTCTTTATATTTGTGCCCCACAAACACTCATTTAAATGCAGGTGTGAGGATTCATAAGCTTCTTAGCCATGACTCAGAGTGCTGACGGGTCCCTTTTTATGATTTTTCCAGACAGAGAGGAATGGTTCAGCATGTTAAGTAGCTACAAATGGTATAATTCAGTCATAAATGGCTGCTACACGTGATTGCCTACTGCCACTAAATTTCTCTACCTTAACTGTCATGTGAATACACTGGAATTTCATTTCTCCTTCTCCCAATTTAGTTAAATAAAGGAGGATCCAAAGTTCAAAATGAAAAACTGAAAACTGCCCTCAAAAGCATTTTGTGGTTACTACTAGGTATGCACAAGGAAATGAAGGAGAATTACAAATGAGATTCCAGAAAGCTCAAGAATCAAGGGGATGCTCTTTGCTCAAAGGAGGGATGAAGATCAAAAAGTTCTCTCAACAATTCATAAGTTAGTACATGAGATATACTAGGGATCAAATGTTCATTCCCTAGAGATTCTCCTGGGCTGGGTATGTTATGTCATGTTCCTTAGAAGCAGAGCCTAATATGGGGACTCTTTTTTATTGCCCATTTTAAAAAAAATTTGAAGCAGAGTTGATTTACAGTGCTCTGTTAATTTCAGGTATACAGCACAGTAATTCAGATATATATATAATTCTTTTTTAGATTCTTTTTCCTTATAGGTTATTACAAAATATTGAGTACAGTTCTCTGTGCTATACAGTAGGTCCTTGTTGGTTATCTATTCTATATATAGGAGTGTGTATATGTTAATACCAAACTCTTAATTTATTCCCCACCCCGCTTTCCTGTTTGGTAACCATAAGTTTGTTTTCTATGTCTGTGGGTCTATTTCTGTTTTGTAAATAAGTTCATTTGCATCTTTTTTTTTTTTTTTTAAGATTTGACATATCATATGATATTTGTCTTTCTCTGTCTGGCGTACTTCACTTAGTATGATAAACTCCAGGTCAAGATGGGGACTCTTAAGCCAGTGATTTTTTTTTTTTTTTTTTTTTTTGCGGTACGCGGGCCTCTCACTGTTGTGGCCTCTCCCGTTGCGGAGCACAGGCTCCGGACGCGCAGGCTCAGCGGCCATGGCTCACGGGCATGTGGGATCCTTCCCGGACCGGGGCACGAACCCGTGTCCGCTGCATCGGCAGGCGGACTCTCAACCACTGCGCCACCAGGGAAGCCCAAGCCAGTGATTTTTTTTAGGGAGACTCTTGGGGAAAACATATAAAGAAATAAGAGAAGCAAGATAGAGAAGGGGAAGCAGGTGGGCAAGGATGTGGTTCCATCTGGTGACTAGTCTCAGCCTGATCTCAGAGGAAGTATTGGCACATGCATGGTACCATAGTGTTCTCCCAACTTGAGGCAAGAGGGCTGACCTTTGATATCACTCCATAAGTCAGTCACTGGCTACAGGCCACCACTGGGTACAGGGTATTACCTCCCATGCATTTACAGGCAAGGCAGCTCCTGTCAGCTGAGGACAATTCTCAGAAGAAGGGGGTGACTAAGAGCTGTTGACAACCAGCACACACAGCATCTGGGGGATAGATGCACTGCCTTAGAAAAGGGATGGAGTAGAGCAGCAACTGCATCTCCATTGGGCTGCCAGATTTTTCAGCTCAGCTTTGGGCAGTGGTGTGCTGGTAAATGTTTAAAACCCAGCTCTGGGGTTGGGCATGGGGGAGAGGAGCCCTGATTTATAGTGCTATTTGCCAATTTCCATCATATAAATTCTCCCAGCATGGCCAATTCTGATCTATCAGCATGACTCACTAAATGTGGAGTTGGGAAGAAATGAGCAGAACCAGCTCTTGTGAGCTCGTGCGAGTTGATACTAGCACAACTCTGGCTTATAGCATCCACACTTTCTTCCCTATCCTGGCAAATCAGGATTCATGGTCAACATAACTGAATGGTAGCTCAGATACAGAAGTTTGGAGGAGTCCAGATCTCTCTAGTCGAAATTTCTGAATTCAGAGGAGAACTACTCATGAGCCATTTTTTTTTAAGATTTTTTTTATGTGGACCATATTTAAAGTCTTTATTAAATTTGTTACAATATTGCTTCTGTTTTATGTTTTGGTCTTTTGGCCACAAGGTATGTGGGATCATAGCTCCCTGATCAGGAATCAAACCCACACCCCCTGCATTGGAAGGCGAAGTCTTAACCACTGGACCACCAGGGAAGTCCCATCATTAACCATTTTTTGCAGGTTGTATGACCAAGCAGACCTACGGTGACCAACCATCCTGGTTTGCCTGGGGCTATCTCAGTTTTGGCACAGAAAATTCCTCCTGCATCCTAGAGAAACTCCTCAACCCTGGACAGGTAACCCTAAACTTTAAGCAGACCCCATAAAGTGCTACATGTTTTAACATTGTTTCTTCCTGATTGCTCAGTAAACTGTGAGCCCTTTGAGAGCCTAAATGGCATTTGATTAAAATCCCACAGCACTTATCACAGTGCCTGGCACATAGTAGGTACCAAATAAATCATCGCTAAAGTGTATTTAGTTGACGCTGCCTTCTATTTATCTGACATTGCTTCTCCCCCCACATTTTCATGCATTCAGAGAGCATGTCAGATATTTTTCACACACATTTAGAGTGGGCACTTAGCAGAATGCTAAGATGGTCCTACATTAATGTCTTAACACTGGAAAGAAAATCCTAGAAAGGAGACAGTATAGCAAGAAGTCAATGTTACACACCTCATATGGGACTGAGAAATCCTTTAAAAAATATTTTGAGAATGTTGTGGTCATTGTATCACCAGCAGGGCCAATTGACATGATTTTATGAAGTAAAGTTCGGACTCCCTGAACTTCAGTCTCTCAGAACAGTAATATATTATTGCTTTAGGAATATAATTTTGAAGTGGGGTGGTGTATTAACCATGCTTTTTTATTTTCTGCTTTTCTGATGCTTTGACATCTGGGGCCTTGCTGACACTGGAGGGACTGCCCCTTCCAGGGCAAACTAATTCCTAGAAGAGTAAATAACTCACACTAAAGGTTCATATGCAAACCAACAAATCCAGAACCCTACCCTCCAACCCCTGACTTCCTCTGTTGGGCCCTTATACTTCCTGCCTTAATCACCCAGGCCAACTCTTACACCCCAGAGCCAACTGAAATTACTCAAACCAGCCAATCCTCAGCCTTGCCCATCCCTTCCAGTGGAAACCACAGTAAAGTTCTTGCCCACATTTTCCCTTTGCTCCTTCCACTTCCTGACTGACCCTGGTGCTTCCCCATATGGCCCCCTGTAGCATGGTGCGCCCCCTCCTTTTGGGAGCTATGACTAGCAAACTATCTTTCCAATGGCTGTTGTCTCCTGATCTGTTGGCCTCACCATAACTAATAATAATAAAACCTACATTTTAAAACAAGGGTGGAATTGTCTTCCATGGGCCAGAGTGTAGGACTTACTGAATAGTTTGCAGAAATGGGCATGTAGAGTTCTAGTCCCCCATCAAGAAGATTTAGGTATGATACAAGAGGTAGACTGTTTGCAAAATGGCTACCATGATTCTTCTCTCTGTAACAATGCCCATGCCAGGTACCCCTCCCCGCTGCCGACCCCTCTTCCCCCGACACCAACTCTGGGTTTGGCCAATGGGACAACAGTAAATGTGATGCCAGCAGAGGTTTTAAAGGTTTTTGCTCATTGTTCTTACCCTACCTTGCTGCTGGGAACCCTTCTGCTACCAATGGACAAGCTCAAGTCAGCCCACTGGAGGACAAAAGATTTCTTGGAGAGAGGTCTCAGCTACCTTAGCTGAGACCCTAGACATGTGACGAGGCCATTCTTGGCTGTTAAGCTGCTACCGAGCTACCTCAGACCAGAACTGCCTAGTCAATCCACAGAATAGTGAGAAATAATAAACATTTATTGTTCTACTCTATCCCATGCAGCTGAGGAGACTGCCTTCCAGAGCATTACTAAAGTCTACTGTCATATTATCAATTGGAAAACTTCATGTAATCCTAGAGAACTCAAGATATAGGCCAGCTGGATTCCTCCATGGTTGTTCAATCCTTGTTATGGGAAAAAATGAAGAGATCATAGTTCGAACATTCTCAGAACTTTGTAAAAAAAGAAATCCATTGTGTTTTTTACTTTAATTTGATACCATATCCTTAAAATAGAATCATGGACATATTTGAGGAATCACTGTTCATTGTCCATGTGCTTTAATACTTTCAGTTAATAAGAAACAATTAATTATATATTTACATATTGAGAAATCAAATTGTATCAGGTAGGAATTATCATATTAATGCCATGAAACAAACTGCCCCAACGCATAATGACTTAAAACAATAGATTAACTATTTGCTTACACTTCTGTGGGTCGGTTGTGTGGTTCTGCTGGTCCTGACCTGGCATGCTCACATGCCTGCAGGTACATGTGCTGTTGGTTGACTTAGGATGGCCTTGACTGAGACAGCTGTGGGTACCAGCTCTGCTCCATGTGTTTCCTCTTTTCGCAGGTTAGTCTGGGCATATCCTTCTCATGGTGTCAGAGGGCAACTCTAAGAACAAGCCCAATTGCACTGTGAATTCATGTCTGTGAATTTCACATTTGCCAACATTTCATTTGCCACTATGAGTCACATTGTTGAGCTCAAAGTCAGAGTACAACAAGGTAATTATAAAGTTACATGTCTAAGGGCATGGTTACAGGGGGTGGTGACAGTGAAGAAATGGGGCCAGTAATGCAATCAATCTTCCAACAAAGTAAAAAGCAGCAAGTATACCTAAAGGAAAATGAGTACTCTGAAAACAAACTAGATTAACATTTTATCATCTGCATAAAGCTTGGGAATGCAGACATACGTTTATTAAATTATTTCCATTGAACTAATATTTATTCCTATCAAGATGTTGTGACTGCTACAGGAAATATCCTCAGGTCTGTATATGATTATCCATCTTATTATTGATCTACTCACTTGTGCTTATATATGAGAGGCTTAAAGAAGACTTTGAATCATTGCTTCAAGTTACACTGGAAGATATGAAACAGTGTGATTTATTTCTCAGGAATCCAGGTCATGGTTGATTTCTTGTTTGATGACCCTGACCCTGAGTGGTAATGGACAAAGAAGAAAAGTGTAATGTTTAAAAAAAAAAACAAGAGAAATAACTGAGGAACAGGAAGGGCTGTTTCCCCCCAAAAATTTAATCTAATTTCTACACTCTGGATAGTCCTTTAAACAATAATGGTTGGAACAATCTTTGCATAGAACTTTCTATCTGTAACATATTGACTTCTCTTACAAATAACTTAGATATGTTCTCCATCATAACTTCCAATTATGGTCCTTGTGACCAATCAACAGATCCTTTGTATTCCATTTCTTATTTAGGAAAGGTTATTTCTTATTCATTAATTTTTATGGGTCAATATCTTTGTTCCCTTCACTCACTGTGCTTCAACAGATCAAAGACTGTTCAGTTCTGATCTTCTATAACCTTCACACACTGAAATTACGGCTTTATTCACCCTGGAGACAAGAATGTATTATACAGAAGTGACTGTCTCATGTCCATCCAACGTTGGTTCATTCAGCAAAAATATTAATGGCAGATATAATATATACCAAGCACTGGACTGGTGTCTGGAAAACACACAGAAGCACAATGTTTGCATTGTCCTTGCCCTAACTAAGCTATTCATCAGTGAAGACAAAGAAATGAGTACACCAAAAGTAAATTACAAAGGCTTACAACAGTTAATATTATAGTTACTTGTTAGTAACTTTTATTAGAATACAGAGATGAAAGAGCTCTCTATGGCATAAAGGGTCAGATTTACTAGTTGCTGGAGCAATTTTTTAGGACATGTTCACAAAGGCAGAGGCCCCACAGCCCACATTGCATGGACTCAGTTGTAATGAGAATATGGTGTATATAAAAGCACAAGTGGTTTTCACAGGACAACCACACAGTAAGCAGTAATGAGCTCCTTGGCATTTTAACTTTGAACACAAAATCAAACAAGGAAAACAAGAGGGAAAAAAAGCCAAAAGTAATTGATAACCTATAAATTAGCTAAGAGAAGAGAATTAGCATGGTTTGTTGTATATGCATTTATGTTTAGCCTTTTAAATTTATTTAAAGAAGGTTTTTTTTTTAATGTCAGTTCTCATCAGACTCCTTAGATACTAAACTAGGACACCATATTGTGAGAGAATTCTTAATTATTTTTTTGTTTTGCCGGTATAAGATTGCTTATATTAGAAGGTCATCAAAGAATATGTGAAACTATCTTATGACTGAATGTGGTTGCTTTCAAGACTTAAAAATATTTATCTGTGATACATCTACAGATAATACATGATTTGACTGTTTCCTTAACAGCATTCATTATTGCCCTTCATTCCTTTACCCTCTGTTCCTCTGTTGGGGTTCTTTACTCCCTTTCTAAGACCTGGCCTTAAAGAATTAAGGTCAGTTCTGCAATATTACTTCTTTGCTTCCTACAGTGATCTCTGTTTGCTCCTCATCTCAGCTACAGGTCTCACTCACCATCACTCATAGGTTTTAAAATCTGAGAAATTTAGGGAATATATAGAATATTAGGTAGTTCATTAATGACTACCACTTAAAAATTTAAAACAAAAAATGGCAGGAAACACAATCCCACATTCAATTTTAGTTCAGCTAAAGTGAAAAATGAATGAATGCTTAAAAATACTACTAAGAAAAATGAGTAATGAATTATTTTCTGATCCTTACAGATTCATGTTCCTCAAATACTTCTAAAATGAGCTTCCATTATTTAAGCATGTGTACACATATATACATATATATGTACTTTTATGTATGTATGCATATACATATATGCACTTATGTGAAAGTACATATATATGTGTAATACTTATATGAAAAATTGGAAAATCATAAATTTAAATTATTGTCTGAAAATACTGTTTAAAAGTATGTCAGTGCTGTGTCATTTCCTGTTAAACTCTATTTAGAATTAAGAATATCTAGTCAGAGAGAGTTCTTTTATTTTCCTTGGTCTCTTATTTATTGCTTTACACTTTTTTCATCCCAGACTGAAGATGGGCTCACAGGAATGCCTTTCACAGCTAGCACAGTCTCTGAAATCCTAAACTGCATTTTTAAAAAATTAAGATATGAAATCAGTTTAAGTGTTTCAGGAGGACAGGCTCAACTACTTGCCTTTAATGAAAATTAGGTAGAAATGCCCACCAACTGTCAGATGTTTTTCAAATATTAATTTGATCAGTTGTGAAGTAATTTATAAAATTAAAGAAATTATATTTCCTAAACAATTTTTTCAAAAAGCATACTGCCCCTGAATATGCGAGAGCATATATGATTTTAACTGGGATAATATTTTTATTGTATTGTATAAATTAGTCTAGTCTATTTATGACTTATTGAATATGCAAATGTTGAAGTATGGGTGTCCTTCATGGAGCAGGAAGGTTTGTTTCCTACTCAGTTTGATCAACCAGTTTCAAGTGGTGATTGATGTACGTCTCTAAGCTTGTTATTGGTATAAAATAAAGGGATAAAACAAGTGGCAGGGACCACAATTTCTGAAGGTGGAGTGGATATCAACTCTTATATGATGTTGAACCAAAGGCAAATCAAATCAAGATGATTACAGGTCAGAATTCTACCTGAAATCCAGCCTTACTTTATAAACAAGTCAGATGAATATGAACCCCCTCTGCTAGCACTCTTGAGTGAGCTGAGAAACAGCCAAGAGTTTCCCCACTAATGGTGAATCAAATCTGTCCACCAAAGGGATGGACAAAGCCCCAAAGCAGGAGAACTTATCTCCTGATGAAGTGCTAAGGTGGGGTCACTGCTTGGTCCAGGTCTAGTTCAAAGGACAAAAGGATTAGTCTCCTCACTTCTCATGACTTCCCTTTGCTAAATTTATGTCTGAGTCAAGAAAGAAAACATGGGAGTCACATGGAATCTATCTACCCACAGACATATTCTACAGGCACAATAGTCAGCCTCCGTGGCGAGACGAAGACTCCTGTTGGGGTCCTGATGCTGTCTACTCTAGTCTCCGTGTCTGCTTCTGACTCTGGTTGGATGAAAGGATAAGTTAGACAGTCCCCACTTTGAAATGCTTCACTTGAAAGTCCAAGACAGCTATTTTCTTCCTCTCTAAATATTTGAAGACGCACAATTTACTGATGTTCATCAGACTCATAGAATAAACATCATGATGTCTGATTTCTCTGTTACATCTGTGCATCTTGGAGCAAGTCCCTAAATGTCACTGAGCCTCTGTGTCCTCATATAGCAGTCATTGGGTTAGACACAATGGCTGATTTCCAGTGGGGTTGTGGAGGGTCTGTTTGGAATAATATTCGAAACAAGTACTAGAGGAGCTTTGTTTTAATTACCGTTGTGTCTCCTCCCACCAGGCCTCTGTTGGTGCCCCTCTGAGGTTCCCCTTTACCATTTTATTGCATTTGGACTTGAACTTTCAACTGCCAGCCTTTGTATCTTTTAGGGTGGAGTGATTTTCCTGTGGCCAGAGACTGCTTGGTGTCTAGCAGGCTGGAAGTGCCACAGAATTAATATCCCCTGGAAACAACCTTCAACCAATGACTAAAGGAAGTTGGTGGATAAATACCCCAGCTCCCTTGCATCTCAGGTGGGAAAACCTGAGGATTGTATTCGATCCTGTCTCCCAGTTTCCAGTGGGATTGACTCTGGTTGCCCACAGTGGTAACTAGCTTGATAACATCCTATATGACTACATTCCTCCCCTGTCTCACTCCCCCCATACCTCCACTGCTATTTCCTGGAAACTCCTTCAAAATAAACTATTTCCATTCAAATCCTTGACTTAGGACCAGGATCAGGCTAAGATACTTTCCACCTTTAAGTGTTTTGTGGTAGAAAATAATTAAGAATCATAAATATTTATTAATTCTATTTTCTAATGACTCTAACATTGTGTGAGCTGAAGATTCCCTACTCTTAACCTTATCATTTTAAATAAGATTGCTCTTTGTCTCTTGATTCCTTCTCATTTGCTGTGTACACTGATTGCTATGAACTTTTGAGATCGAATCTCTAGGCTTCAAACATGAATCAGACTTTAAAAGCAAAGTCTTAGAGAAAATTCTAAAAAGATCCACATTTATCTCACTCCTCTTTTGCCCATGAAATGATGTTCATCAACTACAGACTGAAAAATGTAAGTGCTCAATTATCCTGAAATAACAGGCTTAAAGAGGAATGGAATTCTTGGATTTTTGTTTTGTTTACATTTGATCTTTTTCTGAAAGTCACGACAGAAACTATTGCTGTAATCACCAATTGATACTCTAGAGTTCTGCTCAGACAGAAACAACAAATGAAAATTAAAAAACAAAAAACAAAAAAAAAACTCATTATGCCTTTGGGAGCTTAGAGTAAGGCTTGATTAGCAGAGATCAAAGTGAAACCACTGAGAACTTGATCTTTTTACAGAGGGGTCAGAAGGATCACATGGCCAGAGTCTAACACTCATGAATGAGGATGTGAATAATTGGGAGCTCTTTTCTTTATTGGTGGAAGTGTAAATTGGTACAACCACTTTGTAAAACAGAAGTATACATAAACATCCATACATATATTGTTTTAAACTAGGAAAAATATATTTAGAAACAGTTCTAATGTCCAAATATTTAGAAAAGATATATAAAACCTGTAGTAGGTTCAAAAGAGATCTTTTAAAGAGACCTTTTAAAGATGTACAAAGAGATTTGCTCTTCTCTGCTAAATATGCTCCAATGTGTCTCATTATTCTTTGCATGAAACTCAGATTTCTACTATGGTTTCCAAAGTTCTACATAACCTGGTATCTACGTACTGCTCCAAACTCCACTCAGCCCACACTCTTTTTCATACCCTGTATCTCTGCCTCACAGAGCTTCTTGTGGTTTCTCCAGAATCTCAGGATTCCTTGCACTTTTAGGCCTCTTACACTAATGGACCTTCTTGATGTGCTCTACACGCTGATCTTTGCCTGGGAAGCTCTTCTTTTCATACAGATCTTAGCTTAAATGTTTCCTCTTCAAAGCAGCCACATAGCACAGGGAGATCAGCTCATTGCTTTGTGACCACCTAGAGGGGTGGGATAGGGAGGGTGGGAAGGAGATGCAAGAGGAAGGAGATATGGGGATATGTGTATATGTATAGCTGATTCACTTTGTCATAAAGCAGAAACTAACACACCATTGTAAAGCAATTATCCTCCAATAAAGATGTTAAAAAAATTAAATAAAATAAAAAAAGAGTCCTTTAACCAACCACACCAAATATATATATATATATATATATATATATATATATATATATCCATCTTGTTACTCCAACAGGCATCTTGCTTTAATTCCTTCGCGTCATTTTTCTTGTTTATTCATTTATTTGTTTATTGTTGGTTTTCTCCCACAGAGATTTCAGCTCCATGAGATAAGCGACCTTCCTTTTCTCATTTAATGTTGTGTCTGCAGTGCCTAGAATAGTATCTGGAACAAGACAGGTACTTAGTAAATACATGTCTACTGAATGAATAAATGAACAAATGAATCAGCTTGGTAGTGCAGTTGTGCTTCTTCTGGAGATGGGTGTGTATGTATGTCTGTATCGTGCATATATGTACCCACATGTATAAACACATATATACATGTATATTTACATACGGTAGTAGATATTGGCATTGCCTCCTCAGCACTTATGCTCATTGTGAAGCAGCCATGGATTTAGAGTAGAATTGACCCAATCACAGTTGTAGAGGGGTGCCCTAATTGGCTTAAAGCCAATCTCACCATCTGGCCATATTTTTTTGATTCAGTGATGGGCATATAACCCAGAACTTTGTGATTTTGTTCAATATTTGAGGAAGAGAAGCCTTATTCTGAGCCTCAGTGTAACCAAGGCAGCACCTAGTTCTATTTTCTGCTGGTGTCAAAATGACAACCAAGAGAAGAGCCTGCCTGCATATGAAGCAGACATTCCAGAAGGCAGAGTGAAGAGAAAGTAAGCAATTGAACTCAATGACCTGATTGACCTGCTGGATCAAACCTGAAGCCTGACCACTGGGCTTTCCAGTTACACAAGGCAATAATTTCTTTCATTGCTCAAGCCAGTATTAGCTGGATTTTCTGTTATTTGCGTATAAAACATTGGCACTAAATTCTAATTACTGTTAACATTTTGGGGGTATTTTCTTCCAGGAAATTTTAATGCTGTTAAAAGATAAGATGGTTGTAACCAGAATGCATGTATACTTTTGTGTATTATTTTTTCTCCTTATTGTTACAGTATAAGCATTTATTTTCATGCTAATACTTATCTTCACAACCATAATCTTGTTTGATATATAAATATCCACTGATTGCATATACTATAACTTAACCATTTGTCCATTTTTCAGACACATAGGGTATTATCACTTTTCTCATGCTTTGATTAATTTCTTTAATGCTTATTTCCCAGAAATATAATTATTAGGTCAAAATGTATGGAAATTGCTTTACTTCTTGAAATACAATGCCATAGTGCTTTTTAAAATGATTTAAATATTTTAGTATCATCAGTATCCTGCCTGTATTAGACTTTATAACAAACTTACTTTTTACAAAAATTTAGATGCACCTAATAATTGATTTCTCGTATGTTTTAATTTGCATCTTCTCTGATTAACTGGTGTTTGGATAATTTCTGATATGTATTGATATTTATTCTTCTGGGAAACATTTGTCATTTTGTAGTTGGAATTTATAGTCAACTTTTCAGACTCATTGTGGCAGATGCTGTCAGTGTCCTAGCAATATCTTCTGGGTCCTCATCACTTCCATGTACCAAGACCAATGACTTTCACAGAAAACAGTCGAAGTTCTTTTCTCAGGGAGATCAGCTCGGTGCTTTGTGACCACCTAGAGGGATGGGATAGGGAGGGTGAGAAGGAGATGCAAGAGGGAGGATATATGGGGATATATGTATATGTATGGCTGATTGACTTTGTCATAAAGCAGAAACTAACACACCATTGTAAAGCAATTATACTCCAATAAAGATGTTAAAAGAAAAAAAAAAGCTTTGTTGCTGGTGCCCACTAGGCCGAAGTATGGGATGAGCAGGAAGTGGCTGAGTCAAATGCCCTCCCTCACAAACCAAAAGCATCCATCATTCAAAGACTGATGGGAATTGGTGTATAAATACCCCAGCTCCCTTTCCCTCATGTGGATAACAGTAAGGTCAGGTTTTACATTCTCACTCAGAGCACCCCAGTGGGATTAAGTTCCAGTTGTCCATAGTGGAAATCTGCTTGATGACTCACATTACGTTGGCTGCCTTCCCTTCCCTGTGTCAGTCCTCACTCCTACATTGGTGCTTATTGACATCACCTTCCAAATAAATTCTGTACCCAAAACCTTCTCTCAGGCTTTCTCTCTAGGGAATGTGTCTTAAGACACATATCATGTGAGATTTACTATAGTATAATGACTTACTTAGGCTTTAAAAAATACTTATTAAGAATTTGAAATCTTCCCTACTCTATGTAAAAAAAAAAAAAAAAAAAAGAAGAACCACAAAATTCAAAATAAAGCAGTTCACTTTTCTTTAGAGACAGACAGAAGTACTCTGTACAATGTACACCAGCCTTTTAAAATTCTAAAAGCACATTCAAGAAAAAGAAGCAAAAATAACTAATGATTTGTTATGATTTTTAAGCTAAAAGGAGTATTTATTCATTATATCATGGCTTCGGGACTCAGTTTTTTCCTCTAGGGGACTTTTTAGAGCTTTTGATAAGTAAAAATGTATTTCTCCCTAGGCCTTAATCATCATGCTTTAAGGAAATCTTTTGAAATGAAGGCAGCATCTGTTGCAATAACTAGGCCCTTTCATTAAATTTATTCTGTAAGAAAAGTCCAAACAGTAACTGATTGTTGACCTCAGTTCAAATAGAACTTTGGCTAGAAAATTCTCAGAGGTAAAATACCAAGAGTAATGGGAACTTTTCATATTTTAAAGTTTTCCAACAACCACAATACACTTCTTCTAGCATATATTTGGTTTGGGCTGTTTGAGGTTCACTTGGAGTTTAGATGGTGTTTTACAGATTTCATGAAGAGCCTGTTTTCCAAGTATATATGACCTTCTGTTCTAAGGATTGATAACGTAAAAAGAAATTCTTCTTTTAAAAGAAAGTTTGTTGCTAAGACAATATCACAACTATACATGCATGTCCTTTCCAAACACTGCATTTTAGAACTTCTAACTTCTTTAGATATTTGAGCATGAGATCTGAAACTCAACTGATCATAAATTCCCTTTAAAGTATAAATTTACTTCAAAGCCACAGCTTTGATTGCTAAGTCACAACTTCTAAATAATATCTTTAAAGAAATTTTAACAACTTCAATGGGCATTTCAACATTCGTTGCTTTTAAGCAAAATAGAAGCGGGTACCACCTACTAATAATGATTATTGCTTAACCTATTTTAAATGAAGTACCATAAAATAGTTTTTGGTTTATATCAATGAAGTTACAGGTTTATGGGCATCATGATGTTCACTCAAAATATTTGTAATTCGGAAGGAAGATTTTTGCCATCACAATTTAGAGAGATCTTCCATCAATATCTTGATGTTATTGTAGAATATTCCATCTATGAACGTCATGAACTCAGGACTCAGGCTGTCCTACAAGGGCAAAATGAAGTGTGAAGATTGAGGCATCTGGATAATTTAGGCTAAAAGCTGTTAATGTAATGAGTGAAAGGGTTCAAGAGAAAGGGGGAGACCTAATGAAATCACCACAGACCACTGTCAGGGTCACTGTTTTAGCAGTCCTAATTTCATGGTAATTGCAATACTTTTCCCAAACTCTAATACTTGACCCCAGATTTGGCCCATCCTACCTGGAGCTCAAGGTTAAGAACACACAAATCAAGAGGCTACCCTGGAAACCCCTAGCACTTTAGCTGGGTGAGAGGGCTACTCCTTTCCAGTGTTTATAAGAAAAATTTTGAGGTCCATATCACATAATGGCTCCGAATACCAATAGTACATTCATTGTGAAAAACCAGATGTAGTCTGATCAATCCACTTTGCTGTACAGCAGAAACTAACACATTGTAAATCAACTATACTCCAGTAAAAATTAAAAAAAAAAAGAAGTGAATTAACTCTCAAGATAGTTCAAGCTAGGTAACTGAGGTCCAGAAAATCTAAAACAGGCTTCAGTACCCTTAAGTACTATAGATAAATAGTCATGTGTCGCAGCCAATTGTGCACATCACTGGGAACATTCCCAGGAAATTCAGTAATAACTATTTATTAAATTTAGTGTTATGATTATCAAGCAAGCAAAACAAAGCTAAAATATATTCTATGGAAAGAAACTCCAACTGCTTAAAAGGTGTCCAATGGAAATGTTATGTTTATTTGGTGATATTTAAATAATGATCATGATCTCACTCATACTCACATGATTCTGAAGAAATGTTGTTTTTCACATTTCCAAGGATAAATCACACATCATTGCATCACTTCTCAGCCCTGTTTGACTTTGAAGGTGCTGGGATATCTGTTGTCGTGTTTATTAGAAAAAAAGCAACTTTTTGATGAAGTATGCACTTGGTTCATAGACTGAAAAAACCAATGTAAGTTGGGGTGCTTTGTTCGCATATTCACTTGGTACATTAAATAGACATTCTTTATATTTAATGATGTCTCCATCTATTAATGAGGCACAAACTTCATTTCAAATGAATATAGCTCACAAGCAGACAGTGGCTACTGTAAGGCAGTCAAATATATTATGTAAAATTACAAACAGGTTGGGGGCTTAAAACTAACTTATTTATTTATTTACATCTTTACTGAAGTATAATTGCTTTACAATGGTGTGTTAGTTTCTGCTTTATAACAAAGTGAATCAGTTATACATATACATATGTTCCCATATCTCTTCCCTCTTGCGTCTCCCTCCTTCCCACCCTCCCTATCCCACCCCTCCAGTCGGTCACTAAGCACCGAGCTGATCTCCCTGTGCTATGCAGCTGCTTCCCACTAGCTATCTACCTTACATTTGGTAGTGTATATATGTCCATGCCTCTCTCTCGCTTTGTCCCAGCTTACCCTTCCCAAAACTAACTTTAAAAATGAATGATTTTAAAATATCTGTATCATACTTTAATTATATAATTGATAACAAATAAATAATGAGATGAAACTTTTGAGCCATTGAGGATTCTTTTTAATATATAAGAATTAATTTCCCATCCTATGGAACAAACCCAAAGTTGGGATCCAGGTCTGGTACAGTGGCTTCATTCACTAGAGACCCAAGCCCCTTGTAAATTTCTGCTCTATCATCCTTAGCAATGACTTCCAACTGCAAGGTTGCTTCCTGGTCCAAAATGGCAGTTGGAGCTTCAATCTTCACCTCTGTAGTATAAGGCATCAGGAAGCAGAAAGGGGAGGGTGGATAAACTGCAAACCCCAGCTGTTTTTACTCTCCTGGAGAAAACCTTCCTTAAAATTCCACCTTAGGGTTTTGCTTATATCACATTGCTCAGAAAGTAGTCATGTGACCAAACCTAGACTTTTAGCTGATTACAGTGCCACCGTGAATGTTACTGAAGGAGAAGGAGAGAAAGAATACTGGTTGAGCCAATACACTGTATATTTTCTGTGTGCCCATTCAGACCCACTTTCCAGCCTTCCTCACCCAGTTCTGGGCCGCAGGGGACAGACCTTAATGAAGTGTACCCACCAGCCTTCACCCTCCAGCTTCCCTTTGAGTTTGCACAATGAGAACTCCCACAAGAGACTGAAGGTTGGGAGGGAAATGATGGGGCTTTTATTCCTCCTGCTCTAGCTAAGGCCAGACCCCTTGTAGATGGAAGCTAAATTATTTTTCAAATGAGACCTTTTAACTTGATTTGTTTTTTTCCGTCCATAAAACTATTCTACTCCCCCTACACCATTTTAAGAAAATCAATTACTTGCTTTCCAATTCTTAAGCAAAACTTTTCAATCCATTGTGTGAATGCAAGTTTTATTTGCCAATTCACAGAAGGGTTGTTCCAATTGGTAATTATTTACAAATTGGCTACTTTCTTGCCCTTTGATGAAGCATAATATGTACACTCTTTTTTTTTTTTTTTTTTTTGGTCTCAGTCTCATAAGTCTACACTATAAGCCACCAGGAAGGTGCAGTTTCATGCAAGTGGGAGAGGTAATGCCATTAATGGTCCACAGATTGGCCTCAATGATGTACTTTTCCTGGTTTAGAGTTTATTCTAGTTAGTAAAAATAGCGTACCACCCAAAACGTTACCAAAGGTAGTAATTTGAGATTAGCAATATTCTAGAAATAACTTCATTTCAGGTTTTACTAATGTTAAGATTACCCCCATGTGAAGCCATGTTGCCTAATTGCTTAGACTTTCAGTTGGTTATATTTAAACTGGGGTTACACTTATTAAAAATGCCACCCATTTTTTTTGAAGAGCAATTTCCTGTCCATAGAGGAGTTGGTGTACTGTTTGGCAAAAAGACTGCATACCATTCTGTTAGACTGGTTGGCTTCATAAAACTAGTGCGGCCAGAGAAAATGAGATTGCTCTGGCACGGTTTCTACTTAAATGTGCAGCAAGAGGGAAAAATATTTCGATGAGCAGAGGACACTTAGTCTGCTTTTCGGCTATTATTGAAACAAGTGCCTTTCCTTTCCCAAAGTCTCAGGCACACCCTTGCTTTACCTGTTTTAGGTAAAGCACTGCTACCTATAAAGCAGCTGCTCTCAAACGTGACCATACCTTTAGATCACTGAACAGCTTTTCAGATTCCTAGTCCCTGGATTGCACCCCAGCCCAAGCACATCAAAATCTTGGAGTGGGGCTGGACATTAGAATTTTTAAGGCACCCAAGGTGATTCCAACCAACAGTCATGGTTGAGCACCACTGCTGTAAAGAGACAAGGCTCAAGATGTGAGTAGGATGTGGGTGTTAATTTATGCTTCCCATGCAGGCAGCCTTCCCGTACTCAGCTATGACACAGTGTGGTTAAACAGGCCAGGAGTGAACTGAGCAAAGACCTCTCCCTCCCCTCCATCTTTCTTTACCCAGGGGAAGATCTGCTAAAAGGAAAATGGAAAGCACGCTTAAGCAGACTTTGTTTCATCTCATGCCAGGGAGAATTACTTGCTGCAAGAATATCAAACTGACCTAGCTCTATAATTTCAGGTGATGGGGTGAGGGGGGGCCAGATTTATTAGTTCATATATGTTGATTGTAGTGAATGTTCTTAGTTTTATACAAAAAAATTCTATTAACTGTAGACTTGACTTTCTTTAAAGGATTTCTAATCAATTGCACTGATGATCTTGATGTCTATGTGGTTAGGGTATAAAGCAGATTTATTCTATAAACCACACTCTCTAATTGCATCTTAATGAAAGTTAATCCTCGTGAAAACTGAGGCGTTGAAGCAAATTTACTGGACACAAATGAGGAAAGGTAACGAGGACGGAAAAAAGTTAAACAAAAAACTTTACTTTTTTTTTTATTAGTTATCTATTTTATACATATTAGTATATATATGTCAATCCCAATCTCCCAATTCATCCCACCACCACCCATCCCGCTTTCCCCCCTTGGTGTCCATACATTTGTTCTCTACATCTGTGTCTCTATTTCTGCCTTGCAAACTGGTTCATCTGTACCATTTTTCTAGATTCCACATATATGTGTTAATATAAGATATTTGTTTTTCTCTTTCTGACTTACTTCACTCTGTATGACAGTCTCTAGGTCCTTCTACGTCTCTACAAATGACCCAATTTCATTCCTTTTTATGGCTGAGTAATATTTCATTGTATTACTTTTATTCATAGAATTAAACCATAGCAGTTATTTCAATGTGACATCTAGACAGAATAGAAAGTGGTTTTGGACATCTACCTGAATGTCAAACCCATTAGATTTCAAGTCTCCAATGCTTTTTGGGGCTTGGCATACACTTGAACTAACTAAGAGAAGTGTTTTCAAGCTGCTCATGTCCCAACTGTCTTAGAAGCACAGACTAAGAATGAGGGCCCTAGAATTACACATCATCCCTGTGCTCGAACTGCAAATCTTATTTACATGAGTCATAATCATATTATGTTCTAAGTTATAGATACCAAATTGTACAATGGGAAATGTAAATCTATTTTCATTCCTTTAGGCTAGAAGATATATCCATAAACTACAATAAGATGGTAAAGTATACACAGAAGGACATCTAAGCGAAAGATATATGAATAGGCAAATAATTTCTACCAGCAGTGTTCAGCACTCTACCTGGAACCATCCTTGACAAGTCCCAGGTCGTCTCTCCATGGCCATTTCCCCATCACCCGACCTCTTAGACAGGACCCTGTTCATGTCTTCTATAACTTGATTAATCAACACATTCACCTCTTGAACAGTTTAACTCTACTGACCAAGAAGTTCTTTCTAGTGACAAATCCAAATCATCCTGCTGATATGACAGTTTATTCTTATTGTCTTTCCTCAATGAACAAGGAAAGATCATTCTGTGGCTTAAATATTTTCTGGTAGAGTTTCAAATTGCACATGTATGATCTGGATAAAATATACACATATGGCCAAAGATTGGATGGGAAAAGTGTATGATTAGTTAGATTAGTTCTTTTTTGACCATGGTTTCTTTTATATTTTTGAGCATATTTAAGAGTTGATTTAAAGTCTTTGTCTAGTAAGTTCAATGTCTGTTCTTCCTCAGGAAGACTTTCAGTCAATTTCTTTTTCTTTTTCTTCCTGTGAATGAGCCATACTTTCTTGTTTCTTTGCATGCTTCATAATTCTTTGTTGAAAAGTAGACACTTTGAATATTATTATGTGATGACTCTGGAAATCAGATTCTTTCCTCTCCTCAGGGTTTGTTGTTGCTGCTTGCTATGGGTTGGGGTTGTTTCTTTGTTTAGTGAATTTTATAAACTATTTTTATTGTGGCAAAATATACATATAAAATTTCCCATTTTAACCATTTTTAAAAAATAAATTTATTTATTTATTTTTGGCTGTGTTGGGTCTTCGTTTCTGCGCAAGGGCTTTCTTTACTTGCAGCAAGTGGGGGCCACTCCTCATCGCAGTGCGCGGGCCTCTCACTGTCGCGGCCTATCTTGTTGCGGAGCACAGGCTTCAGACACGCAGGCTCAGTAGTTGTGGCTTGCGGGCTCAGTAGTTGTGGCTCGCAGGCTCAGTAGTTGTGGCGCACAGGCTTAGTTGCTCCGCAGCATGTGGGACCTTCCCAGACCAGGGCTTGGACCCATGTCCCCTGCATTGGCAGGCAGATTCTCAACCACTGTGCCACCAGGGAAGCCCCCATTTTAACCATTTTTAAGTATACATAATAATTCAGTGGCATTAAGTGAACTCATATTGTGTTGTGCTGTCATCATTATCAACATCTCTAGAACTTTTTTATTTTCCCAAACTGAAACGCTGTACTCATTAAACAATAACTCCTCATTCTCCTTCCCACCAGCCCATGGAAACCGTCACTCTACTTTTTGCCTCTATGAACTTGACTACTCTAGCTGCCTCATGTAAGTGAAATCACACAAATTGTGTCTGGCTTATTTCACTTAGCATAATGATCCATGTTGTAGCATGTCAAAATTTCCTTCCTTTTTATGGTTGAATAATATTCCATTGTGCTTACACATCACATTTTATTTATCCATTCATCCATCAGTGGATACTTGGGTTACTTCCACCTTTTGATTGGAACAGATACTTACTGCTATAAACATGAGTGTACAAATATCTGTTTCAATCCCTGCTTTCAACATTTTGAGATATATACCAGGAGTTGAATTGCTGGATCATATGGTAATTCTATGTTCACCTTTTCCAGAAACTGCTCTACTATTTTCTACAGTGCCAGAAACATTTTACATTCTCACCAGCAATGTGCAAGTGTTTGCATTCCTCCACATCTTTAACACTTGTTATTTTCTGTTTCTGTTTGATAGAGTACTCATTCTTATGGGTGTGAAGTGGTACCTCATTGTGATTTTGATTAGTGATGTTGAAGATCTTTTTATGTGCTTTTTGGCCACTTGTATATCTTCTTTGGAGAAATTTCTATTCAAGTCCTTTGAGACATTCTTTCAATGTTTACAGCTCTATCTTAGCTGTGACTTTCTGCTGGCATGGAGCCTAAAGATCAGTTGGAGGTGAAAGTTGGAGGTGAAAGTCTCCTCGAATCCTTTCTAAGCATACACCCTACTCTGGGCATCTGCATGGCTTTTTAGATTCCTTGTTATATTGGGGTATTTTCAAAACAATTATTCCTCAAAGTAACTCTCTCTGCAGATTTGCCTCTTAGGCTTTAGGCATGACTATTGTTTGACCCAACTGTAATCTTTTGTCCCTGGTGGGAGCAGCTTGTTCATTTGCCTTTCAATGTTTTTGAAGAATGCCCTCTGCATAACTTATTTTCTGTCCTGAGAGAACCTCAAATTAAGCAAAAAAAAAAAGCAAACACCTTGTGTCATTCCTTCAGGGAACCCCCGGATATCAAAACAGACAAGCACAATTCCTTGATAACAAGATTCAC
Organism: Monodon monoceros; assembly: GCF_005190385.1. Lineage (NCBI taxonomy): Eukaryota > Metazoa > Chordata > Mammalia > Artiodactyla > Monodontidae > Monodon > Monodon monoceros. The sequence goes on along the minus strand of NW_021703769.1, from coordinate 34,789,838 downwards.
TCTGTTCCTTCTAGAACCAGGAACCCATATGGAGAACATGGACTGCCATCTACACCACCACCATGCTGAGGAGAGATGTGTGACAAGCCTAAGGCAGAATGCCACAAAGCTCCCTTATAGTGTTTAAGGGGCCTTTTCCTCGAGTCACCTTTTGCTCGTTTTCTTTATTTCCTTTATTTATTTTTAATATTTATTTATTTAGCTGTGTTGGGTCTTAGTTGCGGCACGTGGGATCTTTAGTTGCGGCATGTGGGATCTAGTTTCCCGACCAGGGATCGAACCCAGACTCCCTGCATGAGGAGCATGGAGTCTCAGCCACTGGACCACCAGGGAAGTCCCTGGCTTGGTTCCTTTAAACCTTTGGCTATTTTCCAGAGTTCTCATAGAGTTGATTATGACAGTTTTTTGGTAGTTTTATTGGTGTTTCTGTGGAGGGATGGACCCTTAGAGTTCCCAATCTGCTATTTTTGCCGACTTGACCACCAAACGTCACACTCATAACCCTGTATTTTTAATAAGGTTGAATGGGATTCAAAAGGCAGGTCAAGCAAAGGTATGAGCTTTGAAGTAAAAGAGGCAGTTCTGACACAATCTGGACACACATTCCCTCTCTCCTCTCCCTTCTCCCCACACTTATATCATATAATCCAGAAGCACCAACTCACAGACTAAAACCATCCACCACAACCTGGAACGCAGCACCTCACTCAATGTAGGACCTTGGTTTGAGCTATTTGAGGTAGCTTTTATGATTTAAGTACTTCTGAAGACATACTTTCTCCATCCTGGTTGGTCTGAAGACTTCTCTGGAAAAGTCATACATTTTCTATAAATCTCTGGCTTTCTTTCAATTCTTAAGTATTTCTTTCAAATGTGACAAATAAAAAGCACGTGGAAGCATTTTGCTTTAATGATAAGGTTGGCTCTAGTGTGTATGTCAGGGTAGAATATGGCATGTGCTCTCATCACAAATGTTACAGGAGCTATTTGGTTGTCAGGGCTTCATCAAAAGCATCAGAAAATTGCTTAAGTTGGAGGGGAATAGACTATAATTTCCATATCTGCCTCAAATATCAGTTACCGACAACTTAAAAAATTCTTACCGATAAAGATAGATCCAATTTTCTCTATTCCATCAAAAATTAATAAATAAATATTATTTTCAGAAAGAATTTTTAAAATAATTTCTAAACCTGACTAAAATTACATGAAAGAGACAGTGAGTCATAGGAATGATTTTTAAATGAAGAGAAATTTAATAAGTGGCCATGAATGTCTGTTGATATGCTGGGCAGCCCATTGTTGCATGATCAAAGATCTGTCTGGTAGTAACCAAACATCTAGGTTAATGTTGGGATTGAAAAATTCTTTGAGTTAAAGATCTTGCTGCAATTTATGTCAGAGCGTTCTGCCTATGTTTTCCTCTAAGAGTTTTGTAGTATCCGGCCTTATATTTAGGTCTTTAATCCATTTTAAGTTTATTTTTGTGTACGGTGTTAGGGAATGTTCTAATTTCATTCTTTTTTTTTTTTTTTTTTTTTTTGCGGTACGCGGGCCTCTCACTGTTGTGGCCTCTCCCGTTGCGGAGCACAGGCTCTGGACGCGCAGGCTCAGCGGCCATGGCTCACAGGCCCAGCCTCTCCGCGGCATGTGGGATCTTCCCAGACCGGGGCACGAACCCGTGTCCCCTGCATCGGCAGGTGGACTCTCAACCACTGCGCCACCAGGGAAGCCCCCTAATTTCATTCTTTTACATGTAGCTGTCCTGTTTTCCTAGTACCACTTAATGAAGAGACTGTCTTTTAATGAAAATAAAAATAAACAAATAGGACCTAATAAACTTATTTATTGGGAATAAATAAAGCTTTTTTATAGCAAAGGAAACCATAAACAAAATGAAAAAACAACTCTCAGAATAGGAGAAAACATTTGCAAATGAAGCAACCGACAAGGGATTAATCTCCAAAATATACAAACAGCTCATGCAGATCAATATCAAAAAAACAAACAACCCAATTAAAAAATGGACAGAAGATCTAAATAGACATTTCTCCAAAGAAGACATAGAGATGGCTGAAAACCACATGAAAATATGCTTAACATCACTAATTATTAGAGAAATGCAAATCAAAACTACAATGAGGTATCACCTCACACCAGTCAGAACGGGCATCAACAAAACACCTACAAACAATAAATGCTGGAGAGGTTGTGGAGAAAAGGGAACCTTCCTTATGATCCAGCAATCCCACTCCTGGGCATATATCTGGAGAAAACCATAATTCGAAAAGATACACGCACCCCCAGTGTTCATTGCAGCACTATTTACAATAGCCAAGACATGGAAGCAACCTAAATGTCCATCAACAGAGGAATGGATAAAGAAGATGTGATACATATATACAATGGAATATTACTCAGCCTTAAAAAAGAACAAAATAATGCCATTTGCAGCAACATGGATAGACCTAGAAGTCATCATACTGAGTGAAATAACTCAGACAGAGAAAGATATATATCATATGATATTGCTTATATTTGGAGTCTATAAAAAGGGTACAAATGCTCTTATCTACAAAACAGAAATAGAGCTACAGATGTAGAAAACAAACTTAAGGTTATCAGTGGGTAAGGAGGGGGATAAATTGGAAGATTGGGATTGACTAATACACTCTACTATATATAAAATAGATAACTAATAAGGACCTACTGTATAGCAGAGGGCACTCTATACTCTGTAATGGCCTATATGGGAAAAGAATCTAAAAAAGAGTGGATGTATGTATATGTATAACTGATTCACTTTGCTGTACACCTGAAACTAAAACAACATTGTAAATCAACTATATGCCAATTTTTAAAAAAAAAAAAAAGAAAAAGAAAAATTATTTGGGTTAATGTGTCTGATCAATTGGGTGTCTGTTAGCTTCCCTCAACCTGACCCTGTGATCACATCCATCTCTTCTCTCCCAGTTTAATCATTTTGCTTTTCTCAAGTCCCAAGGAATTCTACATATTCATTAATATCAAGCAATAGGACTAGAGAAAGACACAAGCAAAGGGAATTGTGGTACATTCCACACGGTGAAAATCTTTCTAATGTATGAAATGTCCTAGTGTATAGAAAATACTTGTTCAGCTACTTTGAAGAATATTAAAAATGTGGGAAAAAACTTTGCCAATGCAACTTGAGATGATCAATATGAGGCACTACCAAGAAGGAAAAAAAAAAATGCAATCACAGGAGATTTTGCCATGAAACTGGTTAATTTTTTTTCTTTCTTTCTTTCTTTCTTTCTTTTTTTTTTTTTTTAAGGCTTGGCACTTGAAGGGGGAAGTTTCAATATTCTGGAGAGTTTCCTTAAATGGAACAGTACACATCCCAGTAATTTCACATGAATTAGATCCTGCCATATGCTGAATTTGAATTTGGCCTCCAAGCTAACGTAGAAAAACAACACATAATATTGTCAAACAGGAACTCAGAAGCTGGGCAATCACTTTAGTTAATGTCAGCAGCCCTTTATTGAGGTGTCATTTATATACAGATAATGCACACGTTAAGCATACAGATCAGTGTAATTTGGCAGTTGTAGAGGACCATGTAAGTAATCATAACCCAGACCAAGGTATAAAGCATTTCATCTCTCCAGAAAACTCTCCTCGTGCTCTTTTCCAACCAACTGTCCTGAACTCCAGAGTCAATCATGCTATCACTATAGAGTATTTGCCTATCTCTGAACTTAATATAAATGAAATTGTGAAATATATTCTCTTTTGTATCTCTTCAACTCTACTGAAAAGTATATTTTTCAGATTCAATCATTTTGTATCAGTAATTCATCCCTATTTATAGCTGGATAGTATTTGGATATATGTATACTACAATTTGTTTATTCATTCACCAGGTGATGGACATTTGGGTTTTTTCCTTTTTGGGGTTATTTTGAATAAAGGTGCTATGAACATTTTTTTACAGATCAGTATGTGGATATATGTTTTATCTCTTTTGGGTAAATACCTAGGAGTGGAATTGCTGGGTCAAGGGTAGGTAGGTATATACTGAACTTCATTAGATACTGCCAAAAAGTTTTCCAAAGTAGTTGAACCATTTTACATCCCACTGCCTGAGAGTTCAGTTATTCTACATTCTTGTTAACACTTGGTCTTGTTAGTATTTTTTTTTTTAACTTTAGCCATTTTAATGAGTATGTAGTTGTAGAATAGCTTTTTTGGGTTAGTAAATGATTTTATTAAGGCTTCTATTTTTCTCTAGCTTCATTTGCTTGATTTTTTGTTTTATAAAACATTTCCACATTCCAAATGCTATCAACAATTGTAGACAAGAATAAAAGATTAGAAAAAAAAACAAAACCAACACTTTACTGTGTATGTGTACAAATGTCAGAAACAGGCACATGGGAGAAAAGTATACTTATATATGTATAAGAATATGGTGTTTTGTTTTGTTCTGTTTTTTTTTGGCTGCACTGATCCTAGTTCCCCAACCAGGGATTGAACCCACGTCCCCCTCAGTGAGAGCACAGAGTCATAACCACTGGACCAACAGGGAAGACCTGTTTTTTCTTTCTTTCTTTTTTTTTTTTTTTTAATAAAGAGACTTCAAGGGCTGAGAAGTTTGTGGATCTTAAAACAAGACATCTGGGGCTTCCCTGGTGGCGCAGTGGTTGAGAGTCTGCCTGCCGATGCAGGGGACACAGGTTCGTGCCCCAGTCTGAGAAGCTCCCACATGTCGCGGACCGGCTAGGCCCATGAGCCATGGTCGCTGAGCCTGTGCGACCGGAGCCTGTGCTCCGCAACGGGAGAGGCCACAACAGTGAGAGGCCCACGTACCACAAAAAAAAAAACAAACAAACAGAATTCTCAAAACAAGATTTCTGGGCATCAAATTCTTGCTTTATTTCAAGAAGTTATTCCACCTTGAACTTCGAGTTGTGTTGACATCATTTATTGACATTCGTTAACTGAAATTTTTGGCATTCCACTAAAACTTCAGCAGCAAATCTAAATAATGAGAAACAGTATCTAAATCCTGCCTTACGACAACAAAAAGCAAAAGGAACCCTGAAATTGCCTTTTTCACACTTGTAAAGAGTGTGTCTTTTGAATTTCGTGATTACTGTGTGTGTCATGAGAAACTATAAAATGCATACAGGTTATAAAATCACCCTAGTCCTGATATCTGATTTATCTGTGGCCCAGACTTGGGCATTTGTAACAAAACTCAGCTTCTGAAGCTTCAGCCCCACTCCGTAGAAGGCAGTTATGGATGCAAATCGGACTGTTTTCCGGGGTTATCACATCTATGAGGGTGCATCTCAGGAATAGCTGTCCTTTGGATACATGCTCCTTGCTTCCCAACCCAAGATTATCCTGAATTCTTAATAACTCCCCAAGGTGATTAACACATAATCACTATGAAATCAGCGTGAAAATGCTTTTCCAGCTATAAAACTTACAACCTGGATGGGGATATGGGAATGCAGGACCAGATGTTAAATATCTGCTACCTGGGGGTGGTGATGTGGGTAGTGGCTCTGGCATCTGGCTCTGGGCCTGGAATTTAATCCACCACACATATCTGGTCAAAGAGCAAATATTCACTATGGAATTGTGTGTGTGTGCTTTGGGGGTGGGGGTGGAGAAGCTTGGTCTTACATTTCTTTCCTAATGAACCTTTTCAATCTAGAAAAAAAAAAGCAGAGGCAGAAATGTAAGCATAATCCCAGGAAAGTCCAATCCATGGTATTCTAGTTGGCATCCTGTTGTTTGTAAGGGCAGCTGAAATTGAAATGCTGACAAGATTTCCTAGAAGTTTATCAGGTCTTGACTGTTCTCTCCATCCTTCCTTCTCCTGTCTCTCTCCTCTAACCACATCCCTACAAATCTAGAATGTATCAGTGGGACACCAAGGGCCAAAGGATGTCTATTCAGAGAAGTAACAAAGACTGAGTTAGGGGAATAGAACTTCAAGGTCTTCTCTACCCAGTAATCAAAGGAAGAAATTTACTTTAAATCGGGTCAGGCAGGTGCCAAATTAACTACAAATAATATTAAAATATGGGTTTTTTTTGGTAACTTTGGTTATAGCCAACCTAAAGGTAAAATTCCTACCCTTCAGTTATACTAAACTAAAGACCCCTAATTTAGCAAGAGAGGAATTTATGAGTGATTTGTGGTGAAATGCAGTCACTAATATTTTATGATATTACACTTAATTCAAGTTATTCCTGTTAATCAGTTGAAAGAACCTTGGGAACAGAGGACAATTAGCCCCAGACCTTATTTAATGCAAAGTGTTAATGTCTGTTCTTTGTCTACCCCACTTGTCATTCTTTGTTATAGAATCTAAATTGGTGTATCTTTTAATCTGCTTCTGGTAAAAATTTCAGAGAGAGAGAGTGAGAGAGAGAAAGAGAGAGAGAGAAAAAGAGAGAGAATATGAGTGAGCTGTTAGCTGGGATTCTCCCTCTTAACTACGTGGAGTTGTTCTCTTAATTCAATATATGTGGTGAATTTCATGTAAGGTGCACAAGAAACCATAGAAAAAACTTAAAAGCAAAGCACTGGTTTAAAGTTTGACTCTAAGAATATACTGAAGGCACTGTGATGGCCCAGAGAATGAAGGGAGGTTTGGGGTATGTATGAGCTAGGGCTTATTTTAGTAATCAGAATCAAATGCTATGTATAACTGAATCACTTTGCTATATGCAGAAATTAACACAAATTGTAAATCAATTAAACTTCAGTAAAATAAATTAAAAAAAATCAAATGTCCCTTTGCCATCTGGACTTTCCAATGGGTCGTAAACTGATCCTAAACTGCTTTTAATTACTAATTGGCTTAAAAATATGAGAATACATAAAAGCAAGCACTGGCAACCTGGGCCTAGACATTCTTCTTCAATTCCACTTTATTTCAAATATAAGATAAGAGTAGCTAAAGGAAGGGTCTCATTTTTATGTGTTTTATTTACCTTCTCATATCCCTTTTAATTTCTTTTGATTTTCAAGAAGTATGTCTTCCTTTTCCTCTCTGCATCACTGAAAACCATTTGCTGAGAAGTGGTAAAGTACTTTATTTTTTTGGAATTTAGTCTTTTGCCAGTGGTAAGGCCTTCTTGATCAACATTCAAAGCACAGCAAAACACTTTAACTTAGTCTACGAATATTTATGAGAATCACCTGTGCCAGACATTGAATTAGATGTTGAACATATAAAGTTAAGCAATGCCAGATATAACCGATGTTCTCATGGAATTTACAGTCTACTGGTGGAGATTGTGAACACAAATAAATATACATTTACAAAAGGAAATAAAGGCTCTGAAGTACAAAGAGTCAGTCCTATTGAATATGTACATACAAAGATGGATAGATAGATGATAAATAGATAGATAGATACATAGATAGATTGATCCTGGGGGGGGGGGTGGGGGTAGTTAGGAAGACTTTTTGAGGAAGTGGCACTTGAGATACAAAGACAAAGGAAAAGAATTAGCCAAGAGAAGAGATGGGAGAGAAGAAGCAGTATTGATGGAGGGGATCTCTTCCTCCCAGAGAAGAGGATAATAGTAACAAATGGTCTGGAGAAGTGGGGCTAGAACACACAGAGCCTTGGAGGTCATGATAAGGATTTTGGTCTTGGTACTCAGAGCAATGAAAGCTATTGAAGGGGTTTCAACCTGGGGCTCACTTGATGTACTTGTTAATCTGAAAATATCACTTTCACTATAGTGCGGAAAAAATGCTGGAAAGGAGCACAAGTGAATGGTGGGGAGACCAGTCAGGAAGCCACAGTGAAACATCAACTGACTGAGAGGGGCAGTTGGAAAAGAGAAAAATGAATACATCTAGGACTTACTAGGATGGATTCCAGAAGTAACACTTCAGAACACTGAACGGTTTGGAAATGGGTTGGAAGGACAAAGTATAAAGGATGACTTTTAAATTCCCAGGCCGCAAAACTGGATGGAAGCAGGTGACACCATTTTAACCAAGGAGGCGGTGCTTTTATAATGCATTTGACATGTGTCCCCATGCAGGAATAATTTCCTTAGAATCAACCTTAGGTTTTATACGAAATAACTGTCTGGTCCATATCTGTGATGGACAATTAGATCCCTTTTTGATAATATCCATATTCAAAGGTACTGTAATTGTTTAAAAAAAAAATGATCCTGGAGTCAGCTGTAGGGCTTCAGTGAACAGAAAAGCAAGAGTAGACAGAATGAGCACAGAGAACAAATGGCTTGATGCTTAGTAGCCTGAAGAAACAATGAGCTGGCTTTATTACAAGTTTGGGGAAGTAAGAAAGTTCTGTGAAGTGACAGCCTGCCGCTTCAGATTCTTCAGAGAAGAACTGAAGTTATTATTTTAGAAATGTATGCATTTATTTTATCAGTGGGACATTTTACCAGTAACTGTTAATTAATGCTAACCCTTGATTTCCAACCAGGAGCTGCAATTATACAACTTCAGATACATATAGCAAAATAGGCTATCTGGAAACAGCGGAGTGGAGATAAAGCAAAGCCATTGCCAGCAGATAGTATTCAGAAAAGCACAGCTGAATTCAAAAGAAGAACTCATTTGCTGTGGCATAAAAAAACTCTTATTTGCAAAACAGAAATGTGATTTTTGTTAGGAAGCTTTATGATACTAGTCATTTCCTAGAAACTTGAATAAGAAGCCAGAACACAGCAATGGTAACGACGTGTATTAGAATATCATCAACTTCTAATTTCAGCCACAGATCTGAGATTCATCAACTGTTTTCTGAATATACTTATTTTTGTAGCAAGGTCTGTTTAGGGGGTGACTGACCTTTGATACATAGGTTGCATTACATTACCTTCCGCCCAGATCTTTAGTGTATGGTATGGATTTGCGTATAGAATCAGAGTGGCATTCTTGGCAATATGAGAATATTCTGAATCACAGTGTACTCTCAAAACACAGTTTAGGAACTAATTTGTATGTATCATATGTTAGCAAAATACTACTGAGAAATTCACTGGAATGATTCTTTGATATACATTAGAAATTATCGCTGGACCAGGAAATCATCTCTATGCTCTAGAGTTTGTAAAACTATGCAGATGTATTGAATAGATTTTATAGTGCTCTGTACTGTGTCAGGGAAGGGAAAAATGCATTTTCTCAATAAAGCCACCATGTGGATTCCACATCCAGCTGTCTGCTAGATTTTTTGCTGTGGTGATATACAAAGGACACAATATTTAGATTTCTTTTTGAATGATGATCTTGCCACCTTAGGCAGGTTACTGTACCTCTTGAGCTTAAATCCCTCTATCTGTAAAATGGTATGACCTTACTCTTCTCGCAAAGCCATCTGGAAGATTAAATAGGATAATACACGTATATGTGTACAGTATAAAAGAAATACCCAATAATCTTAGCTGTCCCACTTGCACCACTAACTCAGCATGTCTTAAAAATAAATATACTATCTTTCACCCAATGCACTCTTCCAAGGATTTTCTGGCTGGAAATCTGAGCGTCTTCTTTGATACTCCTTATTGACCTCCCACACCAAGAAGTTTTAAAGTCCAGCCAAATTTTTAATACCAGTGTTACTTGTATTTGTGCTTATGAGACAGGAAGGAAATGGGCAGGGCACAACCATTAAAAGAATGACACAACCATTAAGAAAAACAGGATGTCACCAAAAGCGGTTAGAACCTACTAGGCCCAAGATGGCAGAAGATTTGACTTTCAGTAGACCTTAGCCTCACTATACACTCACTGTAATACATTAGCATCTAAATAACACACCCACAGGTGCCATGATAGTTCCGAGGCCTACCATAAGAGGCCAAAAAAGTGGAAGGTGGCCCAACTCCTAGAAATCCCCACCCCTTCTCCAAGATAGTTAGAACATTTCTCCTACTCATTAGCCTATGAAATTACCCAGCCCATAAAAACTAACTACCGGACACCTCAGGGCTGCTCTCCCCTTCTGAGACGGCCCCCACTCTATCTATGGAGTGTGTATCTCCCTGAATAAACCTGCTTTCGCTTTACTATGGCTCACTCTTGAATTCTTTCCTGAGCGAAGCCAAGGACCCTCAGTTGGCGGCCTGTCCCAGGGTCTCACCTGAGACCTGGGACATGACCGTCCTCTCGCATCCCATTTTCCTGCAACACTTACCTTCCTATCTCTACCTACTATACTAGTTCAAAACCTCATTTTCTCTCCCCTTGATCTTTGCATTTGTTTTCTAATTGGCCTGCCTAGCAGTGGTCTCTCCCAACATGAGTGTACACAGAACAAAGTTGCCAAATTCATTTTCCGTTGGCACACTTCAAGTCATACTACTGCTCAGAAACCTCCAGTTGTTTCTCATTTCCAGCCAAGAAAGCCTGTCACATAAAGCCTTCCATGGTCCTGTCCTCAATTCCTCTTCTTCAGCCTAATCTCCCACACTAACGCCCTGAACATAAACTCTTCCCCAGCCAAACCAGCCATCATGTCATTCCAAAAATGCCTTGTATTTTCCCAATTCTATGACTTGGCTTAATCTATTCATCCACCTGGGATGCCTTACTTGTTCTCAGGGGATTCCTACTCACTCCTCAATGCTCACTTCAAATACCACCTCTCTCATGAAGGCTTCCAAGAGACAAGCGTTTACCCCCTTATCCAACTCCATTGCACTAAACTTTTTCTGATATTTTCTACATATGGTTTTGCACTCAAGTTACTTTTAGACATATGTGATCAATCCTTCCAGATGACAATGAATCTGTGCTTTATTTATCCTTCTCCTTGACTGTGTTTTCTTCATCTTTGCATATACTTCCAGGCCTTGCTCATGCCAGATATTCAAAACGTGTCATTGGATACATGAATGTAAATGTCTATATCAAATCTACTTTGTGACCTTCAAATTTGTTCCACGTGCCCTTTCTTTACAAAACACATTTTTGCTTTTCACCATTTTGTCTTTTATTGAGAAGAATCTACCTAAAATATGTATTAGAAGTGCGGAGGCTGGACCTATTTTGGGAACATTTCAGCACAGAATTTTGCATGAACATCAGTAAAAGCTGACCAGGCCCTGAAATTTTGTCAGTGTCACTAGTGCCTTATATTTGGAGTCATTTCCAGCTTCTTGGTCTCATTGATATGAATGCAAACAGAGAAGGAAATTTTAGCAATCACTTACATGTATATGGTTACTTTGAACTTTCAAAGCACTTTGAAAGCTCTTATGCTGCACTTGACCCTTAAAGAGCAAAGTGGGAACAGGTGCTCTGATCACTACTTGAGAGAGAAGAAAACTGCCTTCCCAAGGAGAAGAAGTGACTTAGCCAAGGTCACAAAGCTGGGAAGTAATAGAATCAGAAGCAGAAATAGAATCTGTCTTCTAGATGCTGACCAGGTGTTTCCTCATTTCAGTAACTCGCTGGATTCTCTATTCTTTTATTCTGCCAACTCCCAAGCTTTTTGGGTTCCCGGAATGATTGTTTGAAGTGCACAATCTTGTACAGGCCACACATCCCGTTTCTCCCCAGGTTTGGAGAGAAGTGTGGCTTCAACTGTGACACTTTGCAAAAGCTTTTATCTCACTGTTACTTTATGTTATGTTACGTTACGTTACGTTACGTTATGTTATGTTATGTTATGTTATGTTATGTTATGTTATGTTATGTCATGTCATGTCCTGGTTAGGATGTGCCTAACATTTTTTTCTTTTAAATTTTTTGGAATAATTTCCCTTTAATAGAATGCATTCATTCTAACTGCACCATTAGATGGGTTTTGACAATCCATATGTATTCCCACCACAGTCAAGATACAGACTATTTCTGTCACCCTTTGTAGCCCATCGCCCATTTCCAGGCCACCACTGATCTGCTCTCTGTCTGCCTAACATTTAAAGCTGTGCTTTGCATTCACAACTGTAGTGCAGGTCAATTAACTTTGAGTCTCAGTTTCCTGATCTGTACAAAGGACACTGAACATCACCTCGAAGGGTCTTTTTGGCTTGAAGCATATTATTCTATGAAGTATGTGAGAACAATAACTCCCTAGAATCTGAAAAATATTTTTCCAACCAAATCAGAAAGAAAGGCAATTTTGCAAATGTCATTGAAGCTCTTCTATTTTTTAAAGTGTTGTTCTTTCCCCTTCTCTCCACCATTTCTGGTCAAGAGCTTCCAGCATGTGATTTCAGAACAGGTGTCTGCTGAAGATTATAAAAAGAAAAAGGGCCCAGACCATATTCACAGCTACAGGCATTCTTAGGCAAATCCACATAATACCCAGTGAGACATTTGACAAGAGTGAGCCATTAATGTGGAGAATGTGGGGAGAACACATTTATTGCTTAAAATGATCAAAAGTGGCTGCCAGTTTCACCAGCTCATTCCCAATATTCACACTGACCCTTGCTTTTGTGTTTCACTTCCGGGGGTTTAAGAAATATGCCCTTTCTGTTTAGGCAAAGATTAGTGGGTTCCACATGGCCAAGTTCATGTCTATGAAAGAACAGGTCATGAAAACACAGAAGCCTGGGGACCGTTCACTTCTGGACTGTTGACCTGGCCATTCATACCTGCATTCATCATGGCATAAAGAAGAGGAAGGGCGACCATCTGAGGCCACCATATGAGTTAAGTAAGTGAGTGCCTGCATTGACAGAGCATCTTGGGTGCAGTGCTCCTGCTACAGAATGTGCTTGCAGCCTATTCAAAATTCTACCTCCGCTTGGGAGGAAAATTACTCACAGCTAGGTAATGAAGTCGCATCTCTGTTCTGCAGCTAGCCGAAGCCACCTCATTCCTCTTCATCTGATCTAAATTGTACTGCTATTTCAAAATCTTATGCAAATATAAAGGGAGGGAAGTTTGAAGGGAAAATTACATCTCAGAACTCTTTGTGGCTTCTGGATTTGAGACATTGCTTGAAGGTCAGTGTTGATTCAGTACTGGATTATTAAACCATTACATGAGGCATGGAGCAAATTATGTCCTTTACTCAGGTAATTCTCAAAAAATGAATATAAATTATTCAAAAGAAAAGTAAATTATGGACCCTGTCCTGAGCTCTCATCAGTCAGTCTACATGTCCCCATTTCATCATCTTTCTTTCTTTACTTGGATTTGTTGGTTAATTATTCAATCGTCACAGTCATTTACAGCAACTTTTGTTTGTTTGTTTGTTTGTTTATAAAATAAGGAGAATCAACAGTGACAGACATAGAGCACGTCTGTGTGTCCAGAGTGAGAATGGAACTTAGCAAGCCCTGTCATTGACATCTCTCCTTTGCAAGTTATCTCAAGTCTTCCCTCCTACCATGTTACTCTTCTGCAAAGGCTCTCTTCTGCCTGCAGAAGAAAGTCTAAACATCTTGGAAGGACCTTCAAAACCTCCCTCAGAGTTTGAAGGGGGTTAGTGGTTCCTGGCCAGTCACATCACTACTAGAGGGTGGAGCCCACGTTTTAGAACCAACCCTCATGGGGCTGGTTCCAAAGCCTTAACTCCTAATTTCTACTCATACAGCTTCTCATACAATCTATTCTTAAGCCAGAAGTGCTTAACTGAGGTAACAACCTCACTACTTAAAATAGAAGAGACATAACGAAAACAATGATGGTGTCTTTTCCTTTTCTACTTGAACGCAAGATCTGTATGCTTTTTCTTTCCATGAGTTTGTGGGTACGGCACACGTGCACTATCCAAAGCCAGGCAGTCATAATAATAACATGCCTCATTGCATGAGCAGTAGGAGAATTATTTTAAAAAATAAATATAGAGAATCAGGGCTCTAAATCATTGGCTTAGAACAGCCCTGGCAAAAGGTGGTATTTTCATGAGTCAAAAACAAGTCCTAACTTCAACAGATCAATTGTAGGTGTAAAAATGCTGCCTTTATTCGTTGTCTGTCAACAATGTGGAGAAGGTGGGAATAATTCTAATCATTAATTATATCTGGCACAACCTCCATCCTACTTTTCATCAATGGGGGTCTATGACGAGGTGTGCTCCAGTGGTTTGGAAACATTTTAAAGGAAAACTAAGACTTGTGGTGTCATTGAGACTTGTGGGGTAATTTGAGAGACGAGAGGGAGGGAGCTGTCTGGAGGCTCCAAATGAATTGGAAAGAAGGTTTGTGTGAAAGGAGCCATTTAGCCCAACAGGTACAAGGGACAGGCTTTCTGAGATACAACGTGCTTCTGATTGCTGGCTGACAAGTTATTTTCTTTTCTGTCTTCTAAAATATGCAAGACTTTTTCCATGTTTTGATTTACAACTGGGTTAGGTTTCAACAACCTGTGGGCTTCTGCAAACTGCGGAGTGTGTTCCCAGTGAGAGAACATGTTTTGACAGAAGCTTCACCATGTCAAGAAAGCTAGAGAAATCCCACCCTGCTCTCTAGATGCAACAGTTATCGACAAAGCAAGAGAATAGCAAGTAATCGCTCATTCATCAGGCACCAAAGCTAAATAAGGACTTTGGTGTAAATGAAGCTTCCAGATGAATGAAAAAAAACTTTAAACCTTTTTTTCTTTGAGTAGAGTATAAAGAGTATCATTTAACATTTTTTTCAATAAACTGATATGATTCTTATGAGCATCCATGAGTATGCTGTCCTAGGTGGCAAATATACTGAATCATTCCTTTCAATATCAATTATTAATTGATTACTTCTTTTGTCAAGTCACTGGGGTAATGCTGGAGGTCCACTGGGGAGTAAGACTGACATAACCTCAACCCTACGAGGGCTGCTAAGATATGGAAGACCATTTGGTCAAATCTCGGTCTGTTAAGCTTGTTATCTTCTTATCTCTGTGTATTTCCACTGGTGTTTGTGTTTTTAAAATGTCACTCATTTAAAAAACAGAAAAAGAAAAAAGGACAAGCAGAAAACAAGAGAGAAAGAGGGAAAGGAAGAGAGAAGGGAAGGAAAGAAAGAAAGAAGGAAGGAAAGAATGACCATTGTGAGTGCCTATTCTGTGTCAAGTATAATCTCAGGCATTGGGGATACGACAGCCAACAAGACAGGTGAGTCCTTCCCTGTTCTCCAAGGAAGAGACTGTAACTTATCTTTAATTCTATAACCTCAGCATCAGCATTGCACCTAGGATAGTTAATAAATATGTATTCATTGGGTGCCTGATTTGGTCATTGAATAAATGAACATGAACAGGTATGTTACAGGTTGGGAAAACATATTATACAAGTTCGTTTGAAAATGCATCCAAAATCAGAGACACATGATTTTAAATTATTTTCCTGGGAGTATTTCTTTAGACCCTTTATGACATCAGGCCTAGCACTCATTCATAAGTGGTTCCTTTTGCCATATAAATGACTGAAAAAAATTGTTCTCTATTCATTTTAAATGGCATTTCTGCTCCAGCTGTGAGAATTAAGAGTATGGTGAAAATATTTGATGACATTTTTTAGGGCAAGGTGGTTAAGAAGTTAGCCATAAAATAAAATGGGGAATGGAAAGTGTAAGGTATTTTATATTTATTCTCTTATAGTCACAGGTTTGAGGCACTGTACTTTGATATCAAGAAATAGGATTGCTGGAGATCTTTGACAAAAATGTCAGATGTAGCATGAAATGTGGGACAAAGAAAGGAAAATAATGCTAAATACTGATTAATTTGTGGCATGCTTCTAATAAGTGGACTGAGTCTGTCCTTCTGTGTTGATACTTGCAAATTGTCTCTTTATTTCATCAAATGTGTACATATTATAATTATCTTAACTATTTGCTCATTAATTGCAAGTAAGACTAACTGAATCCATGGAATATCAATCCCCAAGGCAAACAACAGCCCTGATCACTTACTCATACATTTAGAAACATAATAAGAATTCCCAGTGATCCAGCAAAGAGGGACACTACCCAAGAATCCTGATTAATTCAGTGCTGATGCAGGTGGCCTTTAGTGAGCTCTGCTTCATCCACTAGTTACTCTACCAGGTACTCCACAATCATGGAAAGGTAGTCTTTTTAGCTTGAGACACTTTTCTTCAGTAGAAAGTAGTCTGTATCTTCTCTTTTAAAGAAGTTTCTAATCCAAATATTAGTTTACTATCCATATATATCTATGTGCTATTACAAGTAAATATTTATAAATTTCAGCTAGATGTAATTGCTCTATTGCGATTAATTTTCATAATAGAAAATTATACTGGGCGATTTCAGGAAGGTCCTTTTTATAGAGCACTCTACTTGGAAAAATGCTGCTTAAGAGTTTTTTTAGTTTCTATAGCTATGGTCAGATATTCTTCATGTTGTAAGTATGGATATGTCTCGATACTGTTTTTTTGAGAATGCAATTCATTTCCACATGTAATTCATTATTCCCTCTGAATGCCCAGGAGAATCTGCAATACCCATCAGTCAAAATTCCTCACACTGTTGCATTACTAAACACTTGAGGAAAAGGGGAACTGTGAATTCCAGTGTAAGACTCACCCATTTTCCTTTACAATAGATCCATTAACTTTTAAAGATGCTCTCATAGGTGACGACAGTATAACACAGGCTTAAGAACAGAATCTTCAGGACTGGCATGAGTAGAAGAGTAAATGGTGCCCAGCTGTGAAGTAATTTCCTAGTAATGGGGCCTTACTTTGAGAAGCAAGAAATGGGCATGCTTAGGATTGCTAAGACAAGTGATATTTCAAGTGAATGCAGAACATCCAAATTTATTGAGAAATAAGGGAAGTCTGTCATCTGTTGAGGTTATTCCCAATAATCCTGAATTTTTTTCTTAAGAAATGTTCCTGGACTTAAGGAAGAAAAGTTTTGAACTTCACGGACATGAGGATATCACCATATGGTAGGAATTTTCATCACATCCCTATTTGTAGGGAAGGTCCTTGCTCTATATTGCAGACCCCTCCCTATATTGGGCCAATTCCAGAAACCACATGTCCCTGGCTGGTGCTCAAAGATGGCTGCCATCAAGCTGTTCCTTCTCTATATGCACATGACAATCTGCCAGGGAGGGAAGGTGTCTATTCTTCCACTCTTTTCAATCTGGGCTAACTTATGATTGTGTTGAACCATAGAATATGGTAAAAGTGATGCTCTCCTAGTTCTGGGTCTAGTGGTTAAGAGGACTGGCACTTTCTTCGTCCTGCCTCTTGGACTACTGATTGCTATGTAGGGAGACCAGGATACTGTACTGTCCAGAGAGGCCACAGGCAGGAGCACTGAGACACCAGACGTGTGAGTGATGACCATCTGGGATGCCTAGCCCAGATGAACCTTCAGATGATTCTAGTTCCAACCACCCTCTTATTGTAACCACTTACCCAAATGAGAACCACCCTGCAAATCCTAGACAACCTGTTAGGCTGTGGGGTGCCTTGTTATATAGCAATAGGCGACTGGAACACGTGCCCTCTTAGGCCAAGAGTTGAACACTAGTACGAGTGACAGAGACCAGGGTGAATTATAAGCCAGAAGGGGCAGCATGAGAAGATCAAGATTTAAACCATAAAAAACTCATAAGGAGCTTAAAATGGTGGTTTTCCTCCACATATTTTTCTTCTCATATGACTATAATTTTCTTTCTCTTAAAAATAATTTCTTTCGTTATAAACTAATACAACAGCTTTGCAAAACATTCGGAAACTAGAGAAGAAAAAAACATTCCCCTGACCCCACCA
Organism: Monodon monoceros; assembly: GCF_005190385.1. Classification (NCBI taxonomy): domain Eukaryota; kingdom Metazoa; phylum Chordata; class Mammalia; order Artiodactyla; family Monodontidae; genus Monodon; species Monodon monoceros. Next base: position 34,772,149 of record NW_021703769.1, on the reverse strand, counting down.
GCCTTACATTATTGCAGTTAGCTATTTTGGGAATTTCCCAACAGGTTTTCATTTTTTTTTTCCTTGATCATGTGCATTATGTTATATTAAAATTATAACCAAAAGGGGATCTAGTTTAGTGGTACCTGAAGCTTGTAAAACATAATGGGGGAAAAAAGGAAAAATCTTAGTTCAAGAGGAAATTTAAATAATCTAACTTGAAAAATTTCTTTTCAAAAATCTATAACCATATGAAACACATTGTACAAAGTCTCTAAGAGCTTTTGAAGGGGCTTATGTAAATGAGAGGGCCTTCATCTTAGGTCTCATTAGCTTCATGGTAAATTGCTGTTGACTGTAAAGAATATATACATTTATATCTTGTTTTCTCTCATATTATATCAAAATGATTTTCCATGTCAAAGCCTATCCTTTATGATATGACCTTTAAAGATTGCATATGTTTCTTTCCAGTCGGTGTCCTCTAATTTCCCTGAGGTAGAGTTTTTGAACCTTAGAAGAACTATTTACATTTGGGGGCCGGTAATTCTTTGTTGAGGGGAACAGTCCTGTACATTACCAAACGTCTCCTAGGGGACAAAACTGCCCCTCCCCTTGAGAGCCAGTGCCCTAATAAACCTCCTACTCTGGTTACTTATATTATTTCCTTTCTAACCATTATAACTTAAGCCTTTTCATGAATATTATTTTATTCAATTTTTAACATTTTTCTTTAAGTTAAACTCCTAGAAATGGAATTATTAGGTCAAAGAGAATGACATTGACATGGCTTTTGATGTATACTGCCAAATTTCCTTCCCCAAAAGGTTTACAGTTATCTGAATTATAGGGCAGCAACATATTTTAGTATAGATGTAGGTATATTTAATATAGTATAATGAATTATAACAAAATAGTATATTTAAGCTATATAATATACTTAGGCTGTTATACTAAAGTCATTTATTTTGCTAATTGTAATTATTGTCTGAGAATGTACCCTCCTATAGAATGGTCAGCAAAGAAATTCTGAACTGCATCTATCCTTTTTTTTTTTTTTTTTTTTTTTACTTTGAAAGTTGAAAAATTATGTTTTCAAAAAGAATTGTTCTATTTCCGTCAACCAGGAGAAGGGACTTGAAAGTAGCATCCTAGTTTGCTGTTTTTCTCACAGTCTGCCAAGTTTAGCCCTTCATAAGGGAAGTCTGTATTTGAATTCAGAAAGCAAAGAGTGAAACTGTTTCAATGTAAAGGACTTGCTGGTTTGGGAAAATCGTAGGCTTCTTGTCTTCCCTGTCTTCTTGAACAGGGAAGACAGATCAGGCTCCCCAGACTGTGTCTATACTGTCATGATGGATAATTAACTGCAGCCCTCTTGTTCCCTTGCATCACTACCAAAGCCCCATTATCCCCTCCGTGCCTGCCACCCCCAAAGATAAACAAAGATTTCAGTTGTTTTGTGTCAGGAAGAGAATCTAAAACATGGCTTTTTTGCTCTCTCTGATGCCCGCTGTGAACATCCCTTGTCTTTGAGAGAAAGCTATCCAACCTCTTTCCCAGATGGTTGGAAACATGGCCTCCTGTTGTTTTACTCCAGTTGCATGATGTTCAAGGAGTGGGGCAGACCTCTCTCAGTGGGCTACCCCAACTGGCTTTGCTTTCAAGGAATCTACAAGCCCCTCCCACAGGCCTGCCTCATCCACTCCATTTCTGCTCAGGGCATGATGGCCAAAGCTCTCAACCACTAGGTGGGCGAGGTTTGTCCAGTGAAAACTAAATGGAGATGATGTTTGTCATTGATTTAAAATATTCCCATAGGTGACTATTAGGTAAGAGTTCAGGGAATCGTTCTCTGTATTAAAGTAAGACAGATTATCAGTCTAAATTTTAAATGGTTGTGCCATTTACTTTTTAGTATGAAAAGATGGCAGTTCATTAAAATCCTGATAAATACTCATAAAAGCAACAGATAGAAGTCATGAATGTTAGTTAACATTGTTGAAAAAAAGACATATTCACAGATATCCAAGAAAAGTATAGGTAACCCTTCCCTAAGAGGTCATAGAATTAATGTACATCCAAGTTTACTAAATAATTAGCCTCTGTATGTAAACCATAAAAATTACAATTCTCAGATCATTATATCAGAAGAAAAAGAATGTTCCTGAATTCTTGTAATCTGAAATTTGATTGAAGATCAGACAACAAATTGTGAAAGGCTTTACTTAGACTATAGGTGAACTTAATGTATGTTTATTAATAAAACTGAATGGTTTTTAATATGTTTTAAAAAAGGAATTGACATAGTACAGGTAGCCAAAGAGCATAAAACGTCTGCCACATAGGGAATATTCCATGACAGTTCACATTCACATACAGTATTTATCGAGGTGTTAAAAGGTGCATTTTCTCCTTTCGTCTCTCCCACCCTCCTCTCTCCCTTCCTTCCTTTCTTCCTTCCCTGAATCCCTCTATTCTTCCCTTTCTTCTCTCCTTTTCACTGTCCCACTTTTTCCTCTTCTTCTGAAGACTTTTTACAAAATTTCATGAAAATAGAAGTGTAACAGAGATTGCCTTTTAATCTTAATATATTCTCATCCACATTCTCAAATTCCACAATGGCTTTATGGCTTTGTTCTATTTCTGTTCAATGTGAATCTTCAGAATCAGTTAATATAAATATATAAAATATATAAAAATATAAAAATATAAAATATATATTATATATAAAATATATAAAATATATATATATATAAATAAAAATTTACCATATTTACCTCCCAGAAATGTCCCTGATAAAAGCTGACACACAAATGGTGTGCTTATGACAGGGAAATGACAAACCTCTCTAGCAACTCTTTGGCAAGTTTGGGGAGGTTGGTGTGAAATGCAGGCCTGTGAGCCACAGATCTGGAAGGGATTACTTCTCTAACAGCTGCCTAGCAACCAAAATGTGTACCTGACCTGGCTTTCTAATGGGCAAGATTATGCAGTGTCTGTGTGTTTAGCAACTGATAAAACAGCTTTCTTGCTGAAGAATCTGATATTACCAATAGCTCAGAAGAATTCAGTAAGTTTCCAATTTAAATGCTCATTTTGTTTTATTTAAATAGAAATAAATTCAGGCAGCATAGAATTGGTTCATAAAACATTAGATCGGCAAATATGGCACTTCCTACACTAAGGAAGGAAAAAATAATAATGTCCCTAAGAATGTAATAGGCCTCGCCATACCCCAACTTAATTAATACTTGGGCTTTGGATATTAGGTTAAGCAAAGCCCAGTAGATCAGATTTCACCATTAAATTCACTATTAACATTGCTATATATATTATTTTTAATTTCTAGTTTTTAAAAATATAGTCAAGTGAAATTAAACTAAAAGTTATTTAAAAAATGACTTAAACTTTAAAAAATTCATAAGTCCTAAAACCTTGTATGAGTGGTAACAAATTTGTTTTTGATATAACATCGTCACAGCACTTTCAAGATATATATTTTTTATCCTGGAAGAATTTGTAAAATCTTGGTGAACTATTTTTTCTATCTCTCTTTCCCTTCTACCCACAGCCTCCTGGGGTGGTCGGGATGAATTCTTTTAATGCATAAGAAGGGGAGACCTAGAGGTGGAAGAAGCATCGATGAAATTATGTAAATGAGCATTAATTTGTATGAACTCCACGTATCCTAGAGAATAGATTGTAAGTACAAACATGAAACACTGGCTAATTTACTAGGAGGGTGTGTTTTAGGTGTAAGGAATACAGGTATATTAACTTTAACATCACATTCTAATTGCAACCATCATGTCTTGCCATTTTTGTTCAAAAAGTAAATTTCTTTACTCTTGTTGGTTTAGACTAGAGTCAAAATAGCATAAAACATGCATTAACCATATTCACCCATTTCTCTGGAGACATGAGTACATGCTACAAGTATAATTTAGTGTGATGTTTATCTCCATAATATGATGCCTCTTACAGAGCAAAGCATTGCAGAGTACTTTGATACACGATTTAAATAAATTGCTAACGATGTGCGCTTCCCTCTGATGAAACTTGCATTTTCATCCATTCTAGGCTTACTCCTCTTTAGGCAAAAAAGACTATGATCCTATCCATCTTTCTAAAGTCTCTGCTTCAGTTGTCTGCCTTTGGCCCTTCAGTGTATCATTCCATCAAGACCCAATTTTAATTTTCATTGCTGATTGTCATCAAATCAAAAAGACTCATCCTTATATGAATAGACAGATCAGTGGAATAGGATACAGATCCTCAAGTAAACCAAAAACATGATAAGTTGGTATATAATAAAGGTGACATAACAAATAGGTGGTGAAAATGATGAATTATTCCACTTGTATAAATATATGTTATAAATATATTATTTATACATAAAATATATTAAGTAAATACATATTTATATACATTTATTTATATATTCCACTATTGTATAAATATATATTATAAAAGCTATTGTTATAATTAGGATCTGGAAAAAACAGTTGGATCCCTACCTCACACTTTATATCAAAATAAACCCAGAACAAACCAAATGTTTGTATATAAAAACTGAAAGCATTAGTTATACTAATAATAGACAAATAAGACTCTTTTGTAATTGGTGGGTCTAATAGTAAAGATATAGAATAGTTGAAAACTATAATTTAGAATTTTGATTTAGTGGAGAATATATATTATGTTCAAGCATATGCAGGCCTTTCTGAAAGCTGATTACATAGCAATAAAGCTAATGTTATCAAATTTCAAAGTATTGGTATCATACTGAACACATTCTCTGATCACATGCAATTTAATTTAAATAAATAATAAAAAATTATAAGAAATAGCCCATCTTTATTTTTATTAATACAAAAACACACTTCTAAACAATTTATAGGTCAAAGCAGAAATAATAATGGAAATTAGACTATATGTATTGAGATGAAATACAGCACACATACCATGCATCAAAGTTTGTAAGATAAACTAATACTTTAAGAGAAATCAACCAGTCTTAGATATTTACATTAGAGAATAAGGCAGGTTTGAAATTAGGGAGTGCTGCATCCAACTTAGGGATTTAAAAAATATATAATTGACAAATACCTAAATCCAAAGTATATAAGGATCAGTTTATGAGTCAATAAGAAAAAAATTACCAACAACCCAATAGAAAAAAAAAAAAAGAATGGGCAGGATACTTGCAGAGACAATTTATGGAAGCAAAAACCTGAATAAGCATCTGAAAAGATGATCAATTTTATTACTATCCACAATATGCGCATTTTAACCATAGTGAGATACGATTTCTCACGCACTCCGTTGAAAAGCCTGACTTTAGGTACTAGCAAGGTTGTGGGGTCACAACAACCCTCACCCACTCCTGATGGTAAATTAGACCATTTGTTTGGAAAAGTTAATAACAACATAGCTAGGTTGAAAATACCTAGCACACACAGCACACACAATGCAGAAATTGCACTCCAAGAGTTACAGAACTTTTGAAAACGTGTACAGTAGGAGACATTGACAAGAAGGTTCATAGAAATGCTGAAATAGTAAAAACGTTAATCAGCACAAAAACGTCTATCACTAGAATGGATAAATGAATTGCAGTGTGTTCTTACAATGGCACATCACACAAGTGAAAATGAAAGAACCACTGTTATTTGGATCAACATGAATGACCTCAAAACTGTTATGTTCTGAGGAAAAAGCAAATTACAGAAGAATTTATACTGTATGGTTCTATTTATGTACCTATATTTAAAAATAATATGCCATTTAGGAATCTATACATATGTCTGTGCTACTTAGAAATGTACACATATATGGAAGTGGTAAAAGCAGAAAGAGAAAAGGAGGATCATAAATAAAAATTCAGGATAGTGTTTATCTCTATTGGAAGTGAGAAGAGTGTTAGGGATGGGTTTTTAAAGGGGCCTGCAGGGAGTGTCTAGGGTTCCAGGAACATGCTTTATTACCACAGTAACCTCTACAGAGAGCAAGGTGATATTAACTAAAATTGCCAAAGCACATACTCTTATAAGAATGAATACTGCAAAACATACTTAATAATCTACATCTAAGGTTATTCACTGCAGCAGTATTTGTAAGAGTAAAATATCAGAAACATTGTAATCCTATCACGAAGGGATTGGTTGATTCAGTTATGGTTCATCTATGCAATGAAATACAATGGAGCTACACAAAACATTGCTCAAGCTCTTTACGACAAGACGTGAAGATCTCAAAGAAACTGTTAAGTTTAAGAAAAGGTATAAAACATTGTGTATAATATGTCAACAATACATGTATAAACTAGGATGAAGAAAATACATATATATGAATGTAAGTTTCTATGTTGAACTATTTGAAAATATTATTTCTGGGGAAGGGAACAGAATGACTGGAGAAAGATGTGACGTTGACTCACACCCGTTTTATCATTTATCATTTATTCGTTCATTTTGAATTTTGTGACTGCAACACAATGCTTATATTAACTATTGATAAAGTAAACAAAATAACATTAAAACAATAGAAAGTAAAACCACCCAGTTCTCATTCAGTAGGGCTCTGTCAAGAGACTGAACCAAAAATCTGGCAATGACTAGTCAAATGCCATAGAAATAACACTTTCTTAAAAGATGGAACTTCTCCTTATCTATAAAAGCATATGACAAGAAGCAACAGGGTTACTGAAAACACCTACAAATATTCCTTGGGCATATGTGACAAGTTGTGGGGGTAAGTGTTGCTGTTCATAGGTATAACTCCTCCTCCTGCAGGAGGAATTGTAGAACATATTTAAATAACACAGGAGAAAATTAAAATTATCTTTTTCTCATAGATAAAGGAAACTGTTAATAATGCCATAAAGATCACAGGGGCATATTTGTGCATATTTTAATTTTTTGGAAAATGATAAATGGATACATAATTAAATACAAGCATGAAATTACTACAGATTTTCATAAATTTCGTGATGAGAACACAATTTAAACTTATCATCAACACTTCTTAACATAGAACAAGAACAAACAGGTAAAAAAAATTCAGTGAAAAGTAGAAACATCAAGTGTGTGACTTTGAGCTATGATAAATATCTGATACTGAAGGGACTGGACATGCAAATATCCACACATGGATCCACCTGTGCCTCCACAGTGAGACATCATTAGGAGGCTCCTGTGTAGAACTATATTTTCAGTGTCAAAGCTTCTCCTCAAACTTTCTTATCTTATATGTTGTGCTATTTTAGAGTTATATAGGAAATACCATTTCAGTTTCTCTGGGAATTGTCACAGTTCTTTTAATCTCTTTTTTCTCATATGGGAGACTGAGAATTGGATGTTAAATGATCTAAACTTGGCCGTATGTGTCCTTGGGAAAGACACATAACCTCTCCGGGCTTTGGTGTCATTTTCTATAAATGCTAATGTCCCTTCTATCCCTATCATTCTATAAGGCCAGAGAGACTGCCAGAAGGCTTCTGGAATTCCTGCAGCCCTTATTAATAACTCCTTGTTACACTGACATAAATTAGAACAGCATTTCCTTGAGTCTTCTCTTACAGGATGTTATCGGTTACAGTGGGTGAATAAATATGACTTTACTTTCTTTTACGTTAAGAAGTATGGAAGTATATGAGTCCTGGCATTGGGTCACCAGCTCAACAATTTTAGGATTGGTATCTTTACAGTTCTACTGGGCAAACCCTCAAGGTCACAAGATGGCTGCTGCAGATTCTGCCAAACAAGATAAAGACTATGTCCATCGCCAGGCAATTCCCCATCTTCCAACTATAGGCAACCACTGTTCTAGTATCTATTACTATAGACTAATTTGCCTCTTCTGGAACACATATAAATGGAATCACACAGCATGTAATCTTTTGTATCTGGAGTCTTTAACTTTTTTTGAGATTCATTCATGTTATAGTAATTGCTAAGTAGTATTGCATTGTATGAATATACCACCATTTCTTTATCCATTCTCCTATGGAGGGGTGTTTGGATTGTTTCCAGCTTTGTGCTACTACTATGAATAAGGTTGCTATGAACATTCATGCACAAGTCTTTGTGTGGACTCATATGTCTTCATCTGTATTGTGTAAAGATCCAGAAGTGGAATTGTTGGGTCATAGGGCCAATGTATATTTAGCTTTACAAAACACTGCTAAGGAGTCCTCTAAAATGGCTGCACCACCATTTTGCAATTATTTTGGATGACTGCATAATTCTGGAATTGACGCATCACCAAATAAGTAATTTTTTTCTAGATTATTGGACATTTAATTTATATTGTTTTCAATACTACTTATTTTTTTAAAATAAGAAATTTTGCAATTAACATTTTCATGCAATTAATTTTTAGCTGTTGTGGGAATATTTCTGCTGTCGGAATAGTTATTTGAAACAAAAGGGGCAGAGTTAGAGTATTATGACTTCTTACTTTCCCAAAAGTCTGTAGTAATTTATATTCCCTCAATAAATTTGAGAAATGTACTATTTTTAAGCCACTTCTTTCTATTTTAACGAGTTTTAACAAGGATAGATCTTAAGTGTACAGCTCGATAAATTTTTACACATATAAAATTCAATAGCTATGGCTTAGATCAAGAAAGAATATTTTTAGCACCTTAGAAACTCTGTGCTTCTCCCAGACTCTACCACGCCTCACAGAAGGACCTGCTACTCTGATATTGATCCCATAAAATGACTGTGCTTGTGTTTAAACTTTACATAAGTTAAATCATACCGTTATACCTATTTATTCTCATATGCAAGGTTTAAAAGACAAAGTAGAGCTTAATTTCTGATATTGATTGGAATGAGCTACAACACAGTATTTAATAAAAATAAAGGTCACCATTTGTTGAGCTCGGGAATGCACACCAGGTGCTATCTAAGGAATTTACATGCATAATCTCATTTGACCTTTCCAATAACCCAATAAGAAAGATACAATTATACCCATTTTCTGATAATAAATCTGAGGCTAAGACTGGAAACTAGATTGCCCAACTCACAAGGCTAGTATGTGACTCAGTAAGAACGAGTACCCAGGTGTGTCTAACATCACCCAGCTGTGTCTGATATCATAGTCCATGCTTTAATGATTACTAGAGACCAGTCTTTTAGAACTGTAAATGCTTGAGCACCAGGTAAAACATCTAAACAAGCATCAGAGGATATCTGCACTGGCGCTGCTTTTCATCACTCTTCAATAAAAGCTAAATGCAAACTGCTAGAGATGAAGCATCAAAAGTCAACATGATGACAGATACAGTTGCCAGGCATGATTTTCTGAATCACCTGTGTTCTTCAGTCATTATCAGCTTTACTAGAAAACTGAAACAGTAGGTGTATATTAACACTGTAGACCACAGCTCCTCATATTACTGCTAATCCAGGCCATGTTTTCATTAAAATGCAATTATTACTCCCCAAGACATCAGTATACAAAATTATACAGAATGTAATGAATTGAGTATCCAATGCCAGAAAAACAGTATAGATTCAAAAGTATACTGTGAGTAAAGAGGACTCTTACACTGAACATTTTACCATACTGGAGGATAATAAGGATGCTCACTGCCCAGGAATGGATGCTAGAAAGATAAATCAAAGCTAGGGCTTATATGTGAAGGTAGCTGGAAGCTTGGGACACCATTAAAACCAAGTGATTTTCTAATCCCAACTGGGAAGAAGATATTAATTTTATAATATATTGGAAACTGCAAATAGGTTTTGCATTACGGTAACAAGGTCCCAGTAAAGAAATCAAAGAAAAATGTTAGAAGACCTTTGATAAAAATGCATGTATCCAGGAAACATGCTGTCATCAAAGAAAATAATGCAGCCAGTACTTAAATAAAATTTCAGGTCTGTGTGACAACTTCGTTTATAGGAAGGAATATAGGAACCCAACTGGTTTTTTAATAATTCCTTTAACTGACCGACAGATGAATGGATAAAGAAGATCTGGAATATATATATATATATATATATATATATACATATACAATTGAATATTACTCAGCCATAACAAAGAATGAAATACTGCCATTTGTGGCAACATGGATGGACCTAAAGATTATCATATTAAGTGAAGTAAGTCAAACAAAGATAAATATTATATGATATCATTTATATGTGGAATCTAAAATATGATACAAATGAACTTAGAAACAGACTCACAGACATAGAAAACAAACTTATGTTTAAGTTTGGGGAAGGGGGGGAAGGGAAAAATTAGGAGTTTGGGATTAGCAGACACAAACTACTATATATAAAATAGATAAACAACAAAGTCCTACTGTATAGTACAGGGAACTATATTCAATATCTTGTAATAACCTATAATGGAAAAGAATCTGAAAAAGAAAAGAAAAAATATATATCTATATAACTGAATCACTCTTATGTTCACCTGAAATTAATACAACATTGTAAATCAACTATACTTTAATTTAAAAAATCTTTTAAAAAACTTTTGGAATATAAAAGAGGTAAAACTGTATGTGCATAAATCATAAGTGCACAAGTCAATGATATTTCACACAGTTAACACACCAGGTAACCTCCACCCAGATCACGATATAGAACATTTACTGTGTCCCAGGAGCTACCCACATACCCCTACTCGTTACTACACCACTCCAAAAGTAACCACTGTTCTTTCGCCTTAACAATAATCATTCATAGTAATACAAGACTTCAACTGATACTTTAGGAAAAAAATAATGAAAATTGTAACCTAATGCCAATTTGCATTTGAGAAGTTGAACAAGTTTCACAAAGATTTTACAGGATAGAGTTACTGAAAGAAAACTTGACATCCCTCTTCAGCCCCCAAGTAAAAAGAAAATTTCATTTTCCCTCATTTTTTACTGATTTTTCTCAATTTCACTTCACTGAATTCAGATGTTATTAATCGATCACATAACCTATTTTCCATTGAAGTTCTACTTCATCTATATACAACAGCAGCACAACTGACTGTGGGTAAGATGTGAAAATTGAGTTTGTTTTTCCAGTATTTGTATAGAGTGATTACCCTGAGATCTGCTTTCCATGATCTCCTAGGGCCCAAAGGCACAACACCGTCAGCTAGAGGTGGAGTGAACTGTGTCCCCTTGGTACAGTTTTTAGTGTGAAACTAACTAGCCTAATTGAGATTGATTACCTGAACCTGGCCTTATCAACATTATGATCAAATTAACTAGAATATTACCACACAGACAAATATTTATGACATTTCAACCCCAAATAAATACAAACCTTGAAAATGCTTATGAATACATAATACTAATTATAATTAAAGAGCATCCATTTCTGCCAAGGTTAAGCTCCTTCTGTAATTGGTCTGCAGTTAGCTCCTTTCCTCCTATCTATGTGTGGGTGAAGAGGGTATTTGATAATGAATTTATGCTCACCTCTCCATCCACCAGCATTCAATCTGAGATTGAAAAATTACTTTTCCTTTCCTTTTCTTTTCTTTATTTATTTATTTTCCCTTTTTCTTTTCATTTACATATATGTCATGGTCATTGGAAGGCTGTCAAAGCAACTGAAGGGATGTATGTTGCTAATCATGAGTTCCCTTTTTTTTCTGAAAAAAAGTGGTCAAACATTTAACCTCTGCTCACATCTCTCCAGATATTCTTAACAAGCCCCAAAGGTGTCTATGACAGCACTTTGAAAGAGGATGCTGCAGTGTCCACAGCTGTGACAGTAAAACATCACAGTCACCACTTCCCTCTTACGCCCCACCCCTACTGGGGAATAGTAAAACTATTTCTGGAGAATATGGAGAGGGCCTACATTACTCAGTATTTTTAGACAACTTCTGAACATTGATTAATAAATCTTAGAAATCACTGTTCACTTATCATACCAAACAACCCAACTCTGGCTTAAAAACAGTGCCCAAAGTTTTATGATACCAATGTTTTATATAATGTAAATAGACCCTGCAGTGTGATACTTGATTTTACTTCTTAACTGTATCTTCTGCTCCATTTAACTTTACCTAACTGGACTTATTTAATCAGATCGTTGCTGCTTGCTTAAAAGAGGAAAAAGAAACCCTGGCTTATACTCTCTTGGCCAAACATGACCTTGAAAAGACAGACACACAATGTTACTCTCATTTGCATTACTCTGATTTGCATTTAAGAAGGGAAACAAGTGCCATAACTGATTAGCAAACTTGAGTTATTAAAAAAATTGACCCAGGCTTGGGTAGCCTGGAAAATCGTGTTTTTTTAAAAAAACAGTGTTCTCATCCCTTCCAAAAAAACCCAGAGAGATTAATTTTCCTCAAGATTTACTGAATTTTCTGAATTGCCAAAGTCATAGAGTGGTATTTAAATATTTGTTTTTCTTAAATGTCTTCTCTAATATTAGTTTACAGAATATTACAGTTGTGACTGGATTATCTGAATAAAACATTCTTTCCACTTTATGGATAAAGGCTTTTAATACATGGCACTGAAATGAATGGAGATTTTTTTTTGTCTTTTGTAATTTTGTTTGGTTGTCATTTTTCAAATTTTACACAAAACATTGAAATGCATGTTGGAAGTTTTGGGAATTTTAAAATGAATTAATTAAACAACAAACTAATTAATTATTGTTAAATCTTGAGCAGTAACACTGTCCTGCCTTATTCCATGTAATAGGTGCTCTGCATACTGGCCTCTTGGCACGAGAAGCCATAAGCGTAGTTTTCAGATCCCTCCAAGTCGATGCCTCTGTGTATCACTGGGCATCTTGCACGCACTCAGAGTCTCACATAAACTCTCATAACACACGAGGATCTCCTCCCCCTCCCACTGCACATTGATCTGAGTGCCATCTCCACCCTCTAGACGCTGAGCAAATTCCATTTTTCTCCTTCCAGTGGATCTAAAACCTTGGGTTAATAACGCAAATGATGTTCACTGACACCATCACTGTAGCCAAACAAATCGCTCTGTCTCACACCTTCCTGAGACTTTCAATTAAATTAAATCCGCATACTATTCCATTCTATTTGCTGATGATCATGTGCTTTTCCTTCCTTTTTTGTCTCTGAGGGTGGTATTCATATATATATATATATATTTATATATATGTATATATGTATATATATTTATATATATATATATATGATCATTTACAAAGCCTCCTCTTGAATCTAATTCTTGTTCCATGGACATGCTGATCTTTTTTCTGAACCCTCACAAAATCACAAGCTTTTTGGGCCTCATCCATCCTCTTTCCCACCATATCCTGATTGTCTAGACTGATGCCTGGCACATAGCAGGCACTCAAACATGTAAGGTGCCAGTACCTCACAATGGACCATTTCTTTCTGGTAGAGGATGATGAGAATCTATAGTGATATCCTGAACTGCTTACTCCATTGAGAACCATAAACCGTGTCTTATGGCCAACATTCTACCTGATAGTTTGGCCTGCATTTCAGCCAGTTTGACTAAAATGCCAGCTTGATTCGGCCTTGCTTTAATCTGAGATGTCCTCATTTGAGAAGCAGCGGGATCCCCCTATCTTTCTTGTTTCAGTAGATTTGTCTCAAATAAATATTAAACTTTCATTTCATATTCTTGTCTTAATTATCCTCATATGTTTAGAATAATATACAATATTTTTCACCTTTTTTGTGGTTTAGAACATTTTTTAAAGCTTATTCTTATATTTATTGTGATAAGGAATATTTAATTCTTTGTTTTTAAATTACATGTGCTTACAAAGGCAGGGTCTGCTTTCCACGCACGGAAGACAATCTGTTTCATCACTGCAGTCACTTTCCCTAAATTGCCTTTGCCTTTCTTTGGGAGAAGACAGCTGTTAGTGTAGCTTCAGGGCAGCATGAGGACTACAACATAGATAAAAAGTCTATCTTAAGCTGGGTTCCCTAGAAGCAGAGCCTGAGATAGGGATCCTTATAAAGTGATGCACCCTTTATAAGGGATCCTTATAAAGGGTGCTCTCAGGAGAAGCCAGTAAGAGAGTAAGGAAAGCAGGCTAGAACAGTAGAAGGAGCCTGTTCCCAAGGGGACTTCTGGAGTGTGAACTGCATCTCAGAATTCATCTAGCCTTGATACAAGGTGGCTGGGTTTTCATACCACAGGATTGGATAGTCTTTGCTTATAAGATTTAGGAGGCATGGGGATAATAGGAGACTCCCCACTGCCTCAACAGAAGGTGACTCCAGTCACTCAAGGACAATCTTTCAGAGGCATTTGCAAATCTGAGCTTTAGCAAAGGCACACACAGCAGCTGGGTGGTTTAGACAGGGCACCAACTACATTTGCTACAGTGGAGACATCCTGTATTAAGAGAGAAGATCTAGTTTGCACTCTTGAACTCTGCTTGGTTTCTGTGTGGTTTAAATATAAATTTCACCCTTTCTTGAAGGTTTTTGTGTTTCTTCTTCCTTTTGGTTATTATTATTGTTGGTTCAGGGCAGCAGCTGAGTCTCCCAGCATCTCTTTACTTTCCTCATTCTGCTGAAAGTGGTTTTGAATGAATATTTTCACTGCTCTGAGCTCTTGATTCTCCTCCCCACTTCGATTCTTGATTCTTGGCTATATTCTTGATTCCAGTTCTACACAAGTACTGTATTCCATTAATTCTAAGACATATTTGCACATTTTAACATCTCAGAAGTTAAATGTGATATACCATAATAACTGGCAATTTTTTCCCTTTAGTGCTGGTTACATGAATAAGGGTGCCTTTTATAGTCAGCAGCTTCTTAGATTTGATAAAATATGTTCTATTATCCACATAACGGTATATTGACCATTTTAGAAAAGTAGTCTTTACTTATATCTGTGTTTTAATGGTAAAATATTAACTTTGAGGTGAACTGTTAGAATGCAACTCATGCTTAAGTACCAATGATTTTAAACCAGTACTCCACTGGGTGTATTGCATTCTGTGTATCACAATTTATTGGAAGGATTTAATTTATGAATGCAGGAGAAAGTACCCTGGACCATGAGTACACAGTAGGCCCTCAATACATTTACTTTTTCTCTTTCTCTTCCTTCTCCTTCTTAAGATGAATCTCCAGGACTCCACATATATATATAACCACCTCACTAATTTGTACAAATGATAAGGAGGGCCTGCCTGAATTAATGAAAAGTTCTGAGTTAATAAAAATTATCAAAAAAAAAAAGAATTTTTGAAATTCAAGAATAAGTAACTGACACAAGGTTGACGAAGCATTGCCTAGGATTGACCCTTAAGGGAGTAGTCTTAATACATGGATAAGAATACTTTATAATGTCTTTTCTTTCGCACTTGAAAAGTACTTAGGATGAGCTTATCTCTAAGAAGATTAGATATCTTCTACTACCTGCAATTTTATTTCTATTTTTAATTTGTTTCAGGATAGTTTTCTTCCATAGTGTGTAACTAACTTAACAAAGTCCCCGCCTAGAGTAACATGGCATCATAATCAGAAACCTTCAGGTTAAGAAGTATTAGGTTAATTCTGACAGGTATAGATAGATGAAGTTGTGTGTGCATCCCATGTTTACAGAAGCCCTGGGTATCTTTAAAGCTTCAGAATTCCTCAAAATGCACAGATTTTGAGTAAAAGAAGCCAGACCCCAAGTACTACATACTCTATAATTCTATTGATACGAAGTTCAAGAACAGACAGAAGTAATTTATGGTCGTACAAACTGAATGGTTGTTGCCTTTGGAGGTGGGGTGTGGCTAGCTGGAGTAGGGCAATATGGAACTTATGACGGTGATATTCCACAACTGGGTGATTTTTAAATAGGTTGGCATGTATGTCAAGGTTCTTTGAGCTGCACACTTAACACTTACAGATTTTACTGAAAGTAAATTATACCTTAATAAAGTATTATTAGCAAAAAGAAGCATAGGTTGTGATTTGAATCGTAGATCCAACTTTAGAGAGATGGTGAACACAGAAAAAAAACAGTTTGGTACAGGTAACTGGAAGAGTAGTTAGATAACAGTGCCCTATGTTTCTATGATTTATCCAAACTGCAGGCTTTGTCCCAACACCTAGTACAAATTTTAGATATTGATTATGGTGGAAATTTCAATTACAATCTGCTATCTTTGCAAACTGGACGCTAACTTTAAATAAACCAATGGGATATCCTGAAATTCTAAAAAGGAAATTCCAAAATAAACTTCTCCTTCACCAAGTCTTTGTCTCACTAAGAACTTTTCAACAGTGTTTTTGTTTTGCTTTGTTTTGTTTTTAACGTCTTTATTGGAGTATAATTGCTTTACAATGGTGTGTTAGTTTCTGATGCCTCTGTAACTTAAAAAGTTAAAAGGTTCCTCCAAACAGTTTTTCTTCAGGCAAAGTGCTAATAACCACTACAGGGACTTTTGTTACCACTCTGTTGCCTAAGTGTGATTTTCTAAGTAGCTTTTCTCTGTGTTTGCCAGGCTTGAAAAAATCCAAATTCCCCCTTGACTAAAACATGAATTCTAAAGCATTCATGATTTAAAAGGGAAACTATATATTAAAGAGCTGAGTCAGGCTGTCTTATGATACAGAAATTATAAAGTGGTTGCTCTGGCCAAATACCACGTCCTTTTGCACATTATGGGTCAGGAAATATCCTACAAGAAATTTGAGAACTAAACATTCTTCAAGATTTAATGAATGTTGTTCTAACAGTGCCTTAAAATTACTGAGCTAATGAGATTATAGATACAAAAATTTATTTTCAATATGGGATTTTTTTGGGAAAAAAGTAGGACATCTACATAGAATATTTGTATATCATTTTGATGGGTTTCTGGAGTTGTAGAGTTCCATGTTTGGTTCCTAGTGTGTCTTCATGTCTTCTGTCTTTATTTGCTCTAGTAAAACTAGGCAATTATACAAAATGAAAGCAATTATACAAAAATATTCAGATTGCTAAGAGCAACTCCTTTCCCTAAACATTTAATCATCATTGAGTGGGGAAGGGGTTACAAAGGATGAAGAGGCTCTGCTGTTATTGATGATATTTTGTGCTTTGTTTCGTATTTTCTACTTCCTACTTCCTTTTTCCCATCCTGGTTATCTAGTTTACTTTCCTTTTTTTTTTTTTTTTTTCAGATCTCAGCTCCAAGTCCCTTAATCAGAGAAGCTTTTCCTTATCTTTCCCTCCCATAGATTTCTTCCTCTTTCATACTAAATGCACTCACATGTTGCCTATTTCCCCTCTGCAGTATTCACCACAGTTGTAATCTCTTTCTTTCTCTACACACCAGAAGCTACTGAGAAAAGGACTGTGTCTATTTTTGCTCATTTTGCAATTTTAGCCCCAGCCGTATTGCCTGGTGCATTGTAGTAAATGCTTAGTAAGTATTTACTGGATGCATATATGTCTGAATAAATCAATGAATTAATGAAACTTCCCTCTGAAACTGACAAGGTTCTGAACTTAGACTGGGAGAAGAACATTAACTGCTCCCTTAGTGAAGAGCCGGGTGGCCACCTTGTGATACCCAGTCTCCATTTGCCATTTTCTCCCCAGCTGGGTTTTCTTTCTTCAGTCCTATCTTGCCTCCCACCTCTTTGAGAGGATCCTCTGTGATCTATGAGAAAGTTCTTTATCCCCAAACACATAGTATTTCTGAAGCTGGGAGAGAGGAGACATAAAGCAAACTCAGTATTTCTGATTTTATTAGTCAATGTAGGCTAATAATGCTAAGAAACTTCTAGATCTAAGTGGCACAATACAAGTTAATTTCTAAGATCACATTACAGTTCACGCGGGTTAAGAAAGGCATGCTTGTCTCCTCCACACAGTCATTCAGGGACCCAAATTCCTTCCATCTTCCCCTCTGCTCTTCTACTGCTCTCAGAATCCTCTGTTAGTGATGAGCAGATGGGCTGGCACTAGAGGTGGCTCTACCACTTCCACTCACATTCTGTTGACCAGAGCTCGGGTATATGGCCCTCTAACTACACGGCAGGCTCAAAATGCAACCTGATGTGTGCCCAGGAAGAAGAGGGAAGAACATTAACGTTGCTGGAGCTGTTGAAGCTGTTTCTGTGACACATGAATCACTGGATCCTCTAACTTCATTTCTCTCTATCCTGAATCAAACTAACACTGCTCATAGAAAGGTGAGCTCTCACTGGCTGTCGGACTCCAGTGGCTCTGACTGATGGCCCCATGGTCTCATCAGCTTGGCACTGGTTCCAGTTTTAAACATAGACAATACCTTTTAGAGCACCTACTTCTGCTTCATATCTTTCCATGTTCTGGCAATCCTGTCTTGTTCCTGTATCTTCACTAGGCTCCAGGCTTATGACACAGGCCCCTTCAGGGTCTAACACCCTTGGGACAGGATGTCAGGGAGAAGGTATTGGACACAAACAACACTCCTAACCCATTACTTGCAGTTCCCTGAATGGAGCATGATGTCATCTGTCTATGCAGAATGCCTAACTCCTCTATCCTCCTGGTGAATTTTTTCTCATCCGTCAACATTCAGATCCAGCCTGCCCCCCTGCCCCTCCCATCAGGTGGTTAAACTCACTCTCTGTGAGAGGTGGCATACACACGGTATATAGAACCTGCCACCTTCTACTGAATGTTCTGTTCATTTGTCTGTAAATAGTGTAAGAATTTTAAAGCCTGGAACTGTGTTGAATTCATCTCTGTGGCCACGACAAAGGGTACATGGAAAAGCTTTGATGAATGGTTTCTTGGTTGAATGAATGCCCTACCACCTTGACCATGACTCGACTGTTACATCTCTCTGGCCTGAGACTTTAGTCACCAGACTTTTTGAAAGTGGGAAGCAGACACATAGCACAGGGAGATCAGCTCGGTGCTTTGTGACCACCTGGTTCGGCGGGGGGGTGGGGGGGGGGGAGGGATAGGGGGGGGGGGAGGGAGGGAGACGCAAGAGGGAAGAGATATGGGGATATATGTATATGTATAGCTGATTCACATTTTTATAAAGCAGAAGCTAACACACCATTGTAAAGCAATTATACTCCAAAAAAGATGTTTAAAAAAAAAAAAGCCCTTATTTGTGACTAGTAATATATAAAACTAAACTGAAACAATAATGCATCTCAGATGTTAGGATCTTAATTTCTCCCTGCCTATTAAAACCTGAGATTCTTAAAGAAACAAAGCAATCCAAATGTTTCTGATTCAGCTAAATATAGCTATGGCTATTTGGCATGTTATAAAAATAACTGACTCACAGACTTTAGATATCACTTGTACTTACACATATAAAAGGAAAACTGCCACTGGTAGGTTAGACTGTTATCCTGAAAGGATCACTCATTCCCCTTCTATCCCATGGGAGGATGATATTTCTCTTCTCCATGTAAGTTGGGTTTGGTCATGTGACTTCCTTCAGCCTCATCAGGAGCAGAGTGATTAGCCATTGGGCTGACCTGTGTGGCTGGCTTTGACCAATGTAATAATATTAGCAGATATGACATAGTGGAGGCTTGCAATGTGCTTCCATTGTTGGAAGTGCTCCCATAGGCACGGGCCATCGCTAGGAGGAGGGCATGGCTCAGAGGAGGTGTGTGTAGAGCAGACACCCCCCCCCACACACACATACCTAATCCCCATGCTGAGCTGAGTCTAGGTAAGCATGACAGGCTGACCTGACAGGAGTGAGAAAAATGGTTTTTGGTTTAAGACTCTGCACTTAGGGGTGTTTGCTATGCATCAACACTTAATGTGTGCATTTCTTATTTAAACTTTTCTTTATTTGGTGCCTCCCTCAGTGCCATGCACAGCCAGACACCAAATTATTTCTGATTAAGGCCCTAAACATTGACCTGACCCACATTGTGGGAAGTAGAAATTGTGGAGAAAGTTCTAATTAACTACTCTCTAAGCTGGTGACACAAGCTTCTGGACAGACCATGCATCAGTTTGAATAGCGATATGCGATACAGGAAAACAGCTACATCTAAAAGCTGGCCTACACTGACACAAATTCAGAGTGTATGACAGCAAGAAAGCTGTGGGAGAGGTAAATAATAATTAGGGTAAAATTTCTAACAATTATATACAACCTGAGTATATTTACTGTCATAATTATAAATATAATTTACAGTAATGATGTCTGCATGCTAACAGTTATTAGTTTAATAAAACCACTGCTCTAATAAAGCAGATGCTATTACTGAAACAGCTCTCTAATTGAAGGGCTATTATTATAGTCACATTAAAACAGAAACAGTAAAGAAGCAGTGGTACTATTAAAAGTGTGGGGCTGTTTCTCCAGGGCTGAATATATTTAAACTTATACCATTTTCTACACAGCAATACAGTTGGCCCTTGAACAACACGGGGGTTAGGGGCACCCACCCCCGCTGTGTCAAAAATCCTCGTATAACTTTACTGTGGGCCCTCTTTATCCACGGTTCTGCATCCATGGATTCAACCAACTGTGGACGCGAAGTTGTAGTACCTATTCATTCACTGAAAAGAAAAATCTGCATATAAGTGCATGCAGTACAAACTCATGTTGTTCAAGGGTCAACTGTATTTTGTGCCTTGACTAACATTTTGCCTTTCATTCTCCCCCACCCTCATCTCTGACTTTTATAAGTTAATCAGTATCAGTGAGTCTAAATATCTTTTAATCTAAGACCTTGTTACTCGAAGTGTGATCTGTAGGTCCCAACACAGAACTGCAGAATCAGAATCCAACTTTAGCAAGATTCATATGCACATTGAAATATGCAAAGCTGTTATAAAAAATATCTCCTTCATATCATAAAGATGTATTACAATCTAATATCCAAACTTCTGTGGTAAAAGTCAGGGGGTATTTCTATATAATTGAATCAAAGTCTAAATATTCACAGTGTGGCCTATGCAGCAGTTTTAGCATCACCTGGGAATTGTTAGGGACCCGGCACCGCAGCCCACCCCAGCAGTACTGTAGAAGAATCTCAGTTTTAACAAGGTCTTCAGGTAATTTGTGTGTATATTACAGTTTGAGAAGCAAGGCTCTAATTTCCCTTTCTAAAGAATTTCTTTACATGTGAAGCAAAAGATAATATGAGAGTATTCATTCATGCACATTATATGGAATATATCATGAATAAACTAAAATATACTGTTTTAACTTTTTTTTTTTTTTTTTTTTGCGGTACGCGGGCCTCTCACCGTTGCGGCCTCTCCCGCTGCGGAGCACAGGCTCCGGACGTGCACGCCCAGCGGCCATGGCTCACGGGCCCAGCCGCCCCGTGGGATGCTTCCAGACCGGGGCACGAACCCTCATCCGCTGCATCGGCAGGCGGACTCCCAACCACTGCGCCACCAGGGAAGCCCCTGTTTTAACTTTTAACCTTAGTTTACTTTGTTATGGCAGAAACAACATTATGGGAGAAAAGAAAGGGCTTTACTCTATGGGGTATAATATTGATTAGGGATAGGATTTTTTGCTATTTTATAATAGGTAATCTTTCTTTTTAATAATAAAGTTTAAAATGATTTTGTTTCCTCAGCTCTGGTAGCCCTTTATCATTTGTTAGAAAGTAGTTTGGCCCTATCCTCACCCAGTAAGTTTTAGGGAACACCATCTTATTTCACACACTATTTAATGACAGCAACTGGCAGAAAGGGAATAGAATTTTTACAAGACTTTAACAGGGATGTAATTCTTTTGTTTTCAGCACTTGCTGTACATGTAGTATATGTCTTCATTTTGAATTGTCCAGTGTATTCTAACACACTTAGTGCATTTAAATGAAGATAACTGTTTACACTGTAAGAAAATATAATTTGTCTTACTGCAACTTAACATGAACTAATGCTCATTCTGCACCCCTATGTTCACTTACTAGACTTCTTTTCCTGAATGTAAATGAGTGAGTGTATGTGTGTGCCCTTCATTACTGCCAGGGCTCTAATACTGAGTTCATAGCTGAAGAAATTTGTCCCCATCTATATCCCTGTGTGACCTCCTCTTAGATAAAATAATATTTCCACTACCCCTGAAGTTTTCCTCTGGTCTCTTCTCTTTGATTAATTTTGCCTGTTCTTGTACATCATATACATAGAATAATACAGTGTGTACTTGTTTGTGTCAGATTTATATATTGAATCCTTTTGTTTAAACATTTAAAAAAAGAAACCACAAAATTAAAAATAAAAAAGGGGAGAAAAGTTGACAAATTCTTCAAGAATCTAAAGCAATTCATTTAAAAAATATTTTGGAGCAGTTGTAGTAGGTTTATATTTACAAAACTTCAATACTTTCTCCAAACACAGCCACAGAGGAAAAAAAAAAAAAACTAGTAATACTAGTTTAAAAATCTATGAAATGTATTCAAAGTACTTACGAATTGTAACTAAAGCACCTATGTCTAAATGTGATTTTTGGTATGAAAGAGTAACTTATTTACAGCTTATTTACATAGTTTTTTCAGTAAATGCTCACACTATCTCGATGAATAAGAAATATACTAAAAGCGATGATTGCACTCTTAACTTTATAGATTTCTGATTAAAACTTCAACTTCTAATTCCAAAATAACTAATCATTTAATCACAAATCCAACAAATATTTCAATCATATAGACTGAAATTTCAGAATACAAAACTTTTTTACTGCTTCTATTTAAAATAATGGTTGTCCTATCTAAACAAGTTTAGGTAAAATCATGGTAAAAAGTCCTCTCCTTTACAAGTAGTCCAGCTGAAGTTTAATTAGCTTCTGCAGAACAGTAATTAAAAATAAATTCACTTCTTCTGTGAGAACAGTAAATTTTAAAATTACAGTTTAAAAGAGATCAGTATTATCCTAAAAAAAAAAATTCACACAATTAACTTTGTTATGAATATAGAGGATTCAATTTGGCTAGTGGAAAATTCCTCACTTGGAAGCAACCTGTCCCAGTTCTGAAATCATTCGGTTAATAGAATAAGCAAGATCCTCATTATACTTGACACTAGATTCACTATGAAATTACCAAATCTTTAGGTCTCAGACATAGTAGACAAAACGATGACTTTTACATTCCTAGAAAATCTTCTCAGACTCATTGCCCCTTGTTAGCCACAGAATCTACATTAATCACTCAATCAGTCAAGCATTATGCAGTCCTGAACTGTGGGTCATAAAATTATAATCGCTGCCAGAAATGATGGAGAGTGTTCCATAATGTAGTCCCTCAAAAGAAAGCAGAAATATAAGCAAGGACACAAGCAACAAAACAGATGGCAATGCTTTTTCATGCCTACACACAAGCCCTTCAGTGGCTTAATGGAGCAATATCGTATCAAGCAGTCACTTGAAAATGTACATTTACTCCTGGGTCTTCAGAATGAAAGCTAGATTGAAGTCACCTCAACTTAATAGTCTTCATATTGCCAAAATAACATTTTTTTTAACTGACCTCTAATATTTTTAATGGTTTTTCTCATGCCACTGTCTTTCCTAGAGGGTGCCAATGTCTAAGAACTGAAACAACTTTAGGTTAATTAACTCATCTAGCTACTCTTCTCTTTACTTCCTCTTCATTGTATTTTATAAGCAGAAAGAATAATATAGTTTGATGAATAATATTAACCAGCTTTCTCTTAGAATACAAAAAGAATGGTAAACATCAACTGCCTTTGATTAGACCTCACTGAAGGATTTTTCCTTTGAATTTGTGTTTGTTTCCAAAGCACATGGAAAATATGTTCAATAATCTCCCTGCTTCAGCTGAAATCGATGACTTCATTTCCAAGTTGTCTGACAAGGATTAGTGCTCTCTCCTGTGACATGTGGTTTGGAGGCACTCTGAAGCAAGGCACCATTTCCATTGTCTAGCCAGACCCAGGCAGAGGACTTGCATGATGTCTCTGCTGCAGTACAGCATGAAGACCCCTAGGATTATTAAATACCAGTGAAGTTTTAACACTGAATTGCTACTACTAAAAAAGTGTAAGGCTTTGGTAGCCAATGAGTTATAATTTTTTTAACTGACATTAAAGGAAAAAATATAATTAAAATATAAGACTGTTTAGGCAGTCATGTAGACAAGGGTAGGCTGGAGGGAGTTGTCTGCTCTAGGTGCAGATAACAGAGGAACGGATTATCTGAAAGAGCTTCTAAGTATTTATAACTACAAGCTGGTTGCTTTTTATTATCATCCTTCCCTGGCAATTCTTAATAATGTCAGTGATAAAATACCACCCCCATCCCCCCACCCAAAAAAACCCTCTTTGTTGATTTAAACAATTGCTGAGGCTACTACTAAATTTTCATTATATGCATATGAAATACAATTCCCTCTCTCTCTCACTGTATTTATTTACTTGGGACTCATACATAGTGACAAAATGACGACTTTTACATTCCTAGATAATCTTCTCAGACTCTTTGCCCCTTGTCAGCCATGAGATCTACATTAATCACTCAATCAAACAAGGCATTATGCAATCCTCCACTGTGGGTCAGAAATTATAACTGTCACCAGAAATGATGCTAAGTGTTCCATAATGTAGTCATAGCATTTATTTAAATATAAATTCCTATTCTACCTTGACCTCAATCATTGCTTACTGTGGATTGTAGCAAGTGGGAAAAACATACTCCCTAACACTTTCACTATCCTAAAGGGTTTGCAACTTGTTACTTACTCTGATCTTTGGCAACTGTTACTTCCCAGTTACTTTCTCACATCCTGACAGTCATAAAGTAACCTCGAATTTATTGAAGTCAAATTTCTACCTAGTGAGACTGCGACCTTACATTTTATTGTTCAAACCATGACACTTGTAAGACTAAAAGGTTTTTGTCTAATAAGTAGATTTTATTATATTAATAGGCATACATAATAGTTTTATTGAAGTTATTTTAAAAACAAAATTTCCACAATAGCATCCTATAAAAATTAAAAATCTTGGGCAAATGATAAAGTGGACAACAAATGTCATCGGAGATTATATAAAATAAAACGGGGTAAAGCATCACTCTTTTCATAACTTTCCTGGGTTTATAGAGAGCATTTTTAGATTAATTGTGGTTATTTAGATGGACTGATTTTTTGAACTCTTCTTTGGCAATTCACTCTATAAATAAACAGCCAACATATGGAAATTCTGGGCCTAGTGTCCTTTTAAACACATCTACAATTGTAGCTTCATTAAAGTTGATTTTTCTTGAGATGTGCTTCAGCTTATTAAAATGTATAATTTTCAAGTTCATTATTCACGGAGAAGTTCTTTGCTAGTTGTTTGGCATGTTAAAATATTACATTTCCATGTTCCGTATAGAGAATACCATCAAAAAGGGTGATATAGATAAATTCACACTGAGAAAGAATGACCTCTAATATTTTTAATGGTTTTTCTCATGCCACTGTCTTTCCTAGAGGGTGCCAATGTCTAAGAACTGAAACAACTTTAGGTTGTTTATAAGCCTTCTAATATCTTATAAGCCTTCTAATATCTCAAAGACAATACTAGGGAGAGAAAATGATTTATTATTAGATAGAGAATTTCAGTTGAGTTAGTTTCAAACCCACAAAGCTAAAAATACCAGGTTAGAATTATGGACTATATGTTCATATATATATATATATATATATATATATATTAAACCAGCTTTTCAGTTTTTTTAAGGCAAATGAATGTTTCTAAAATTCCTGCAAACCAAAGAAGGCAACTGAAAACCACATAATGCTCTGTTGGCTCAAGTGTTACATCAAACCGAGTTATGAATGACCAGCACCTGAGTAAGAAAGAAAGAAGGAAAGAGAAAACAGGGAAATGCACAGACTGGGTGCAATGACCTCCATTCATACACCGGAGTTAAAACTTACATCCAATAAAGCAAGTTGAATTCTCCTGCTGTGTCAAGAGTTGTTCCCTCAAGAGAAAAGGAAAACAGTGCTTTCCCAGTTGTCTGTTTTAACAGATTTCTCCAATAATAATAGCAAGTAATTTTCATGTAATCTAACCTATCTTTAAGTTGCTACTCCATTCACTCCCTTAAAGGCCAACTTGTATCTCCAAACAGATGTGACATAATTATCAGCTCCAAAGGATTGCTTCTCAACTGAGCCAACTGTATTTCCCCTCCTCTCTCTTTTAGATGCTAAATTTCCAGCGGTCTCTTGAAGAGTTAATCTCACTGAGCAATATGATAATTTCAGAAAATTGTCTCCATCACATCTAGCAAAACAGGATATATTTTACAGAGCATTTCACTTGATATCCCAGCAATGAGAAATTTGTCATTGCAAAGATTTCAGAGGCTTTTAAATTTATATTTGGAACACACCAAACAGACTACTAGGTTCTGTTTCTTTATTCTTTCTACTCCTTTCCTCCACTAATTGGAAAAGGACATAAACATTCCATTGCTGTTTTATGCACCAGTTGCATTAATTCAAAATGCCTCCAGAGGGGTAACTAAAACCAATATCCATTCCCTACATCCCAGCCCATGTTTCCCTCTTAGTCACAGTGGGTTGACATAGAGCAAGCTGCTGAGTCTCAAGAGTGTGTTCTCCTCATTCAGAGAGGAGGTAAAAGACACAAGAAAAAGAAATGGCCCTGCTAGAACCGTTGACGGAAGAGTAGGGCAAAAAGAATTGCCAGTGGTCCTCCTTGAATAAAGGCTTGTGGTTTCTTCATCACAGTAAGAACTACCCTGTATCTTCCTTCTGGAGAGAAAAGGTACCAAAGAACACAACTGCCCATGTCTCAATGCCATGCTGGCAATATTGGACAATCCAGTGGTGCCCTGCTTTCAATATTTTTGTGGTACCAAATATTTTAGAGGGCATCCAGGTGGTATTATTTTGTTTTGTTTTGTTTTTCTGGTGACTTATAGGAAAGAAAGAGAACAAGAAGAGAGAAAGAGGAGAAAGTCTGGGCCAGGGGGTGGGGCGGGGAGGGCTGAGGCACAGTCACGTATTAATTTTTAGTTACATGTGTAACCCAAAATATCTTGAGGCCCAGATTACAACTAAATAAGTACTTAAAAGGAATTCCACTCTTGACTTATATTTCCCAGAAAATATTTATCAGTGTGTTTGCCATCATTTTTGATATTTCTGAACACATGGAGGTATTGCGTCTCTCCACCCACTTTGAAGTTAGGTGTAGCACTGTGGTTGGTTTTGACCAAGGAAATGTCCGCTGAAGTGGCCTGGGTCACATCTGGGTGGACACTTTAAGAGCTAGCACATGATTTGTCACTTGTCTTTTCCTTCTGCCACAGCAACTGGCATAGTAATTTGATGCAACAAATGGTGGCCGCTCCATCACAGTGACTTCAGAGTGAAGATGATATGGAGCACAGCACCTGCGAATCTAGAGGAATTTGACTGCAGTGTAGCTTGACTGAGAAATATTCTTTGTATTAAGCCCTTCTGTCAATACCCAATTAAAACTATACCTTTGAAGTAAAACCTTTATGTCCCTGACTCCTCTCCCTGTCCTGGCTCCAGATCTAGAGATGTCAGAAGTGTCATACTGAGTAACGTAGGAAAAATAGACAAAGGTGGAAACAGTAACAAAGCCAGCCACATTATTTTCTCCCCTGTAAGCTTACGAGCCAGGGAATTTACAGACTACTTGCATGAATAAATTTTTTATATTATACACTCCTAGACTTTTAAAATTTTATGTTAAATGTTTGTTATTTAATATTTCAATGAGAAATATACTCCCGTGATTCAAAATTCAAAAAGTGTATACAGTGAAGTCTCTCTCCAACCCTTGATTCTATCAGCCCAGTCTTAACCCTCAATTCCTTTTTGTTTGGGTTTTGTTTTTTTTTAACATCTTTATTGGAGTATAATTGCTTTACAATGGTGTGTTAGTTTCTGCTTTACAACAATGTGAATCAGCTATACATATACATATATTCCCATATCTCCTCGCTCTTGCGTCTCCCTCCCACCCTATCTATCCCACCCGTCTAGGTGGTCACAAAGCACCAAGCTGATCTCCCTATGCTACGCGGCTGCTTCCCACTAGTGATCTATTTTACATTTGCTAGTATTTATAAGTCCATGCCCCTCTCTCATTTCGTCCCAGCTTACCCTTCCCCTTCCCCTTCCCCATGTCCTCAAGTCCATTCTCTACGTCTGCGCCTTTACTCCTGTGCTGCCCCTAGGTTCTTCAGAATCTTTTTTTTTTCTTTTTTTTTAGATTCCATATATATGTGTTAGCATACAGTATTTGATTTTCTCTTTCTAACTTCACTCTGTATGACAGACTCTAGGTCTATCCACCTCACTACAAATAACTCAATTTCCTTTCATTTTATGGCTGAGTAATATTCCATTGTATATATGTGCCACATCTTCTTTATCCATTCATCTGCTGACGGACACTTAGGTTGCTTCCATGTCCTGGCTATTGTAAATAGAGCTGCAATGAACATTGTGGTACAAGACTCTTTTGGAATTATGGTTTTCTCAGGGTATATGCCCAGTAGTGGGATTGCTGGGTTGTATGGTAGTTCTATTTGTGTTTTTTTATGGAACCTCCATATTGTTCTCCATAGTGGCTGTATCAACTTACATTCCCCCCAACAGTGCAAGAGGGTTCCCTTTTCTCCACACCCTCTCCAGCATTTATTGTTTCTAGATTTTTTGATGATGGACATTCTGACCGGTGTGAGGTGATATCTCATTGATATCATTGATGTGCATTTCTCTAATGATTAGTGATGTTGAGCATCCTTTCATGTGTTTGTTGGCAATCTGTATATCTTCTTTGGAGAAATGTCTATTTAGGTCTTCTGCCCATTTTTGGATTGGGTTGTTTTTTTTTTGATATTGAGCTGCATGAGCTGCTTGTAAATTTTGGAGGTTAATCCTTTGTCAGTTGTTTCATTTGCAAATATTTTCTCCCATTCATACTCACGTATGCTTCCAGAGACTTTTACACTTTATTTCAGTGGTAGCATACTATATACACTGTCATGTTAAATATCTTTTTAAAAAGAGACTGTGTGTAAATATATGATAGCAATCTAAATCACTGTAATTTATCAAGCAAAGGGAAAATAAACCAATAGAACTTGATTAAAAGTTTGTGAGATAAGAAATAAAGTAACTTTCTTTTCTCTCCATATTCATCCAATAAATTGTCCATGTGACTGATTCAATAGGAAAGAAGGGAGAAGGGACAAAAACTGATATTTGGTCCGTGAAGTATGTTTCACGTACCTTCATGTAGCAAATTGTCTGCTAACCCTTCAGGTGAGAGAGAAATGAACAGTGTTGGAGGGAAGAGGTTGTGTCAAGGAGGAGACTGGATTTGAACTGTGTGTAGGAGCTGGACAGAAGTATCTTGCCAGGAATCCCAGGGAAAGGAAAAACGATGGGCAGCATCTTTAAGAAATGGAAGAAATAGCTGGTCCAAGCAGCTACCACCATTGTTAGATAGCTGAATGTTATTCTAAGGAGTTTGGACACGTATTGTTGGAGGTGTGTTGGAAGAAACACTTCATCATTGGGGGTTAGAAAGATTACTTCTTAGCATTCTACTACTACTGGTGGCTTTTGTGGTTCACTGTCCAATGTGCCCTCCCCTCTATTAACTAATTTGATCTTCATATTAAGCTGTAAGGTGGGTCTCATTTTTCATGGTCCAGATAATGGTCAACTCAGTTGCCAAGATTTCCCAGCACATAACTGGTCCTCTGTTCAGCCACACCCAGGATTGTGGAAGAGAGGTGACC
Source organism: Monodon monoceros (assembly GCF_005190385.1). Lineage (NCBI taxonomy): Eukaryota > Metazoa > Chordata > Mammalia > Artiodactyla > Monodontidae > Monodon > Monodon monoceros. The sequence continues at coordinate 34,742,468 of NW_021703769.1, read as the reverse complement.
AGCTGAAGTTGAGTAGAACAGAGGAAGGTTTATGAATTTTCTATGACTTGAGGAAAGGAGATGGGAAAACATGAGACACAGGAATAAAATAAAATTAAACTTATTTTGCAAATGTATTCTAAGAATTATCAACAAAATGGCAAAATATTGTCTTGGATTGGGGATTTGTACTACTATTCTACTAGCGAGTGGTCTAAGAATTCTGCAAAGAGGCACAGAGAACAAAATATTTTCTCCAAAGTTTGGAGACTAGCACTTGGAAAACTACTTAGAACTAACAATAGAGTTGCTGTTATTTTCTTCTAATCTATGAGAATGCAGTTGTTTAAAGAATAACAAGAACTTGAAAATGTTCAATAGATAAATACACTTAGATAGGAAAAAGCTGTACTTAATTAAATTCAAGTCAGTGTGCCAGAAAATAATCATTTTATTTCCTCGAAACAAGGAGATATATATATATATATATATATAAAAAATATATATATACATATATATATTTATATACACACACACATATATATAGTAGATTTATTTATCTGCAAATAATACAATAAAAGATTTTCAAAGTGTAAATATGTCCATCTGGCCTTGTCAATTGAAAGATGTTAGAAAATTAATTTTCAGAAAAAATGTATGGCTATTAATACCACCTTGGTCATTTACTGTGACAGCGTTGACAAGAATAAGAAAAGATTTATATGTCAGAACAGTTCATGTCAAGTATTTTTCCTTTCTGGAATACTTTAAAAATATATATATATTTTAATAGTTATAGTATCTTTAGAGCCAACCCATAGAACATTGTTAATTTTAGTTTACACAACAGTATTTTTTAAACAGTAGTCATTATATACATTAAAAATGGAAAACAATCTTAGTAATAAAGAAGATATATAACTTAAATTAATTCAACAAGGAAGGGAAGTCATAGACTATAAATTTTATTTCTTTTTATTTATTTATTTTTGAATTGCATTCTTCGTGCCTTAGAAGAAAGTATCAACCTTAGAAGAAGTAAAACACAGGCATAAATAGAAGCAAGAGAAACCCAAAGTATGTCTATAACTTCCCCCCCCCCACCAAATAGTAGCATATGATACACACTGCTGTACTTTTTAATATCTTTTAGAAAGAAGACTGTCTGGAACTGCATGTTAAGACCTTAAGACTGCACAGTGACAGGCAAAGACCACTAATTTAAGGGAAACTTAGCTCCACAGAAGAATCATGCAGCTGACCAGACCATGGCATGGAATTTTTCACAGATTGACATTTTCCTTGACCCAGCCTGAAAATCTAGTAGGGCCGGGGTTACTGTCCAGTAGCTGAAGAGGGTCTGTGCAGCAAGCTGGTGCGGGCTTCTCTGCAGAGCAGCCTCAAGCCGTGGGGGACCGTTCAGAAGGCTTCATAGGGAGGCACAGCAGAGGTGACGTGGTTGGCACACGCTGCTTCCAATGCAGAGGGCACTTTGCTGGCTTGGTTTCTTCAAGGAGCACACTGAGGGCCTCAGGCACTCTGCTAGGAACCTGCTGTGTGCAAGGCACGTCCACTGTCTCTCTCAGGCTGGCTGACTGCCGAGAAGACAGTTACTAAGCAAATAAGTGAAGAAGTGAATTTGGAGTTGGAAATTGTGCCAAGTGATTTGGTTTGGCAGAGGCTGGTCTTTGCTGTGGAAAAAGCATTATCTGTCCCAGGCTGTGAATGGAATGTGCCCTCTGTCTGGTTGGTCCACGTTACATCAGAGCATTTTTTCTAGGGCAGCTGGCAGTGTGAGAATGGGGGATGGGACAGGGATCAGTCTCGGGTGTCCCAGTGAGTTGTCTGGACTTGAACTGTTAGGAAATCTTGGAAATCTTTTTTTCTTTTAATGGAGGTATAGTTAATTTACAATGTTGGGTTAGTTTCAAGTGTACAGCAAAGTGATTCAGATATATATATATTCTTTTTCAGATTCTTGAAAATCTTAAAAAGAGGACAAACATTGCCCCTGAACTAAGAGCAAGAAACAGAAAGGAGACCCTTCTCTTTTATTCTTTCAAGCTACATGAGAAAACAGTGGCACATTTTATACACATATAATAGAACTAATCCAAAACTGAATACAAATAGGAATAAAAATAGCCAAGATTTGGGGAGTGCTTGTGATGCTCCAGGCTCTGTTGTAAACTATTTCAGGCATGATCTCATTTAAGCCTCATGATCAGCCTACCAGCAAGTTAGGGCCAACCCCATGAATTCCACGTTGCAGAGGAGGAAACTAAGTCTTAGAGGTTAAGCCACTTGCCCAAGGCAGTAAAAATAGTAAGAGTGACTTTAAGACTTGGATTCAGACAAGAAAACATCTGCACATGGGCTTATAATCACTAATAAGAGACACATAATAAAGATGAGGAACGAAAAATTTGGTAAAAGTTTACTTTCCTATATTACAAGAAAAAAGCAATGTGTAAAGACTATGAACTCTGCGCACATAGAGAATTCTCAGTAGGACTTCCGTGATCCCTATCGTTTTGTGATTTCTACCATCATTGCTCATACGACAAGGGAGCATGCAAAGCTCTAGATGTCAGCAAAGATGTTAGCATTTTAGGCAGGACCAGTTTCTCACATATCTTAAATATCTTTACAATTCTATAGCCTAGAATAGTATATAGAGCCCATACCCAAACATTTGTTGTATTGGTTGTAAATATCTGAATTCTCGAGAGGCCAATTTGTATGGTAAGAAAGAGAATTTAAAGGTCTCTACCATGTTCTGTGTACTTGCTTAGACTCTGCTTCTTTGCCTTTAGCTTCTTTATACCTCATGGGCTGAATTTACAGATGTTTCAAATCAAAGTGACCTCTTCCTAAATGAATAAACTGCTAAAAACTAAAATAAAACCTTTCTAGAATACTGGGTCCAGCTCAATTGTCATGTAATGTTTTTTGAATTCCTTTGGTAAATTTCTTATATTATGATTTTTGTTAAAAATATCAGCAGCTTGTTTTAAAAAAAATAGAAAAACTGAGTTGTTCACCTAATATCCAACATACTGTAAGCTCAAGGGGAGCAGGGCCATTCCTGCCTCATTTATCAATGTGTCCCTAGCACCTAAAACAATGCTTAGCACATAATAAGCATTTAATACATATTTGTTGAGTGAATTAATGAAAAATATCAGTAAAGACAAAAACTTTGTGAATCACATAGAAATCTCCACAAATATTTACTTTTATGTGTAGTCCTGCTTTTCTTAAAATGCAGCAAATTTACATATCTATTCCCTTATTAGAAGTGTAGGAGAGTTGAGTACTTTAATTCAACAAACTTTGAAAGAGAGATGTTGGCACACATACCAAGAATACAAGATTGTATGAATTTATTCTTTTCTGATTAAGCACTTGATGGTATTTAATGAAAGAAATACATCCAAAAATTTATTTTAGATAGACCATAGACTTATACATAAAAAGCAAAACTATAAAGCTTTTAGAAGAAAACATAAGAAGAATATCTGTATATCTGTAATTTAGGTAGGCAAAGGTTTTTGGGGCAAGACACAGAAAAGCAATAAAAGGAAAAAAAATGGATAAATTGTACTTCATCATAATTAAAAACTGCTCATCAAGAAAATAAATAATATAGCCATGGAATCAGAGAAAATGTTCACAGAACATATCTGATAATGAACTCCTATCCAGAATACAGAAAGAAGTCCTTCAACTCCATCATAAGAAACGCAAACAATCCAATAAAAACGGAAAAGATATGAGCAGACACTTTACAAAGGAATATATGCAAATGGATAATAAGCATATGAAAAACCAAGATGGGGTGCTAGGTCTGCTACTGCTACTGGAATACCATTGTTTAAATGATTAGTGGACAGAACTAAGAAGCAAATTTTTTTTTTTATATCATGAGTTGATATTTCTAATTCAAATGTAATATTATAGCATTTTTCTCTACTTGATTTCATTTTATATATGTTATGTGAATTTAAATAAGAACCAAAATACTCTAAATTTTATGGACCAGAGTATAGAAATATGGGTCTCTGCTACATGACAACCTTCTTTACCTCCTCTTCACTGAACACGTGATACAAAGTATCTGGCACTGACTCTGTACAGTCATACCTCCTTGCATTGTATTTCACTTTATTGCCTTTTTACAAATTGAAGGTTTGTGACAGTTTGTCTCGAGCAAGTCCTATAAGCGCCATTTTTCCAACAGCATTTGCTCACTTTTTGTCTCTGTGTCACATTTTAGTAATTCTCACCACTTTTCAAACTTTTTCATTATGATTATATTTGTTATGGTGATTTGTGATCAGTGATCTCTGATGTTACAATTGCAAAAAGATTAAGACTCATCGAAGGCTCAAGAGATAGTTAGCGTATTTTAGCAATAAAATATTTTTAAATTAAGGTATGTAGATTGTTTTTTAGACATAATGATATTGTACACTTAATAGACTATAGTATAATCTAAGCATAACTTTCTTTTTAAAGATTTTTTTTGATGTGGACCATTTTTAAAGTATTTATTGAATTTGTTACAATATTGCCTCTGTTTTATGCTTTGGTTTTTTGGCCGTGAGGCATGTGGGATCTTAGCTCACTGACCAGGGATCGAACCTGAACCCCCTGCATTGGAAGGTGAAGTCTTAACCGATGGACCACCAGGGAAGTCCCTAAGCATAACTTTTATATGCACTGGGAAACCAAAATTTTTCTGTGATTCACTTCATTTCAAATATGCTTTATTGTGGTGGTCTGGGAGCGAACCCACGGTATCTCCAAGGCATGTCTTTCTGTATATCTTTCTGGCTTCCTTATGACACTAACAAAAATTGCACAGTTGTTTACTTCCCCCAGTGTAACTCCTGCTCAATGTTTTGTTTTCATATTGCATTTGTGTTTGACAGGCCAAGTGGATAAATGAGAAAGCATCTCTCCATGACACGTACAATAGAAGGAAGCAGGAGAATATTAGAAAAAAGCAATACTTGTATTTTTCTCTGAATCATTTTTTTTCACCCTTACCTGAAATAGCCCATAAGTTCCTAAGTTATTGTAGGTCTTACTCATTAGGGTGGTCATAGCAAAATAGTTTTTCTCTGAATGAAAATCACATACTGGTTCAAAATTCAAAGAACATACATCTTGGCTTGTGGGTAGATTTTGAAAAGCTCACTACTATCACTCCATCAGCAGAATGAAACTTATTTTTCTCATGGGTTTTCAACCCTGATAAGTGATACAGGAAGGTTTCTGGATAATCTGATCAATTTTTATATGGCATACACTCAGAAGAATGAAGCAAAATCCGGAATGTTAGCTTTCACAAGGATCTCTGCTGCGCTTGGGACCCATGTAACCACCACCACGTGAAAAATCTGGGATCAACTGCTAGAACAGGAGAGACCATGGGAAGCAGACACAAAACATCTCAGTTGAGGACACCCTCGGCCAGCCTCCAACTGATCTGGAAGCTCAGAATTTGCTCCAAATGCGATCAACTTAGCCCAACCTCGATCAGCAGAACCAGCCAGCTGAGCCTAGCTGTACTGCAACCAGCTGAAATACGAGCCTAAATAAAGGGTTGTCTTAAGTCACTAAATTTTGAGGTAGCTTGTGATGAAGTAAAAGCTCACCTACTGTCCATGAGTTGGTCACTATTACAGTGTCATATGTCAAACTGTGACTATCCTCTTTATTGGATATTTCTTCCCCTTCAGAATGTAATCTCTATAAGGGCAGAGATCTTTGACAACCTTATTTTACCACGTGTCCCAAGGTCTTAGAAGAGTTCATACTTATTAGTTGGTCAGTAAATATTTGTGGAGTGAAAAAATGTATCTATTTCATAGAATTACTTTGAAGTTTAAATAAAATAACCTATAAAATTAATATTTCAATTCTTGGCATTTAGCTTACTATAAGAATAGATGTTTGTTGTGGACTTTAAGATAACCTAAAAGATAACTAGTGACCAAGAAATAAAAAAATATGCAGAAAGTCAATATCACATAAAAAGACAAATGAGGACCTTAAGTACTTGTGAAAAATATTATGCCCTAGATGAGCAAATGAATTCAGTGATTAAAGAGAAACACTCCCTAAGAAATAAGACTAAAAGTCTGTAATTAATGAGCTTCTTGCCTTTTCACTATTTATTAACTGATTTTAAAAATTCATGAGGTGTTCAGATATTTTTCTATACCTTATTTAACTTTATTTATTTATTCAAACATATTCTGTACCTTTACCAAGAAAAATATCTTAATCTTATTGGGATTTTTTTTTGATCACTCACACAGATAATCATCATAATAATCAGTAAGTCAAAGTAATGCATGGATCTACATAAAATCATCTGAAACTATAATCCAGCGGTCACAACCAATCCATTTCATGGTTAAGTGCATGGCTAAATCTTTTATAATTAATTGGCTTCTAATTGCTGTGAGCAGCCTTCAAAAACTAAAAAGAAAATAAAATCTTTGTCGTGTTTTTCAGAAAGTGCCAAGATAAGATGGGTAATTTGGATAGTAATTTTCTCCTCAAAACATATTTAATAATTGTTGCCAGAATTGTATTCAAAATATTATCTTCTAAATTACTTTCCAAAATTACTTTTGGACAGACGGTATTTACCTAAACCCTCATATACCATTTTTAAGTTCAGTAACAAATATCATATGGGTGTTTCAAATACTTGACAAAGCATTTAATAAATTAAAATACTTAAAACATTTTGCAATTAATATATGGGCAGCAGGTATATACAAAATAAGATGCAGATTTGCTATTTGCTTCCAAATTTCAATGTTTTTTTCTACATAAAATGCATGAGCCTAAATAAAAATTTTGTAGATCTTTTCCTTCATTTCCAAGCAATTAAATTCATTAGCACATCTAATGTATAATTATTTATCACATTCCTCAGACACACATATATTATATATAACATTCCCTGTAATTAAAATAGTCCTTTACAACTTTATGTCAAGCAAGCTTCTAATATCTTCAAAGTAGTTCAGACCTAGTACATAGAGACCCCATACAGGCTACTTTATGTAAGTAAGTCTCTTACTTCTGTGACTCAGTTCTTTTATCTGTAAAAGATATTATCTGTTGACTTACATTCAGCATTATTATAAAAATGAGCATGAAGGCTCATTTTTGAAGCATCAATATGAGTATGAAAGTTTGGTACTGAACAAAAGACTATATTTTGTGGGGTTCATGCATTAACTTAGGGTCCACTTTACCACAGGCTTTGCCTGACCGACTGCCAAGTTATATCAATGTAGACAGCATTTAAAAATGTCCTTAGTCAATTCTGTGCCAAAAAGTACCCCTGGAAGAAAATCTACCTTTATAAGTGGCTTTAAGGTGTAGTCTGTTGACACTGTCCATCAGCTTCTCCTTAAAAGGCCCACAAGAAAGACAGAACTGAAACTAATCATGGCAAAGTTGGGATACATCCGAATGACCCTACATTTTTGAAGAGTAAATTCTCTTTAAATGCTGTAAGCCTGGGACAAATCTTCATGGCAGTGTAAAATACAAACCTCTCATTTGTTCGTTCACAGTACACATTTATCATATGCCAGCAATAATACTTGGCACAGAAAACAAAACAGGAAGTGAAAAAGCAATGTCCGTGCTCTGTTACAGCTTACCTCCTTCAGAGGACAGACAGAAGACAAGGAATAAAACCTAGTAAATATAGATGATAATATCCTACTGTGATAAGTATTCTGAACAAAGCAAACCATGGAAACCCAAGAGTGGTTGGTGGGAAAAGACTCTATTACTTTGAAGAGAGTGATCACAGAAGGCTTTTTGGGGAAATAATATTTTGCTGAGCTGGGAAGATCTGGAAAAATTGCAGAGAGAATGAAATAGCATATACAAAGGCCCTGAGGTAGGAAAGAAGTTGGATTTTTAAGCCAATGCAGGTCAGTGGCATGATTGATAAGAAAGGCAGGTAAGGCCAGACCAAGTAGAGCCAGATCACATTTTATGAATATCAATTCTGCTCCAAACTCCAGCTGAGCTGAGATTGCAGGGTCTGAAACCAAAATGCTACATTTTGACTCCATTAGTTACTGGTTTTTCCTAGGACCTTGTTTCCTTTAGTATAAAATTGACATAATGATAACCCTTATTTCATAGGATTGTAATGAGATTAAATGAATTTATGCAAGTGAAGGGCTTAAAATGATGACCAGCTATAGTAAGTGCTCAATATTCTCAGTTCATTATTGTTGATGGTGTTCTTTTCCTTCTGTTCATGGATTCATAACTCTTCCTCTTCTCCATAAGATTTTAAAAAACTATTTTGAACTAAATCTCAGATGAAGAAAAAAATCTCAGAGTAGCATAAAAAAAGAGAAAAAGAAAAATAATATTTATTGAGTATTAGATACTAAACACCATGTTTGGTCTTCTCACGTATTGTGGTATTGTGGCTCAATCATTTATCATAAGAAGCTTTTGACATAGGTAAGTATCATCTGCATTTTACAGATCAGGAGACTGAAAGTCAAAAGTTAAGTTACTACTCAAGGTCCAAAAGAATCTAGTAGTAGAGCTGGTATGTAAACCATAGGATGTAGAGATAGAAGGAAGGAAGGGATGGAGGGATGAGGGAGGAAGGGAGGGAAGGAGGGAGGGAGGAAGGGAGAGAAGACGGAAGGGCAAGCGAGCAAGTTAGGGGGAGAGTAAGCAACTTGTTTTGGAGGGAAAAGAATTATAGAACTCTTTGAGCAATAAAGAAGAAGTAGAAATTTACACCAAAAAAATTGACAAGAGGAGCATTTTGACACATTTAAAGAACACCCAGAATTACAGACTGAGAAAAGCCTATTTTCTCTCCTCTTTTAGTTCCTAAAGTACTTCCTTCACTCTGGCATCTGGCTTTTGTTTTCTGATTTAAGAGCAGACTAGCTTCTGAGATGAAAGAAAATGTTCAAGTATTTAAAATACATTACTAATTTTAAAATATTGTGATGGATCCTGGTATTTCCCCCACTACAACAATACAAGACCTATCTTGTCTAGAATACATTCTTATGTAATTTGAGTTAATTTCCTGGTAATTATTGTCTTAGAATTCCTTAAAGACATAATAATTCAACCCAAAATACCTCCAAACATCTACCGAAAAATCTAGAGAAAAAGAAATAGAAACGTTTAAAAAGCAGAAGGAAAACAATGCTCCAAAATGTTTTCTTATAATCTTCTAGTTTATCAAATGCTCAAGACATTATTATTAATTCAGTTTCAGAATCTTCTAAAGTGGAAATGCAAACCAAAGTAAGGACTACTTGAGGTTCACCTTTTTATGAAATGTACTGTTTTTTTGTTTTTTGTTTTTTGTTTTTTGCGGTACATGGGCCTCTCACTGCTGTGGCCTCTCCCGTTGCGGAGCACAGGCTCCGGATGCGTAGGCCCCGCGACCATGGCTCACGGGCCCAGTCACTCTGCAGCATGTGGGATCCTCCCAGACCGGGGCACGAACCCGTGTCCCCTGCATCGGCAGGCGGACTCTCAACCACTGCGCCACCAGGGAAGCCCAAGGTTCACCTTTTAATCATGCCGAACCAAGCAGCACTCTGAAAACTTTACAAGAAATGAAGTATTAAAAGCTTCCCATTTGCTAGGTTCTGAAAATCATACAGAGATTTAATAACTTTTCCAGAGACCAAAAATAAACCAGAGCCCTTCATCTACCCTAAATAGTGCCACATTTGGAACCTGCCATAAAATCAAATCTAGTGTTAAAATCTAGTGATGTATGATCTTGGAATTAAACAAAAATTAAATTCATTTACTTTTGTTCTAAATTCAGAAATTGTTTTTGGAATATATATTTTTTAAAGTTAGTGTTCATTTTTTACCACTTTATCTTCCAAGCAATAGAACAAGTAGTGCCCTTGATGACCAGAAAGTTTGAGAAATCAATGAAAGATGAGTGAAGCATAGGATTGATTGAAACAGAAAATCGTAGTGCATGGGTAGACTTTTACAAAAGAAGAGAGCTGCCCATGAGTGTTCACACCTCAAATGTGGCAGGTATAGGTGCAGAAGAGGATTTGGAGACCATCATTGAGAGTTATTCACATCAAACTCATTTCAATGATTACTTCCTGGGAAAGAAAGAGATTGGAGATAAGAAGATACCAGGGGAATTTTATTTTATTGAATTGTTTGACTTCTTTACAATGAGAATGCTGTCATTACTCATGTATGTATGTAATTTAAAAAAATTCAAGAAATAAACAGAAAAAATGAACATATATAAAATAACCTTTGTGTTATTGAAATTGAGGCATGAAAACAAATTTCCAAATTCAAGACTAAGTCATTACATGAAAAAATCTACCTCTGTGAATATCTGTGCTTAGATTTAAACCTATTATGTATTCCAAGGCAGATATTCTTAGTTCCTGACTTAAGTCTACATTATAATTCAAGACGAAGCCCGGAGGAAATGCATCATTTTCCCCCATTTTATCACACTGAAACTATAAGCTGCTAAAATTATTCCCTAACATAGGTACAGGTGGAAATATGACTCAAAACAAACAAACAAAAAAACCCCAAAAAACCCCAAATATTTCCTGCTTGAATTATTTACCACGATGCCATGTTATTTTTAAAAAGGTAAGAAAGGACAGTTATGCCAAACATGTCCATAAAACTTTCTTTGATGCAAACTTACAAAAGACCTATTTGAACAGTTTATCAACATCACCAGAATTCCTTTTGGAAGATACAGTTAGCTATTCAAGCTACACAAAAGTGAGTGACTCATACGCAGTTAAATAGTTCTTTACACGACAGAAAGGCTGTTTTCAGAATCCTAAATAATGGAACTCTACGTAAGTCAATAGGAAGTGGGCAACAATTTTTTAAAAGAAAAACAAACAGAGAGGTACTGGATGGATATAAATGGTTGGCAAAGCAGCTATTCATTAAAAATGAGCAGGTTTGCTAGTGTCAACGACGAATTGGCATTTTCCATTGGCATTTGCCATCTACCTCTACAAGGATTAAATCATGTGCAGGTGCAGCTGCTGACTTTCAACACCCCCTGAAAGGAGCTCAGGTGGAGAGCAGAAATGAGGCACTCTTTGCTCTGGGAAGAACTGGCAGAACAGGTCTTCAGAGTTAGATATTTTCAGGAGCCAATTTTATGAGCCCAATTCTTGTATCTCCTCATATCTAGAAAAGCACTAAAATCCTTCATGGTGACGTCTGCTCCTCGTGACTAGCAGTAACCCACATGAGACTAGCAGAAACCTTCTGTAAAAAAAAATATGTGCTCGGTTGCATGTATCCCCCTTCACCAAAATCACATGTATACTGAACTTCCCCCTTGCCTCTTTGGAGCAGTTTCTCAGACCTATCTGGGATGCTGTCTCCCAGGCTGCAGTCCCCATTTTGTCCCAAATAAAACTTAACTCGCAACTCTCATGTTGTGCGTTTTTTTTTAAGTCAACAGTAGTAAATGATGTGGCCAAGATAAATAATACAATTTGGAGACAACATCTTTAGCCCACCAGACTTTGAACCAAGAATATGTACTGATTTCTAAATCAATTTAGTTATTTCTGCTTCTAGTCAGAATGGAGTAACAGAGATCAGAATAACCCTCCTACCTGAAACAACAACAACAGTTAAAATGTATGAAGCTACTCTTTTCAAGACACAGAACATCATATCACAAAGAACAGTGATCTCTGGGTGATGGTTAAACAAATGAGGTGAGTCCTACGTGTGACCCAGCTATTGTCTAGAGAAAGTTGGCAGTCTGAGGTTCAGAGAGAAGGAACCCAGGCAGATTCCAGGGATTCCCTGAGGTGAGGAGTTGGAGCTGAGGATTTAGGCAGACTAAGTCAAGAGGACTGGAGAAGAGAGAGCTGCAGAAAGAACTCTGGAGAGACAAAACAAAAAGGTTTTGTCTCTGTAATGAGAAATACTTAACAGTAGGTTGAATGAACACTGTTGTGGTCTAAAAAAAGCTTAAATGCAAGACCCACCAGGACTAAACACTTTCTTAGTAACTTAATTGTGTCCAGAACAAAGCCAAAGACATTGGAATAGAAAAATATCCAGTACCCAACAATGTAAAATTCACAATGTCTGGTATCCAATCAAAAATTACCAGATTTTCAAATAAGTAGAAATATAGAATACATAATGAAGAGAAAAATCAAGCAATTGAAAGTGACCTAGACCAGATACAAATGTTAGAATTAGCATACCAGGACATAATAAACAGTTTTCATGACTATTACACATGTACAAAATGTTAAGTAAAGACATGGAGGGTATAAAAATAGACCCAGTCAAACTTCTAGAAATAAAATTACAATAGGTGAGATGAAAAATCTTCCCACAAAGGACACTAGAAGCCCAGATGGCTTTCCTGGTGAATTCTACCAAACATTCAAAAAAGAAATAATACCAATTATTTACAAATTCTTACAGAAAATTAAAAGAAAATTGAATGCTCCAACTCATTTCATGAGGCCAGCTTTACCCCAGTGCCAAAATCAGACAAAATCATGGGAAAAGAAAATTGTAGATCAGTATCCTTCATCAATATAGATGCCAATTTGGAAACAAAATTTTAGCAAACTGAATCCAATAATATATGCAAAAAACAATACTGAATGATCAAATGAGTGTTTTATCCTAGGAATGCAAAGGTGGTCTTATCTTTTGAAAATTAATCAATGTAGTTCATCATAATAACAAACTAAAAAGAGAAATCATATGCTCATCTCAATGGATGCAGAAAAACATCTGACAAAATCCAACATACATTCCTGATAAGAACTCTCAGCAAAACAGGGATTTTCTCACTTAGATAAAGAGCATCTATGAAAAGCCTACAGGTAATATCATATTTAATCATGAAAATATAAACACTTTCCCTTTAAGATCAAGAACAAGACAAATGGATCCAATCTTGCCACTACTATTCAGCATTGTCCTGGAAGTTCTAGCCAATGCAATAAGGCAAGGCAATTAAATTAGAAAGGAAGAATGACATGACTGTCTCTGTAGAAAATCCAGTGGAATCTATAAAAAGCTATTATAAGAAATAAACAAGTTTAGCATAATTGTAGTACTCAAGATCAATATAAAATTCAATTTTATTTCTATAAATTTTATTTCTGTATATGGCAACAAATAACTTAAAATTGACATGAAAAAAGTAATAGCATAAAAACATGGACTATTTAGTGATAACTTTGAAAAAAAAAAGGTTCCAAAATCATGTACACTGAAAACCATCACTGAAAGAAATTAAAGAAAAACTAAATAAATGGGAAGACATACCATGTTCATAGGTCAGGTAACTTAGTATTTTTTAAACAGTAAATTTTCTCTAAATTCATCTATATGCTCAACATAATCCCAATCAAAATCCAAAATTCTTTGTAGAAATTGACAAAATGATTCTAAAACTCCAGACTATGGCTGAATGACCAAAGAGATTGCACGGCTGAACCACTAATGTCTCTTTTGCGAGAAAATTACATTGCTTCTCTTACATATCAATGTTCAAAGCAAGACATATGTTCCATCCTTACAGCAATGGGGCATGAAGGATAGTCCTTTAGAATGGAGGGGCTCGATAGGGAAGAACAGATGGCAGGGGCCGCAAATATTTTGACAATAATTCAACCCACCACAGTACTAGAGGCTTCTCTTGCCTGGTTCAAGACACTTTATATAGTGCTCTACCTGGATTCCTCTTATCTTACCTCCAGTGATGACTGCATCACTGTGAATGAGCCCTCAGATGCCAGCAAGGAAGAAAGACTCTTAGTCAAACAAGCCAGATATCTACCCCAATGGAATCACCGGGGCCCCAGAACATCCTAGAGAATCCCAAATCTGCAGAAAAGAAAGAGTTCCTCTTTAGATTCAGATGTGGAAGGTTCCAGGGTGAACATGATCACCCTAGAAAATTCTCTTTCAAACCAATACTTCCCAAAGTGACAGCTTTTTAGAATTATCCTGGCACTATGATTAGCTGCATTGCATCTGTACTCTGGCCAACCTTAGGTCACCAGGACTCTACCAATCCATGGCTTGGACCCACCAGATCTCTGGAGGCAGTTATGGTTTTCATCACTTCCCTCCCCCAAACCATAACTTGCTACAACATAAACATCTTGAAAAACCGAATAAATCAAAGATACCTTTTGGTAGTGTATATATGTCCTTGTCATCCTCTCACTTTGTCCCAGCTAACCCTTCCCCCCGCCCCGTGTCCTCAAGTCCATTCTCTATGTCCGTATCTTTATTCCTGTCCTGCCTCTAGGTTCTTCAGAACCATTTTTTTTTTAGATTCCAAAATATGTGTTAACATACGGTATTTGTTTTTCTCTTTCTGACTTATTTCACTCTGTATGACAGACTCTAGGGCATGGACATATATACACTACCAAATTGTAAAATAGGTAGCTAGTGGGAAGCAGCCGCATAGCACAGGGAGATCAGCTCTGTGCTTTGTGACCACCTAGAGGGGTGGGATACGGAGGGTAGGAGGGAGACGCAAGAAGGAGGAGATATGGGGATGTATGTATATGTATAGCTGATTCACTTTGTTACACAGCAGAAACTAACACACCATTGTAAAGCAATTATACTCCAATAAAGATGTTAAACAAAACAAACAAAAAGATACCTTTTGAACTCCAAGAATTTAGTGGGGGAAGCCGTAGAAAGAAAAGGTGTGCCACCAAGTTATGCTTTCTACAAAATGAATAGTTGTATAAAGATATGAAGACGTTTTCATTTCCCATGACTGTTTATTTTTCTAGGTCATTCAGCTGACGTATTTTAGTTATGTAATACTAATCTTAACGAGAAAAATAATATTCAGTTTCAACAGAGCTTTCCTCAGAGTTCCCTTTGTACTTTGCTCATTCCCTTGCTAAAGTCATATCCTGCGTTCTGCCATGCTATAGACAGGTCTGGTGTACATACGTTTACTTATAAGTTATTTACAGGTCTGAGCTCACCCTCAACTACTGTGTCACCCCATCCCTTCCCCAGAATAGATTGTGCTGTCTTCTTGGGAGTAGGATCCATATTCTACTACCCTGGGTTCCCAGTTCCTACCAGAGTATACAAACTTTTAAGGTACTCAATGAGTACTAAATTATTTCATGCTGTAAACTCTGCTTATCAGAACCACATAAAATGAGGTATTGTATTTAGGAAAATGTTTCCTAGTCTCCATTTGTCTTCATAACATGCCACTGCTGAGATTAAACAGGACTATGAATCTTCGCCATGTTATATTTTTCATAATGTAAACCATCAATTAAATGTTGATCTCTATGACAACACTGTCCAGAACAGAGTCAGTAAATCTAGGAAATTTACATAGATTCACTGAATTTCTCTATTTGGAATTTTACTATGTTTAATGGCGAACAATATAGCTACCAAATGCAGTTCCATAAATTTTGATTCTATGTTATGATGAGGAGACAAATTCTAAAAATGCCCATTGGTTACTTACAGAACAATGAAGTTTTAAATGATCTGGGAGCGGGGTCTAGCTGAGAGCTGGGTGCACCAGCCTAGAGAAAGGGATGCGGACCGGGCCCCAACATATTTGTTGTTAAAACCCCACTTTCTGTCTATCACGGTGCTGTTTACGACAGTAAGGAACTATCAACAATCTAAGTCTTTAATAAACATCTGCATTGAAATACAGCGTAACTGCTCAAAACAAGGCTTTACATTGTTTTATCATAGAAGATGTCAAACATATGAAAGTATACAGAAGAAGCACATTAAGATCCCGTAAGTACTCACCACTCAACATTAACAAATATCACCTAAGTGCTAGCTTGTTTTATCTTTATCTCCTTCACTGGCTTGACTCCCCTTCTCTGATTATTTTGAAGTAAATGTCAAACATATTGTTTCATCATAAACACTAGTATAAGATTTTTGAAGAATTTATGATGAAAGGTTAAATGTTTTGTGTTTTCAATGAAAACTCAAATTACAAAAATCTATATCAAATATTATCCCAATTACTTTTATGTATATATAGATCAATAAAGGAAAAAATTGGTGTTAATAGACCAAATTTTTAAGAGGAGATAATCTGAGAATTCTGAGTTCATATTTGTTTGTATTTTTCAAATTTTCTACAGTGAATAGGTCCTTCATATTCTGCCCTCAAATGTTTTTACAAAAATAAATATGTGTATAAATTATACCTTAAGAAAGTTGTTTAAAAAATAAAACAGTTATCTTTAAAACATATATATAGAATCTAAAAAAAAAGAAATGTTGTGAAGAATCTAGGGGCAGGTCAGGAATAAAGACGCAGACCTACTAGAGAATGGACTTGAGGACACGGGGAGGGGGAAGGGTAAGCTGGGACAAAGTGAGAGAGTGGCATGGACATATATACACTACCAAACGTAAAATGGATAGCTAGTGGGAAGAAGCCACATAGCACAGGGAGATCAGCTTGGTGCTTTGTGACCACCTAGAGGGGTGGGATAGGGAGCGTGGGAGGGAGGGAGATGAAAGAGGGAAGAGATATGGGGACATATGTATATGTATAACTGATTCACTTTGTTATAAACC
Source organism: Monodon monoceros (assembly GCF_005190385.1). Taxonomy (NCBI): domain Eukaryota; kingdom Metazoa; phylum Chordata; class Mammalia; order Artiodactyla; family Monodontidae; genus Monodon; species Monodon monoceros. The sequence goes on along the minus strand of NW_021703769.1, from coordinate 34,725,824 downwards.
AGAAACTAACACACCATTGTAAAGCAATTATACTCCAATAAAGATGTTAAAAAAAAAAAATACTCCACCTTCTTCAGGCCAACCTCTGAAGTGGGTTATCTAGTGAAACAAATAATTTCATCGAAGTGTCTTTTTTATCTAAACAGATAGGCCTTGGGTTGCCGCAGAAATTCTCTGAGGAGCTTAAGAAGAGACCCGACCTGGAAGTTCCACATGTCCGCTTGTCCCCTCCCTATCTGATTCAAACCAATTAAGAAAGACTTGGTACCTGTCCTGTGTTGAAAATTCCAGTCATCCCAGAGGAAGTAGAAGACAGCCAATCCCATATTACAAAGTAGCTCTTGCAAACCCTTCTAAACCTGAGTCATCGTATGATTATTGCAAGGCAAGTGCTGATCTCCTGGAGGAAGTCCAGGACAAGAGTATTTGGAGTAATTTCTATGCTTTCTGGAAGCATTGATAAAGGTGTAGCGGGAAAACCTCTACTCCTTACTTCCAGAAATCCAACCAAGAATGGCCAAACCAGCACCCAAAGGAAAAAAAAAATGTTGTGCATGACCTATTTTGAAAATTTTAGGATTTATTCACAAAATATCTCCAACATGTCTTGTATAAGTATTTATACTTAAATTTAAAAATACACATATATGAACAAAGAAAAAAATAACTTGAGAATAGCAAGGACTCCATCTTCTGATTCTATCTTGTAACTGGATAAGCCTTTGAAATCACACACACACATATCCACATGTACACAAAGTCACATGGCTCATTTTGTAATATGAGAAAGAGGGAAATGTTAGGAAGCATTTGTGAACTTAAAGCAGTTGAAACGTTCACATTTCTGTCAAGATGTCTGTTGCTGTATATGCGACAAGATTTCTTTCCATGTAGAGTTTAGAGGGCGAGGACTTTGTGAAATAGCAAACCCGATGCAAAGATCTATTTCTACTGTTCACGTCAGAATTACAAAAGTGCTTAGAAGGCGCTTTGATAGAGAATGTTCATAAACAAATACCATTTCTCTTTTACATACCTGCACAAGGGTCAGCAACTCAAGAAGATTTTGGGATAGGAGCAGTTGAGAGGAAAAAAAAGAAAAATGCATTTACTACATGGCTATTTTATCTTTCTGAATCTCAAATGTTTTTCCAACTTGAAAGATTAAACTAGGAAAGTAACTGTGGCATTGGACAAATGTATAGATTTGAATGGGTTAGAATCACAGATACCTGAGATACTCAGTTGGAGTTTGCCTTTTTTCTGCTTTAACTGTCCTGAATAGATCAAGATTCTTTTTAACTAGTGGACAAGGACAGCTTGATCAACTAATGTGCTTCCTCATGTGGTGGCTAAATTATAGAGTTAGAATAGCAATGTCCAGATTTCACAACCGCCAGGACATTGAGTTTCATTCATTCATCCAACAGATAGTGAGCACTTAATTATGTGTCAGGCACTGGTTTAGGTTTTGGAGATACCGTAGTGGATAAAACCCCCCACAAAATCTCATTTTTATGGAGTGTACATTGCAGTGGTTTGTTCAAAACACGTTAGACTGTATTATTTAATTTTGTAACCAATTTCTGTGTTCCCAGAAAATCATTCAGAAACTCAAAGTAATGGGTATATAGACACCATCAAGCTACTTCTCTTTTATTCAGTCCTATGGAGAATGGAAGTTTCAATTTTATTATTCATCAAAACAAGCGTCCTTCTAAATAGGCCACTATTGACAAACATCAGGACTAAAAGCCTACAGTTCCTTTAGTAGTTTACACAGAAGCTCTTTGAGAGGACTTTAATAAGCATCATCTGATTTACTATTGAGTTCTCATTGTATTGGATTTGATCAGCAAATTAGATGTGATCCCGGTCTGTTACCATCTGGGACAACTATACATCTTTCAAGAACATGTTTAGTTTATGCCATAACAGTGAATAATAAATTAGTTTACTTGCTTATTACAAAGTAACTGATGGAGAAGTAGATGATGTAAAAGGTCTGGGGTAAAATGGGGAAGCCAGTTCGAGAAGATGGATTTGTTATAGATAATGGCAATAATTTGAGCTCCAGTACGAACAATCAAAATCTTAACTGTATTTGGCATCTATTCCATAGTGAGTCAGTTCACACTGACTCTTCCTAAATCCAAGTCATATGTCCTTATTTAGAAAGCCATCTGCATTACCAAGCAGCATATCATTTATTTCCAAATGATGAGCATTTGGAAATAGCATTTAGCCACTTTTAAGAAATAAATAACAGTATACAAAAACTTCTTATAAAAGTCTACAACTAATTGCATTTCCAGTGGAAGCAATGACTGTTTTGGTCTAACCCATATAAATAATCCACTTCAATGTTTCTGTTCTGGTTTTTAATATCAAAACCACACAGCGAGTCTTTGCCAGTTACAAAACCATCATTATTTAATATAAAACAAAAAAACAATATACCATACAAGTCACCTACAGTTAAAGACAGGAGAGGTATAAAAGTGGTGAGTCAGGTACTTAATTGGGAATCTAACAGTGCTCTAAAATACATTCTTAATGAAAGCACTAAAATATCAACAACAAAAATCAAAACAAAAGTCTCCCCATTATAGATGGCTAATCTGATAAGGGACTAAAGTGTGAGAAAGCGGACTAATTTTCAGTTAGCTAAAATGCAATGGCCTGGGGGAAACCGCCCCTACTAGAACATTTTGCAGTTAAAAGTACTATGTATTCTGCAAGCTTAAGACAATAGGTGATTATTCAAGCCTGTGAAAACTCTGAGAGCATAGGTTTAGGCGACAGCAAGGGAACTGGGCAGGACAGAAAAAAAGGCAAGCAACAATGGCTTTCTCATTGGCCTTGAAATGCTTTGGCATTTTATTTTCAGTATAAAATGCTCCAGAGATTTTTATGCCTACACTAAAATTAACTTTTCTAACTCCACCCAGATTATTTTTCCACTTGACACTTATAAACATTGAATGTGTTGACATTTGCATTCAATTCAGTAAAGTTTAATTTCTATATTTTCTTTCCTCATAACAATGTAACATTTTTTTGGCTTTAACAATAACCAGAAAAACTCCTAAAATAGCTACACTAAAAAAATTTCCATTTCCCAACATAACATTGAAACATTTTATCTGTCATTTAAATTGTCCTTTCTCTATTACATACTCAAATAAAAATCAATGTATAATAAATTAACACAGGACTAATTATACTGCAATCCTATATCATATATATTTATAAAAAAATTTTTTTAAAAACTTTTCCAAGTCTAATTTTAAAAGCGTTTTAAATCCCACATATTTTAGGGTTTATGGTGTAAAATCAATATTTTGTATTGTTAGAAAACTGTCCAATTCTTGCTCTTGATTTGGTGAGCTAGAAAAAAATGTACTGCTACAATTGTGAAGTCAGACTAGGATTTCTCAAGGTTGTACTAGTTGTAGACTGAAGGTCATGAAATCTTTGACACACCTCCCAAGGAGAGGAGGTGTTTCTGTCTCTCCCTCCCACCCCCAATTCTTGGTGGGCTCTGCTTTGACCAACAGAATGCAGTGGAAGTGATGCTGTGCTAGCTTCTGAGACCAGGCTTTAGGAGATTGACAGCTTCCTCTTTGAGTCTCTCAGAATACCCTGAGCCCCAGGAAACCTGTCTACCTGGGAGGGAAGGTGAGAAACCCTTACAGGTCTGAGCCTCCAGAAAAACAGAGAGATGCTAATCACCCCCAGCTGTTTCCACTCTCTGGCTCAGGATGGAACAGGCATTGTGGAGCTGAGACAAGTCTCTGCCCACAGTGCTCTGTCCACCGCCATGGCAATAACAATAATAAAATGGTTGTTTCAAGCCTTTAAGTTTTGGAGTAGTTTTTTTTTTTTTTTTCTTTTTATTAGATCCCTCTGTCTTGGTTTCTCTACTTTTCCCAGATACCTCATTTATTCTCCTTGAATCTCAGTATATCCCTCCAAGATCTGAGGAGGGTTTAAATAACATCCCTGTGCATCCTGCATATGTATGAAGTAGACATCTACATTTTTAATGCTTTCCCTATGTAACTGAGATAACACACTAACTTTGAAGAATCACTGGTATTAAATTAATTAAGCAATAAGGCCACTAGACTGAGATGACCTTAATGCCTTAGCAGCAAACCAAAAACCTAAGCTTCAAAGTTAGGAAATTGAAACCTAATTACAACCAATCACAAACAGCCAAATAGACTTTCCCAAATAAGGCAATCGCTCACGCTAAAGCCCATCAAATAATTTCCTTGCTTTGCTTCCACATCTTCTCTGTAAGAGTCTTTCCCCAGCTCCTGTTAGTGAAGTACTCCTTACTATTTCCAGTTGGTGTTGCTGATTCAAATTGATTTTTGCTCATAAAATCTTAGCTTTTTAAATATGTTCCAGTTTATCTTTTAACACTGGTATAGCAGAATGAGGCTCTGCCACTAATTAGTTGTGCTCATTCAGGCCCAAGTTCCCTGGCTGAGGACCTCTGACTCTGAAGTTCTGTGCCCCACTCTGGCTAATGTTCCTTCTCAGAACTTACCTTGAAAGAGTACGGATAATAAAATTTGCTTATGCACATAATGGATTTCTATGTGACTAATGAATCCATCTAATAGCATTAGCATCACCAAACCTTGATTCTTAATTAATACCTGTCTTGTAGAGGGGACATCTTATGTCGTAGGGATAAGAAGAAATATTAAGTATGCTATAGTTTCTGCCCTTAAGCAGCTTACAATTTATTTGAGGAGTTAAAATGAATCATGAATACAAGAACAAAAGGAAACTTAAAAAAAAAAAAAAACTACTGAATAGCTATTTTTTTGTTTTTGTTGTTATTGTTGTTTGCTTGTTTCCCAGCTCCTATCAAAATTCCATTGGAGAGAAATGAGATTTGTGGAGGGTTAATTGAGGAATATGCAATTATTTACTCCTTTAACCTAAGTTCTATGTTCAGATGGAGCCAGCCTAGCAGAAAGCTCCAGATGCGGATCATATACGTTTGTCTCCTGCACAAAGTTCTATTTGACAATTAAGTCTTTCACATTCTTTTTAATTTTGATTGAAGAAACCTTAAGTAATAGCTGTAAGGCTTCTGTTCCCAAGTTTACTGTAGGAATATATGGAGCCTTGCTCACTGCATCAGTCAGTACACACCGAATGGGGTCCTGTGCAAGACAAGCACGGGGAAGAATCCTCCTCTCTTCATTTTGACTTCCAGAAAGCTTAGGGCCACATAACAACGTCATAAGAACACTTATTCACTTAACGTTATTTATAAAGAGTCCTCTTATATTGGGCATAATTTTCAAAGTTGGGGGATACAGTAGTGAACAAGACTCTTGCTCTCCTAGAGTTGGTATCAGAATTGGGGAAGAGAGATAACAAAATATAAACACATGTGAACAAGAAATTACTTGGTTTTGATGAATGCTCCAAAGAACATAAAGCAAAGGGAGGTGACAAAAGAGACTTGAAACCTTGTTCAGACAAGGTGGTCAGTGAGAACATCTTGGAGATAGTGAAATCTCAAAAAGAGACACACAGCATATGAAAGAAGAAGCTATCAAAAGATCTGGGAAAGTGACTGGTCCAAGCATAGGAAAGAGCATGTGCAAAGGCCCTAAGATGTGAGCCAGCCTGGGTGTTAGGTCTGTGTATTTGTGTTTCATTTTCCTTGCTCTTGGTTTCCTAATTTATTTCTATTTTGGGGGTTCCAATTATTTTATTGACTATATAATACTTTGTCTCAGTTGTCTTTGATCCGTTATAGAATGAAGCAAGACAGCCAGAAGAATTAAATGTTTTTAGCAAGATACAATTCTTTGTTTGAAGTGATAGTACATTCTCTGCAATATTGTTTGCCTAGAAAATTTTAAATTATATATGTGGTTGTCATTGAATTTCTATTGGACAGTACTGTTATAACCTGACTCAAATCAAATGCCCCAAAGTTGCTTATGAATTTAAGGTACTGACCTCAATACTTTTAATTAGAAAGACCCCAAAGAAGAACTATGTGTTCATGTGCTTTTGATCTGAAGTAGAGGAAGGCTGATCAGGCAAGTCACTTGGCAGGCATTTAGGAGAATAATATTGAACAATAAATCACTGTAAAAAATGTGTTCCATATTTTTGAGGACTAACTTCATATCACTAATGTTAACTTTAACAATTTGATGAAACAGTTTAAGCTGGTATTGTTAGCATGTGGCATGTGATTAATGAAACTATGAAAATATATGTGTATCATATCACTTATATGTGGAATCTAAAATATGACACAAACAAACTTATCTAGGAAACAGACTCAGAGACATAGAGAATAGACTTGCTAAGGGGGTAGGTGGGAGAGGGATGGACTGGGAGTTTGGGCTTAGCAGATGCAAGCTATTATATACAGAATGAATAAACAACAAGTCCTACTGTATAGTGCAGGGAACTATACTCAATATCCTATGATCAACCATGAGAGAAAAGAATATTAAGAGAATGTATATATATGTGTAACTGAATCACTTTGCTGTACTGTAGAAATTAACACAACATTGTAAGTCAACTATATTTTGGTAAAATAAATTAAAAAGAAAGAAAATATATGTGCATTTATAAGGTATGTGTGAGTGCCACATTATGGAGTAGGGGAGATGAAACAGTGAGAAAGGATGGAACAAGAATAATCAGGAAACTCTATGCTGAGACAGAGGGTCCATCAGCCTAGAGCCCTACTGTATACCAGGTAATTTGTACCCATTATCTTCAATGCTAACTGCAGGTGGAATTATTATCCTTACTGCATGGTTGAAGAGACTGAGGTACGAGGCTAGTTAAACGCCAAAAGCCGCACATTAAGGAAGAGTAAGATCAGTAATCTCAGCAGAAAACATTTCTGGAGGGTCTTCTATGGATAGAATATTGTATCAGCTGTTGGTCAGGAGGACAAAGTAGAAGATAGAAGACTTTTGTCTCAAGGAGCTTACAGCAGAATTGGAAAGAGAATAAATGTTTTTATGTATTTGAGTTTAATGTTTATTAGATGAAAAAAGAGGGCTGGTGTAGAGAATTGTGCTCTCAAATAATACTGGTCTGGTTAATCAACTAAGGTTTTATTTAGCCTGTCTCATTTCTTTTTGTTACCGTAGATGACTAGAGTGATGTTACAGGTTTCAGATAAGTGGAGAGAAAAGCTTCTCCCACTATCACTTTCCCACCCTCAAATAACTCTGCTCAATTCAGTAGAGGACCTTTAGAAAAAGAGGTAAAAAAGAAAGTCGGACTGCCTGCTCTGCTTATATTGGCCCAATATCTCTATGCTATTTATGAGTCTCACACTCTTGTGACTTCCTGATTATGTTTTGAGCATAAGTTTTTAAAACCCACTTTATTACACACAGTCTCATTTGGCAAGCAGTCACATTTTTATATTGTTTCCAATATATAAAATCGAGTCCTTTGTAATTAAATTGTTTTTTATTTTTCTGAGTGCAAATGGGACCTGCAAGAAGCAGTCTCAAAAACGGAACACATTTCCCTACAATCGAGATTGTATGTGGTTGACTGGAGAGCTAAATAGTTTTGAAAATATTGCTCTTATTACTTTCAGTAAGGGTGTATTATAAGATGTTATACAAATATATACTTTTGAGAAATGTCCTTTTTATTCACTACTTCAGGTTAATGGTATGCTGCTTTGTGAAGCTAGACAAAAGACACACATCTCACCCTGGGTTTACAGAATCAGTTTTAAAATTTCCTTCAAGCACAAAATAAGTCAAGCTGTAGAAAAAGACAGATTTTTATTAAACTGTGAATAAATGACATACTTAAATAACTTCTTAGCTGTGGATGCTCATGAAAATTCACATCACTATTAAGCTTTTTTTCTTTTAATTCTAAGCCTGAAAGTTTTCCTATATTTAATTTTTCCTCTTTCATAAGAGAGGGATATTTAAGTAGACACCAACTCCAACTTGGTTAAAATAAAAAATTATTCACAGAAAGCAATGGCTTTCAGTTGCTTTTATTATCTGTGAATTTCAGATCAAAGAACCAATTCAAATTATTTATTTGTTTAGTGCCTACAACATAATGTTCAATGTAATATTATCAAAGTAAAAGACAAAGAAGGATAAATAAGGCACAATCTAATGGGGGAAAAACAAATAGCATATAAAAATAGTTCCCTCTAAAATGGTAATTAAGGACTATTATATATAAGGTAATCTATGATTCCTTTTGAGAAAATTAACAAAAATGAGCTAAATTAATTGTACAGCCAAGAAAGAACAATACAAAATGTTTATTAAGCATTCAGTTTGGTCAGACTACATGCAACCGCCACTAGTAGCAACAGAGCTTCCCAAAGCCCTACCTTTTAAATACAGGACAAATAGCACACAATAATCAGCTATAAATGAAAGATAAGATGGATATTGAGTGTTAGTATTCTTAGAGAAAAAAACCCAATACTTTCAAAATAAAATATATGTATCGGAAGTCATCCAAAAATTCACAATAATTAGTATTTTCAAATTAGTTCAATTTTACTAGGAATTCATTAGCAATTATATCAGAAGACACCTCGAGACCCTTTCAAGGTAATATCTGTGGAGATTTTTGTTATCTGCCTGGTGATAACATAGTATAAAAACTTAAAAAACACTACAATTTAATTTTTCAAATAACAAATACATTTAAAATTTGACTGTCTGCAAAAGTAAACTTTCAGTTTCAGTTCCCTGACCTGAAATAGCAGACAGTTTGTCTCCTATTTTTTTGTTTCTCACCAATTGATCAGTCTTTTTTTTTTAATTTTTTATTTTATATTGGAGTATAGTTGATTAGCAATGTTGTGTTAGTTTCAGGTGTACAGCTAAGTGATATACATGTATCTATTCTTTTCCAAATTATTTTCCTATTTAGGTTGTTACATAATATTGAGCAGAGTTCTCTGTTTTTACTTTTTAAAGCCAACTTCAACACCATTCCTATCGTGGTTCTCAGGCTGTCTTCAGAAGCTTCCCTCAACCCAGGCACCATCGGATTCCCTGGGATTATTGCCTGGTTAGAATTTGGAGGACATGATAGGAAACCTCCCTTTTATAGCAGTTATCAGTAGATATGGAACCGTGCCCTCCCCATTTGTGACACAGGTTGCACCCAAAGGCTGTAATCTGTCCATACGAAAACTACCTTAAATTGCAGTCAGATCCCAGAGCACCCATTCAAGGATAAATACCCCTTTCTCAGCAATTTCCTTTGGAACAACTCCTCCCCACTCCCTTTCCCAGTGCTTCAAGTTTGTTCCTCATTCCTTTTTCTCATTCCTTGAACTACCAGTTGTCAGCCAAACTTGTGTTGGTATTTTCCTGTTCATTTTGTACTGTTGAATATGAGCTTAATCATACCCCCGATTTTTTACCCTCTGCCCAGCTGGAGCATTGGACAGGGACCCTGGCTCACCACCCACTCAGGCACCAAGTCATGGCTTGTGGAACCTTCTGGTATCACTTGACCCTAATGCTTCCCCTTTGTATCTCTGAACTACTTTGAACCAGTATCTGGAGCCCCAGAAATGGAGAAGGCTGCTGGCCTAGCTGATTTCTCCTCTGTTTCTTGGCTACTGTCCCACTACTCAGAAAACCTCTAGAAACCAATATTTAGATATTTCCCCACCAGCATCATATGCTGGAGCTCAGCTCAGGGGATGCCTGTACACAGAAATCCCAGAACTAAGACATGACAGCATGGAGGTGCTTTGTGGGTACCGACTGGTGACTGCAGGAACTGTACTATGATGGGGTCTGCTACCGTTTACTTGACCCACACCCAGCCATAGCGAAAATGGGGAGCAAGAGAGCTGTGAGCACATGATGCTATTCATATGGCTGCTCGGGCTATGAAAGTGAGTAGGGTATGGCTTGTCATAGACAAGTCTGCAGTCTAGTGAGTTGTACACATTTGATAATATCTTCTATCAGTGGAGGCATATACAGCACACAACCATTTTCCTCCTACAACTTCCAGTGCCAGTTAATAGCCATAGGTTTTATAATAACAAAGCTGACAGAGCATAGAAATTATTTCATGTAAGCGGGTGTTTTACAAGTTCTTGTGAGGTTAGAAATACTGTATCTTCTGTAACACGTTTCAGCACTACCTTGTTGTTGAGAATACACTGCATTTATCTACAATCTAAATAAAAATGTTTCCATCAAATGTTCAGTTTGGTGGCCTACACCTATTCTATAATAGTGTAATTTGTTACAATTAGCCTTCTAAAGTAGATAAGTCAAATAAGCAGAGCTGATAATAAAAGTAAAGATATAAAACAAATACATGAATTTATTGGGCATATCATTCTGTACTATTTTGAACACATGCACTTCTTAGCACATTCATATTTTTACCCCCAAACAGAGAACACTTATTTAGACTGGCGTTATAAATCCCATTTCCCACATGGAAAAGTTAATGACAACAGAAATTCCAAATAACATTTATCTATAGAATTAGGCATAACTACTGCCAGACTGCAAAATTGCCTCTATAAACCACATAGTGAAGATTTTACAAGTATAGTTGAATGAAGTACATGAAATATCAGTCCATAACATCCAAGCAATTTTGAGCATTTTTAATTTATGGAAAGAACCTGCTCAAATTAACACTTTTCAGTTTTTAGATCATTACTAGCAGGAAAACTTTTCAAAATATTAATATTTCATTAAACCTTTATGCTTTCCATTTTGAAGTTAGCAAAAATTACCAGGAAACACCATAATCCATACCCTTGAGGAAAAAAATAATGAAAGTTATAACTATTGAAAATGTTTAATTTCAGAACTAACTACCTTCTGTAATAAGAATTAGAAAAACAGCTACAATTTCCCCAACATATGTAATATTCTATGTGCACAATTTAAAATGTGTGCTATAAAATAGCACTGCATGTTTAGGAGCAAGTTCTCATTACTTGCTGCCCGTCATCTCGTGCCATTTAATTTTTTTGCCTTTGTTCAAACTGTCGCCTCTAAATGGAATGGCTTCCATCTTGTAACTACTCAAGTCAAGGCCCACTGGCTCTGTGAAGCCTCACCTCAAACTGACGTTGCCCTTCTCTAATTTTTTTTTGTTGTCGTTCAGAATATCTGTTCCACTGTTAAGCCTTTAATTGATGCTTTTTCACTACTTCAGAACCTAATAACACACAATTTGCACATTATTTGTGAGTTAAATACATGTGACTTCAACAGGTTTCAAGCAACTGACTCTTTCCATTTGTCACCAACATCTTTAGCTTGATGCTAGGCACAAAGTGGTTCCTCAGTAAATGCCTGATCATTCCTTCCCTTGCCTGGGTTTTAGCCCAGTGACAAGAACTGCCTCCCTGCAAAGTAGCAAGAATATGAGCACAGCTGTCCCTATGGTCAAGCAATTCCAGACTTCAACTATCTATTTGGTTTCCTTTGGATTAACTTTTACTCAATAGATTTGAAGCTTGAAGCAAGTGATGAAACTCTGTGAAAAAGCTGAGGAAAAACCATGATAAAGAAGAGCTAAGGGGCTTCCCTGGTGGCGCAGTGGTTGAGAATCTGCCTGCTAATGCAGGGGACACAGGTTCGAGCCCTGGTCTAGGAGGATCCCACATGCCGCGAAGCAACTAGGCCCGTGAGCCACAACTACTGAGCCTGCGCATCTGGAGCCTGCGCTCCACAAGAGAGGCCGTGATAGTGAGAGGCCCACGCACCACGATGAAGAGTGGCCCCTGTTTGCCACAACTAGAGAAAGCCCTCGCACAGAAACGAAGACCCAACACAGCAAAAATAAATAAATTAATTAATAAACTCCTAAAAAAAAAAAAAAAGAAGAAGAGCTAAGAAGAGATGGAATTGCTGATGTAAAACGCTCATTACAGGGAATTGGGTACACTTTTTGTACCTGCTCCCTATTATTTTACACCAACCCAGATGCTTCAGGTTCAGTCAAAGTACCATTGTGTCTGTCTGTCTTCTTTTGGTCTTCATATCAGGCAGAGGCCCAAACTATCAGACAGGAAAGGAAGTGTTTAATACCTTACAGTTACATTGCTGTTGCAGCTATCTAGGTTTGCCTCCCACTCAGCAGAGTCTCTGGAAATTGAACATGGATTGGAATGCTTGGGGAACTTTCTGAACTGCACATTTGTATTCAGTACATCTGGATGGGGCCTGAGAGTCTATATGTGTAATAAGCTGCTGATGTTGCTGGTCTAAAGATGACTCGATAGATCCAAGCCCAAAGATGCTGATTTAGTTGGTCTGGAGTGGGCCCTGAGTATCTATGCTCTTAGAATCTGCTGAGTGATCTAAAATAGAGCTTGGCCTCAGAAAAATTAAAATGGACCATCATCTTACTGAAAAAAGTCCTTTCTTGTAATATTGGTGTTTGAATAGTCCTTCATGTTAAGGAAATAATGTGACTGTGAAATCTTTGATAACTGGCCTGTGTGATGAGGAAGATGCCTCCTTTCCAACATTTCAAGCTATCTGTCAATATATAACTTCCTCCCCACTTTGAAAACCTCACACACACACACACACACACACACACACACACACACAAGTGCCATCTTAGTGCAAGACAGTCAAGCATTCTAAGGCCTCTCTACTCAGAGCGGCCCAAGGATCTGCTGTGTCAGCCTTACCGAGGAGCTCTTAAGAAATGCAAAATTTCAGTCTCCACCCCAAACCCCCAAACCCACAGAATCAAAATTTATATTTTTAATAAGATTCCAAGGTGATTTGCTTGCTCATTAAAATTTCAGAAGCAATGCTCAAACGAAATTTTCTTGCATGTTTTCAAATGATTCACATTAATCCATTTCATAAAAAGGATAATTTTAATACAGTGGCCAAAGCACTTAAGAAAATTAACTTTAGCATCCAGCCAGAATGAATAATATGAGGGAATGTACTATTGGCTTATTGTTTTTTAAACTATTGGCTTCTTTCTGTTTTGTTTCAGCAAGATAAAACTGAGCTTATACCAAAGAGCAGAATACTCATTCCTCAAGGTGACCAACGGCTTTGCTGCCTATGGCCCTCATAACAAGGAGTAAACGATTGGCTTGTGGTTGCTTTAGGAATGAGGTACAGCATCCATTGGAACACTTATTTCTTTCCTTTTATCCCCCTACCATTACTCTACACCTTCCTCAAATCCTGTAAACTGCTCTACTGGAAGGTCGGCCCAGCAAACACTCTTGCAAAAGGAACCAATGGTGGAGTTGGGGTCCAAGATACAGCTTCTGGTTGGCGCCAGAAATGACTGTAACAACTTTAAACTCAAAGTGTGCAGACCTGCGCATCTCTGTCACCTGGGAGCTTGTTAGAAACTCAGAATCTCAGGCCCCACCTAGATCTGCGAATCAGAATCTGCAGCTTAACAAGATCCCTAAGAGATTCATATGCATCTTAAAATTTGAGAAGCAGTGGTATGTGACACAGTGTTAGATATTGTCCCGGGAGAGGTGTGGAGAAGCAGCCATGTGCATGATTGTAGGCCACAGAATCACTGATATAAGGTACCACAGGGGGATGAAGACTTGCTCTTAAAGACAAGATCATATATTCTCTACCATTTATCCAAGTATTAATTAATTCTGTGTGAGCAGATTCTACTTGTATTAGATTCTTATTAATTGTTTTTATACTACCTATAAACATTGCTCTTGAGCAGATATTAATTAGATCTTCTGGGCTTCCCTGTTGGCGCAGTGGTAAAGAATCTGCCTGCCAATGCAGGGGACATGGGTTCGAGCCCCGGTCCAGGAGGATCCCACATACCATGGAGCAACTAAGCCTGTGCGTCACAACTACTTAGCCTGCGCTCTAGAGCCTGTGAGCCACAACTACTGAAGACCATGCTCCTAGAGCCCGTGCTCCGCAACAAGAGAAGCCACTGCAATGAGAAGCCCACACACCTCAACGAAGAGTAGCCCCCACTTGCCACAGCTAGAGAAAGCCCATGCGCAGTGACGAAGACCCAACGCAGCCAAAAATAAATCAATATATAAATATATATTTAAAAAAATTAGATCTTCTTAGATGCCATCTATCCAAATAGTCCATGTGGATAGCAGTACTTCACACACGCCAATTATCTCAAACAATTAAGAATAGAGCAAGTATCTCAACTTTGTTTTTGTTTCAAACAAGAGACAAGGTGTAGAAAAAATGGCATTTGAGTTCCAGCTCTTTGTTACCAGCTCTGTGGACCGAGTACAGGTTGAACTCCTCCAAACCTCAGTTTTCTTGTTTGTAAAATTGGAATAGTCAAGCCATACTTTGTGGTTTGTTGCAAGCATATCACTTTTGTTTTTCTTTATTTCTTCAGCAGCACAGGTAAGTTCCACAAAATGGTTTTTGAACAAATGAAAATGTAAGAAAAAAACCAGCCTGGTGCATCATAGGTACTGAGTATATATTAGTTTCTCTACCTTAATAATTTAACATTTTCCATGTAGGATCTTTTGATTCCAAATATTTTAAATTTAAATTCAAATTTCATTTTAAATCTATATACTCCATGATTTGTCCTTGCTATATATGTTAAAGAATGTGTATGTATGTGTGTGTGTGTTCGTGTATGTGTCTGTATATACGTATAGTCTTCTTTTTTAAACAACTATATATTATTATTAGATGTCTGGAGGCTTTTGTTTAGTCAATGTTTGATCGTTCTTGGCCAACTTCAAGGTGAAAGCAGTGGTGGTACCAAGGGATGCACGAAGATGAAGGTACTCTGTCCCTGGGGGGAATAGTATTTTATCCCTGAAATTGTTTAAGCATTATGATAATAAAGAGTAGGTCAACTTTAAGACGGCTTATAATTGTTTTAAAGTTCTTTATGGACAATGCATCTCCTCATTGCCTGAACTCAGGACCTCCTAAACTTAACCAATCACCCAGGGCCCAAAATAGGCCAATTGTAGTCCCCCAGCCCAATGCAGAGATCAGTGACTACAGAGGATCATTGCTCCTGGTGCTTCGTCATGAAATAGAAGCCTCAACGGCACAGCATCATGGTTCTACACACAATCCCTTATGATGGTCAACACCAGCGCTGAGCAGGTTTTGCTCCCATCCTGCTGCCCCCCGACCATACTCCCTACCCCTCTCCCTCTCCTTCACTTTTCTTTTCTTTTTTAACATCTTCATTGGAGTATAATTGCTTTACAATGGTGTGTTAGTTTCTACTTTATAAAAAATTGAATCAGCTACACATATACATATACATATACATATATCCCCATAACTCTTCCCTCTTGCGTCTCCCTCCCACGCTCCCTATCCCACCCCTCCAGGTGGTCACAAAGCACCAAGCTGATCTCCCTGTGCTATGCGACTGCTTCCCACTAGCTATCTATTTTACATTTGGTAGCGTATGTATGTCCATGCCACTCTCCCACTTTGTCCAAGCTTACTGTTTCCCCTCCCCGTGTCCTCAAGTCCATTCTTTATGTCTGCATCTTTATTCCTGTCCTGCCACTAGGTTCTTCAGAACCATGGGGTTTTTTTTTGTTCTTTTTTTTTAGATTCCATATATGTGTTAGCATACGGTATTTGTTTTTCTCTTTCTGACTTATTCACTCTGAATGACAGACTCAAGGTCCATCTACCTTGCTACCAATAACTCAATTTCACTTTTTTTACAGCTGAGTAATATTCCATTGTATATATGTACCACATCTTCTTTATCCATTCATCTGTCAATGGAAACGTAGGTTGCTTCCATGTCCTGGCTATTGTAAATAGAGCTGCAATGAACATTGAGGTACATGTCTCTTTTGGAACTATGGTTTTCTCAGGGCATATGCCTAGTAGTTGGACTGCTGAGTTGTATGGTAGTTCTATTTTTAGTTTCTTAAGGAACCTCCATATTGTTCTCCATAGTGGCTGTATCAATTTACACTCCCACCAATAGAGCAGGAGGGTTTCCTTTTCTCCACACCCTCTCCAGCATCTATTGTTTCTAGATTTTTTGATGATGGCCATTCAGACTGGTGTGAGGTGATACCTCATTGAAGTTTGATTTGCATTTCTCTAATGATTAGTGATGTTGAGCATCCTTTCATGTGTTTGCTGGCAATCTGTATATCTTCTTTGGAGAAATGTCTATTTAGGTCTTCTGCCATTTTTGGATTGAGTTGTTTGTTTCTTTGATATTGAGCTGCATGAGCTGCTTGTAAATTTTGGAGATTAATCCTTTGTCAGTTGCTTCATTTGCAAATATTTTCTCCCATTCTGAGGGTTGCCTTTTCATCTTGTTTAAGGTTTCTTCTGCTGTGCAAAAGCTTTTAAGTTTCATTAGGTCCCATTTGTTTATTTTTGTTTTTATTTCCATTTCTCTAGGAGGTGGGTGAAAAAGGATCTTTCTGTGATTTATGTCATAGAGTGTTCTGCCTATGTTTTCCTCTAAGAGCTTGATAGTGTCTGGCCTTACATTTAGGTCTTTAATCCATTTTGAGTGTATTTTTGTGTATGGTGTTAGGGAGTGTTCTAATTTCATACTTTTACATGTAGCTGTCCAGTTTTCCCAGCACCACTTATTGAAGAGGCTGTCTTTTATCCATTGTATATTCTTGCCTCCTTTATCAAAAATAAGGTGACCAGGGCTTCCCTGGTGGCGCAGTGGTTGAGAGTCCGCCTGCCGATGCACGGGACACGGGTTCGTGCCCCGGTCCGGGAAGATCCCACATGCCACGGAGCGGCTGGGCCCGTGAGCCTTGACTACTGAGCCTGCACGTCCAGAGCCTGTGCTCTGCAACGGAAGAGGCCACAACAGTGAGAAGCCCGCGTACCACAAAAATAAATAAATAAATAAATAAAATGAAATAAGGTGACCAAATGTGTGTGAGTTTATCTCTGGGCTTTCTATCCTGTTCCATTGATCTATATTTCTGTTTTTGTGCCAGTACCATACTGTCTTGATTACTCTAGCTTTGTAGTATAGTCTAAAGTCTGGGAGCCTATTTCCTCCAGCTCTGTTTTTCTTTCTCAAGATAGCTTTGGCTATTTGGGGTCTTTGTGTTTCTATACAAATTGTGAAATTTTTTGTTCTAGTTTTGTGAAAAATGCCAATGGTAGTTTGATATGGATTGCATTGAATCTGTAGATTGCTTTGGATAGTATAGTCATTTTCACAATGTTTATTCTTCCAATCTCAGAACATGGTATATATCTCCATCTGTTTGTATCATCTTTAATTTCTTTCATCAGTGTCTTCCAGCTTTCTGAATACAGGTCTTTTCTTTCCTTAGGTAGGTTTATTCCTAGATATTTTTTCTTTTTGTTGCAATGGTAAATGGGAGTGTTTCCTTAATTTCACTTTCAGATTTTTCATCATTAGTGTATAGGAGTGCAAGAGATTTCTGTGCATTAATTTTGTATCCTGCTATTTTAGCAAATTCATTGATTAGCTCTAGTAGTTTTCTGGTAGCACTTTTAGGATTCTCTCTATACAGTACCATGTCATCTGCAAACAGTGACAGCTTTACTTCTTCTTTTCCGATTTGGATTCCTTTTATTTCTTTTCCTTCTCTGATTGCTGTGGCTAACACTTCCAAAACTATGTTGAATAATAATGGTGAGAGTGGACAACCTTGTCTTCCTCCTGATCTTAGAGGGAATCGTTTCAGTTTTTCACCATTGACAACGATGTTGGCTGTGGATTTGTAATATATGGCCTTTATTATGTTGAGGTAAGTTCCCTCTATGCCTACTTTCTGGAGGGTTTTTATCATAAATGGGTGCTGAATATTGTTGAAAGCTTTTTCTGCATCTATTGAGATGATCATATGATTTTTCTCCTTCAATTTGTTACTATGGTTTATCACATTGATTGATTTGTGTATATTGAAGATTCCTTGCATTCCTGGGATAAATCCCAGTTGATCACGTTGTATGATCCTTTTTATGTGCTGTTGGGTTCTGTTTGCTAGTATTTTGTTGAGGATATTTGCATATATGTTCATCAGTGATATCGGCCTGTAGTTTTCTTGCTTTGTGACATCTTTGTCTGGTGTTGGTATCAGGGTGATGGTGGCCTCGTAGAATGAGTTTGGGAGTACTCTCTCTGCTATATTTTGGAAGTTTGAGAAGGATAGGCATTAGCTCTTCTCTATATGTTTGAGAGAATTTGCCTGTGAAGACATCTGGTCCTGGGCTTTTGTTTGTTGGAAGATTTTTAATCACAGTCTCAATTTCAGTGCTTGTGATTGGTCAGTTTATATTTTCTATTTCTTCCTGTTTCAGTCTCAGAAGGTTGTGCTTTTCTAAGAATTTGTCCATTTCTTCCAGGTTGTCCATTTTATTGGCATAGAGTTGCTTCTAGCAATCTCTCATGGTCCTTTTTATTTCTGCAGTGTCAGTTGTTACTTCTCCTTTTTCATTTCTAATTCTATTGATTTGAGTCTTCTCCCTTTCTTTCTTGATGAGTCTGGCTAATGGTTTATCAATTTTATTTATATTCTCAAAGAACCAGCTTTTAGTTTTACTGATCTTTGCTATTGTTTCCTTCTTTTTCATTTATTTCTTATCTTATCTGATCTTTATGATTTATTTTCTTCTGCTAACTTTGGGGTTTTTTTGTTCTTCTTTCTCTAATTGTTTTAGGTGTAAGCTTAGGTTGTCTCTTTGAGATGTTTCTTGTTTCTTGAGGTAGGATTGTATTGCTATAAACTTCCCTCTTAGAACTGCTTTTGCTACATCACATAGGTTTTGGGTCATCGTGTTTTCATTGTCATTTGTTTCTAGTATTTTTTGATTTTCTGTTTGACTTCTTCAGTGATGTCTTGGTTATTTAGTAGTGTATTGCTTAGCCTTCATGTGTTTGTATTTTTTCAGATATTTTCCTGTAATTGATATCTAGTCTCACAGCATTGTGGTCAGAAAAGATACTTTATACAATTTCATTTTTCTTAAATTTACCAAGGCTTGATTTGTGACCCAAGATATGATCTATCCTGGAGAATGTTCCATGAGCACTTGAGAAGAAAGTGTATTCTGTTGTTTTTGGATGGAATGTCCTATAAGTATCAATTAAGTCCGTCTCATTTAATGTATAATTTAAGCTTGTATTTCCTTATTCATTTTCATTTTGGATGATCTGTCTATTGGTGAACGTGGGTTGTTAAAGTCCCCTACTATGATTGTGTTACTGTCGATTTACCCTTTTATGGCTGTTAGCATTTGCCTTATGTATTGAGGTGCTCCTATGTTGGGTGCATAAATATTTACAATTGTTATATCTTCTTCTTGGATTGATACCTTGATCATTATGTAGTGTACATCTTTGTCTCTTGTAACAGTCTTTATTTTAAAGTCTATTTTATATGATATGAGAATTGCGACTCCAGCTTTCTTTTGATTTCCATTTGCATGGAATATCTTTTTTCATCCCTTCACTTTCAGTCTGTATGTGTCTCTAGGTCTGAAGTGGGTCTCTTGTAGAGAGCATATATACAGGTCTTATTTTTGTATCCATTTAGCCAGTCTATGTCTTTTGTTTGGAGCATTTAATCCATTTACATTTAAGGTACTTATTGATATGTATGTTCCTATTACCATTTTCTTAACTGTTTTGAGTTTGTTATTGTAAGTCTTTTCCTTCTCTTATATTCCCTGCCTAGAGAAGTTCCTTTAGCATTTGTTGTAAAACTCGTTTGGTGGTGCTGAATTCTCTTAGCTTTTGCTTGTCTGTAAAGGTTTTAATTTCTCCATCGGATCTGAATGAGATTCTTGCTGGGTAAAGTAATCTTGGTTGTAGGCTTTTCCCTTTCATCACTTTAAATATGTCCTGCCACTCCCTTCTGGCTTGCAGAGTTTCTGCTGAAAGATCAGCTGTTAACCTTATGGGGATCCCCTTGTATGTTGTTTGTTGTTTTTCCCTTGCTGCTTTTAATATTTTTTCTTTGTATTTAATTTTTGATAGTTTGATTAATATGTGTCCTGTCGTTTTTCTCCTTGGATTTATCCTGTATGGGACTTTCTGCACTTCCTGGGCTTGATTGACTATTTCCTTTCCCATATTAGTTAAGTTTTCCACTATAATCTCTTCAAATATTTTCTCAGTCCCTTTCTTTCTCTCTTCTTCTTCTGGGACCCCTATAATTCAAATGTTGGTGTGTTTAATGTTGTCCCAGCGGTCTCTGAGACTGTCCTTAATTATTTTCATTCTTTTTTCTTTATTCTGCTCTTCAGTAGTTATTTACACTATTTTATCTTCCAGGTCATTTAACCGTTCTTCTGCCTCAGTTATTCTGCTATTGATTCCTTCTAGAGAATTTTTAATTTCATTTATGGTGTTGTTCATCATTGTTTGTTTGCTCTTTAGTTTTCCAAGTCCTTGTTAAACATTTCTTGTACTTTCTCCATTCTATTTCCAAGATTTTGGATCATCTTTACTGTCATTACTCTGAATTCTTTTTCAGGTAGACTGCCTATTTCCTCTTCATTTGCTTGGTCTGGTGGGTTTTCTGCTGCATATTTCTCTGTCTTCTCATTTTGCTTAACTTACTGTGTTTGGGGTCTCCTTTTCGCAGGCTGTAGGTTCATAGTTCCCATTGTTTTTGGTGTCTGCCCCCAGTGGGTAAGGTTGGTTCAGTGCCTTGTGTAGGGTTCCTGGTGGAGGGGACTGGTGCCTGTGCTCTGGTGGATGAGGTTGGATCTTGTCCTTCTGGTGGGCAGGAACACATCCAGTGGTGTGTTTTGGGGTGTCTGTGACCTTATTATGATTTTACGCAACCTCTCTGCTAATGGGTGGGGTTGTGTTCTTGTCTTGCTAGTTGTTTGTCATAGGGTGTCCAGCACTGTAGCTTGCTGGTCGTTGAGTGGAGATGGGTCTTAGCATTGGAATGGAGATCTCTAGGAGAGCTTTCACCATTTGATGTTACATGGAGCTGGGAGGTCTTTTGTGGACCAGTGTCCTGAACTTGGCTCCCCCATCTCAGAGTCGCAGGCCTGACACCCAGCTGGAGCACCAAGATCCTGTCAGCCACACGGCTTCCAACAGGGTCTGCTCTCAAAATACCACAAAGAGCCATCTGGATGTCTTTGTTGAATCTGCCTCAGGGACCAGGAGGGAAGTTGCCCATCAAGGGGCTCCTGGACTGTGTTTGGAAGAGGCTCATTTGCTTGTCTTGGAGCATCAGCCTGAGATGCAGGCATCTGCTTTGACTCACATTTGGAGACTGCTGAGGTGCTCTTTGGGATGGAGACTGGCGGACGCCATCCACTCTCCTTCACTTTTGCTGATCTGTAAAGTTGTCAAGCATGCTCCCAGCCTCACAGCCTTTGCCCCTGCTGTTCCCACCACTTGCAATCTTCTTTCCCAAAATTTCCACATAATTTTCCCCTCACTTCCTTAGGTCTCTCTCTGCTTAAATGTCATATTCATAGACCACCTTTTTCCATGACATGCCATTACTCCATCCCTCTCTAGCACTCCACCCATCGTTCTTCCTGGCATTTAGCTCGTACCTGGTATTAGATTATGTTTTTATTTGCTTATTATCTACAAGAAGAAAAATTTTATTTTATTCACGGCTAAATCTCCAGCACCTAGCTTACTACCAGGCACATAGCAGGTGGGCAGTATTGCTAAATATGTAAATAAAAACCATCTCCATATTCTGCCCCTCTTTGCCACTCAGGATTGGAATAAGCTGAAGACTATTATACCTAGTCCAGAATACATGCTCAGGTGAGACAACGACCAGACCAATACAGACAATTCTTTAACCCAACAAGTTCTCTTAAGGGTATCAATAGTGCTCTGGAGCATATTCCCTGTTTTTAAAAATAACCCACCATGTTTCCGTTTAAGAAGAAAGTCACTACATTGTACTAATGAGATTAAAGTTCTTCACCAGTTTTACGTACTGCTGCTGGCTCCAAGAATCAGGCTGCTAAGCACCCAGCTTCCCTGACAGTCTGCTTTGGGAAAAATGACATCAGGCCTTAACTCCTGTGAATCACATTTTCACCCACTGAGCAGTTCAGACAAAACCAATTACATGATGTCATTTTCTATTTCAAAAAGGAGGCCAGGGAACTTGGATAGATCTTTACTTCCATTAGCATATAGAGCTATGGCAGACGGCTTCATCTTCCTGCTAATGGTACCCGTTTGAATGATAACTAACAAGGCTGGGCTGTCAAAATCCATTCTCTAGCCAGGTGTGATGCTTAGCTATTCAGTCTTGTTGCTGTAAGGTGATTCCAGAGATACGAAAATGAGCTGGTTATTTGTTTTGTAAACTGAGACCAGAGCCTTTGCTCAATAAAATTTGCCTTCCAGGAATGCCAAAAAAATCTTTGAAGGAATTTGTAAAGAACTTATTAAGGAAATTACTTAAAATGCTATATATTAATTATTAGGTTGGTTTTAAATGTATAATTAATATGCATGTATAATTTTATTTCCTTTGGAGATAACTCACTCCATTTCATGACTCAAATTAATTTCAACACCATAAATACAAAAAAGCAAATATCCTGAGAGAGTTGTGGCAGAGAAAGTTGCATGTTCAAAAGAACCCATTTCCTCTTTTAGGCATCAGGTTGGACCCCTTGTCCCAGAGGGAAGATGTAGTCGAGTGACACTAACTTTGAGCCAGTGGAATAAAAGCTAAAGTGTGTGTTCAAAACAACCTTCCATTCGTAATCCTCCATGTTTTTTTCCCCTTTTGGCCTGCTGCAGCCTAGCAGGGTAAATTGGAAGTCCCTATTTGAAGATGATGGACCTACAAAATGTAAGAATCCTGGGTCTGTAAACCACAGCCTGAAAGAGAACAGTCCACCGTAAGGAGCATTTTGTAAACAACAAAACAGACTTCTCTAGTGTCAAGTTCCTGAGATTTGGAAGTTCATCTTTTCCAGCATCCAGCATCAGAGGAAAACGGCCCCCTTCCTCATCCTTCTCCTACATCCTGTCTTTATAATCCAGTGCTTTGATCTGTCATTCTTCAATTATCTGCCAAGCCCTCAGCCACTGGAGCCACCCCCAACTGCGCACCCTAAGGGGACTCAAGATGGAAAGAAGCAGGATACTGGCCCCAGGTAGCTGAGGTATATATCAAAGGGATGATTTCAATGAACCCAGATTCTTGCATCTTCCCATACATAGAAAAGTGCTAAATTCATTAACTTGAGGTATCTGGTTTTCTTTAATTAACAGTAATCTTTTGATGTTCCAACTACCTGGTCTTCATTGCAAAAACTCCTATATATCCTGGCTCCCCCCTTACCTCTTCACAGCAGTCCCTCAGAGCTATTCTGAGAAGCTGTCTCCTGGGCTTGAAGCCCTCAGAAAGTCCACCAAATAAAATATAATTCTCAACTTTTAGGTTGTGCATTTTTCTTTCAGTCTACAGATCTCAATGATTAAGAAAACTTCTCTGTTCCAGAGAGAGTCATTCTACAAAATGATGGTGTATCTGGGGTCCGACTAAGTTTTATCATATCAGTGTAGCTGGTGGAGATGGCTTTAACTATTACATAGGGGTCGGCTCACATACCATCTACCTTCTACCTAACGATAAAACTAAGTAACCACCAGAACACCATCCCTGGTATCATGCGCACAAAAATAAAATGAATAATAAATTAAATAAGCAAAATATTAAAGTAAAATGCAATAAAATAACAATGATAGAAAAAAAAACCACTTTTCTTTTGAGTTATATGTAATGGTTTATTCTGGCCCAAAATAAATTCCACAGAGGTTTGCAAACAATAATATCTTTACAATCAAGTTATCTATGCTTAATTTGCCTTGAAACAAAAGTTCAGCTACTTCACCAAAAGTAAAACAAAAAATAAAAGCTAAATTTCCTAAGGAAGACATCGCTAGTATCCTTAGGGGAAATTTGTTAAATGATCATTTTTTTCATGTATTATGAACATGGAATCATTTAAAACTCTTTTATATCTTATATCTATATCCCACAGCAATGGGAACTGGCAAAGCCTATTTTGTTGTGGCTCTGATAAGGGCAGTAAGAGAGTCAGGAGAAAATAAACTCTCAATTCATATTTCCAGAAACAGCTCCATTCCCTATACATTTACGAGAAAACATCAGAGTCACCAAAATATTATGTAAATGAGAGGATTCTCCAGAATTACACTGGCTGCATTAAAAAAGTTATTGTTCTAATTTAACAGACAGAGAAACTTTCCCAGCTAGACTACAGGCCATAAATGGAGGGCTGGTGAAAGCTTACACCTATGTGTTGAATTTAGAGCTCTTTGAAATACCTAACAAAGAAGGCCTGCAAACTCCAATTCACTTAGCAGGGGGTCAGTCATGAACTCTAGTGAAAAATAAACATGCCAGCTAGTGGAGAGGAATCACTGTCTCAAATATTCCCAGGTTTTTCCTCTTTCTGTTTAATTAATGTTAATTTTCATTTGGTAAAATGTCAGGCTCCTTCCAATATTAATTCTGACCTTGTAACAGGCAACTTACCAATTGCTGCTTCACCTGACCATCATCCCTGTCCTATTATCACAATCAGAGCTCACTATGGCAAGTCTCTCTCTTTTAGGGAAATTAATGTCTTTAAAGCAATGCTTTCCTCAGTATGTTCCTTAGAACATGAATCTCAAAACAAGATTATTAGGGAAAGAGGAGAGTTTTACAGTAGTCCCCTCTATTCACTTTCTTTGGTTTCAGTTACCCTTGGTCAACCTTGGTATGAAAATATTAAATGAAAAATTCCAGAAATAGCTCAGTAAGTTTTAAATTGCCGCTGTTTTGAGTAGTGATATCTCAGCTGTTCTTGTTCCAAGGGAGGTTGTGAAACCTCCCTTTGTCCCCTGCCCCTCTGCCCCCATTAGCCAGTAGCCTGTAGCCTCCACGGTTACCAGATAAACTGGTAACCATAGTATCTCAATGACAGTGTCCAACTAACCCTTATTTTACTTAATAATGGACCCAAAACACAAGAAGTGATGCTGACGATTCGGATTGTAAAGCACTTCCTTTAAGTGAAAAGGTAAAAATTCTCTACTTCATAAAGAAAGAAAAAAAATTGTATGCTCAGGTTGCTAAGATCTACAAAAGGAAGGAATCTTCTATCTGTGAAACTGTGAAGAAGGAAAAAAAAAATTTGTGCTGATTTTGTTGTTAAACTGCAACAGTTATAGCCGCAGTGCATGATGAGTGCATAGTTAATACTGAAAAGGCATTAAATTTGTACAATGAGGCATTTTGAGAGAGACAGACCACATTCTCATAACTTTTATTACAGCATATTGTTTTAATTGTTCTATTTTATTATTAGTTATTGTTGCTAATCTCTTCCTGTGCCTAATTTATAAATTAAACTATACCATAGATATGTATATATAGGAGAAAACACTGTATAAACAGGTTTCAGGTGTCCACTGGGGGTCTTGGAACGTATCCCTCAAGGATAAGGGGAGACTACTGTAGACTGAAGCCCAGCCTCCATACAGAACATTTACATTGTTCATTTAAATATTAAAGGCTCAAGGAAGCCCTTTAGTAAAGACACTGCATTCTATTTATCGAGTCTGAGGTTCTAGGCTTATTAAGCTACAGAGCCTCTGGCTGTTAACACCTAGTAACATTCAACGGAACAATTAGGGAAATGGTGATATTAAATATAGCATAGAAGATATGAATTAATTACTATATTAAAACCAACATGTAGGTTGCCCATGATATCTTTCTAACTAGTGATGGGGTTCAGGACACACCACCCCAAAATATGGCACCTTAGCAAATTGAATATTTTAAACTAAAGGAGTTTGAGAAAAGAGCAGAAAGGGGAAGGTCATTCTGACCTTCCCTCTGCCCTTCTTCCCTGAAACAGGTCAAAGAACCCTCCAGAAAGAGGTACGCTCCCTACACCTGGAGGAAAGAAGCAACCTTAGGTCCAAAGATAAATGGATGCCAGGAATATTCTGAAAAAAGAGGCCTTACTAAGTTTCCCCCGGTTTATCACACTTATCTTGCACTCCTTCATGTATCATATTACTCTACGACTGTCCACTCTTCATCAAATCTAGCATAAAAATACTCAGGATCAACTATTTCCTCAGGTTTTCATTTTCTTATGAAGGCTCTTCTGTCAAGTAAAACTTACATTAAATAAATTTGTATGCTTTTCTCCTGTTAATCTGCCTCTGTCAGTTTAATTTTCAGATCTAGCCAGGGACCCAAAGAGGGTCAAAGGAAACTCCTCCCTCCCCTATGCTAGTAAAACAAATATTAACCTGTTCCTAATTGGTGAAACTTAGTTATGTTTGCAAGTATTCCACACTATTTAGTTCTCTCTCTTCTCCCCTTACCCATTCCTTTATTTTTTCATTAATTACTCACTTTTAACCAATAGCAAATGGTTAATCAAACAAGAACAAAACATACAAACCTACAAAAAAAATGACAATTTTTACAACTCAATTATTAAGAGACACGTAACCCATTTAAAAAAAATGAGCAAAGGATCTGAATAAGCATTCCTCCAAAGGAGATATAGAAATGACCAATAAGCACATGTAAAGATGCTCAACATCACTAAGATTAGGTCAATGCAAATAAAAACCACGATGAGATACCACTTCTCACCCACTATAATGGCTATAAACAAAAAGACAAATAATGACAAGTGTTGGTGAGAATATAGAGAAATTAGAATCATCATGCACTGCTGGTAGGAATGTAAAACAGCGCAACTCTTTAGGAAAACAGTCTGGAGCTTCCTTAAATTTTAAGTACAGAGTTATCATATGACGGACTCCTTGGTATATACCCCCGGGAGAAATGAAATGGGAGAGAGGCAGTGAAGACAACACAGCTGTAAATGCTTCAGAACTGATTGACCTAATCCTCATTTTAGGAAGCTGAACAAATCCTGAGAGGGATACTTAAAAGGAAACCCACACCTGGAAACATTACAGTGAAACTGCAGAACACACAAGATAACATAAAAATATTAGAAGCAGCCAGAAGAAAAGGTAACTTCAGGAAGAACAATTGGATGGACAGCTGGCTTGCCAACAGCTCCAGTGGGTACCAGACTGTGGGAGACTCTTGTCAATGTGCTAAGACAGAACCAGTGTCAACCCGGAACCAGAACCCAGTGAATCTAACTTTCACTATAAAGGATAAAAGAAAGTCATTTTCATTAAAAAAAAAAAAAAAGGAAAATGTTTAACAACAGATCCTCACTAAAGGCATTCATACAGAATACTCCAGGCAGAAGGAAAATATTTCCAAATGCAAAGTCAGAGATGCACAGAGAGGTAAACTAAGAAACTAGTAAACATGGGAGTGAATTTAAATAAGCATTGATTATATTAAAATATCTATTTTGTGTGGTTAAAGAAGATAAAAGTAAATACTGGATAACAGCTGAAGCTTAAATGCTTAACTCATTTTTATTACTTAAGACAAACATAAAGATGTTGATTAAATAAGAATTAAGTATTAGGCTAAACATTTCCGGGGTAACCAAGAGATTAGAAAAAAGAGTACAGGGGAATTTCCTGGCGGTCCAGTGGTTAGGATTCTGTGCTTTCACTGCCAAGGGCACAGGTTCAATCTCTGGTTGGGGAAAAAGAGTACAGTACATAATTTCAAACTAGCTCAATAGGGAAAAGAAAAAAAATTAAACCTGGAACAATTGAGACAAATATAGAACAGTGAAACATGAATGACAGTAGCTAATTGCACCAACATAAATAAATTTCAAGTAGTGATATTGAATGAAAAATCAAGTTTCACAAGAATGTATACCATGTGATTCCATTTACATTCAGTGTGATTTTTTGTTACAGGATCCTGATGTAAAATTCAACAACATATTTTTAGAGCTGTTTGGTATGTAGTATGACTATAAAGAGAAGGATGGTAAAAATAAGCACAAAATTCATAACAGTGGTTACTTTGGTGGGAAAGAAAAGCAGGGGATTGGGACGGGATACACTGAGGGTTTCTATGGTAGGGCAAGCCAGTGGTAGTTACACACAGACTCATTTTATTATTTGAATCTTTTATACATATTATAAACATTTTAGTATATATTCAATACACAAAAGCATGTGTGTGCGTGTGTGTGCATGGGTGCACGTGTGCTCACACACACACACACACACACACACTAATACGCTGCTCTGTGCCAGGTTAGATTGCTGCTGGAAAAATGCCTTCATTTGTAGAAACCCCACTTTAAGGAGACAAATGAACACAATCTGAAAAAATAAAAAAACATCAGGATAGGAAGGTGCCTAGAAACCAGACTGCATTGGAAATACATGAACTAACGGCAGTTTTTCCATCAGAGAATGAAGAAGTTAAATGACTTCAGGAAAATACTCTTCAAATACTTGGGTGCCTTTTATACACTCAAGTGGTTAGACGGCTCCAAGGGAAAAGTTAGTACTGATCCATGGCAGTTTATGGAGATATACAGATTCAGGTTCATTAAAGGGAAAACATTCTGCCCTCTTTCTCAGACATGGTCCAGAGGTGAAATTTGGCGACTCAGGAAAGGGTGACGTCTTTGCATGAGGAAACATTTAGCCTTCTTACAAGGACTCTGGTGTTAGATAACTTTCAAAACATCTTATAGTCAATCCACAGATATAAAAATTTCCCTTTGGGTCTCTTTATACCTCATGGAGACATCTCTCTTGCTTTAAAGATATCAGGTTATCAGAGGCTGTCCAGAACTGTTTTTTACACTTTTCTGGTCATGTTTTACACCATATGGTCATTTTTTACACCATATTTCTACATTAGTAGCCTGCAATTCTCTGGTTTCCACTTCAATTGTGGAACTCCTAGTTATGGACGTTTGGCTCAGAGAACACAGCAAACATATAGGGTTTTCTTTTTCTTACATAATGAGATGTCTGCAGGTTTGTAGGGCTGTTACGGCCATTTAGGGTTCTGGGTTCTTTATGTTTCTCTGCTCTGATATTTTCACCCTGTGGATTTGGTCTCCATGGTCACAAGATGGTTACTAGACCTCCATTTCTCATTTATTTGAGATTGGAATAACACAGAAAGGTGCTCTCACAATTCTTTGCCTTTCTATTCATGGAAGGAGGTTCTCCCTAGTTGTTTTCTGCTTATCGGTAGTTCATGGTCTATCGCATTTGAGAGGTGATTAGGAAAATCAAGTATTTTGCATCTAAGTCTTACTGTGGAGTGAGGCAAGGAAGAAAGCACACTGCAGCGGGGGTGAGAGAGTCAGAGTTTAGGTCTTTTACCTGCCATAGAAACTCAGACCTAAGACAGCATTGATTCAGTCTTGAGAGATTGTTAACAGTTAACACACCATGGCTTTTAGATTGTTAACAGTTAACACACCATGGCTTTTACCTTTAACCAGACTGGTTGATTTACTTTAAAATGTAATCTAGAATGAAGGTAAAATGTCTATAAAGAAACACTGATGAATGCAAAGAGGAAGCTGAATTCACTTGCAATATCAAGTTTTAAACAAAACATTTAAATTATTTAATAAGGTCTATGGAGCTTGTTTAAGAGTATATAAAAGCAGACAGCTGCATTACAAGCTATAAACACTTTAACTAAGAAACATAAAATCAATCTGTCCTTTTTCAGAAATGCCTTGATTTGTCTTAATCAATCATTCTTAAATCATTCTGGTGAAGCTCTCAGTTCAACCCATTTATAAGTCAAGATTGTACAAAGGTCACTGGATAGCTGCTCCAGGCCATCACCAGTAATAAGAAGGCCATCAATATTTTCAGAACTCACCACATTCGTAAACAGTAAAAGAGCTTAAAAGGTTTATTCAGTCCCACAACAACTCAATGAGTTTATACATGCTAAGTGTTTAGAATAGTGCTTTGTACACTTGCTAAATGTTAATTATTGTGATTTTTCTTATGGCCATGAAGCTGGCAATGCTTTATCAAAAGAGGATGTGAAAAAATAAAAAAGGCTATCCCAAAGCCAAGCTGCTTAAGAAAATGTCTGTTGTTTATCACTATAAACAAGTGGGAAGTTAGATATTTGGCAGGTTAGAATGGTGTATTTTTAAGATAAGATGGACTCATACAATTACAATTAGACTTAGCAAGACATTTATGACCCCAATTTTATTAGGGAATTAAGTCAAACAACACAGAATCCTGAAACAAAAATGCTATATTTATTTCCACATAAATTAAATTGCAAGGCAATACAATAAGAGAAACTTGCTAAAGCCTTCTTCCTTGGCCATCAGAACTGTTTTCTCCACGTGAGGAAACATACAAAACTGCACATGGGTTTGTGTGATTATTTCACCTCTCAATTAAGACTGCAGTCCTGTCCACATAAGGCATATTTCTATATTGCTTCACCAAAAATATAAATATTTAGGGGAGGGAAAGAACATATGATAATATAACAACACAAACTAGCATTTGCAGAGCAAATACCACTTGAAAAATTGATTTGGCAAAAATTTCATGTGAATAACACAGCAACCCTGTGTGGTAGGTATTACCATAATCATGAGTGCTATTTTGAGATGAGTAAATTGATGTTTAGAGCAATTAAGTGACTTACCAGAAATTATCCCATAATTGGTGGAGGCAGAACTACCTACCCACTATGTGTTATAGCTTTAAAGCAGAACCTTTTTTACTATATGACAGTTCTATGAATCTGCTCCCATAACTGGAGACTAGACGGAAAGCCGTTTATATGCACACATAATGTTCTTGGCCCTGTGCAAGATCCTGGAAGTTCAGAGATAAGTAAGAAGAAGCCCTCAATCTCGAGATCGCCCTTCTCGAGACTGGGGAAAGCCAATGAACTATAAAAACCTTAAGTCCTCTGACATAGTCAAATATTTACCATATTGCAGCTATTGAAATGTAGACTAATTAAAATTCAAAAAACAAAATTTCAGTACCCCAGTTACAACAGCCACATTTCAAGGACTCAACATCTACAAGGGGCAAGTGACCACTGCTTTGGACAATGCAGATGTGGAATATTTCCATCGCTGCAGCAAGTTCTATTAGAAGGCACTGCTCTAGGGCTTTGCTACTCGAGGGGTGCTCTCAACACCATCCTCATCACTGGGAGCTAGTTAGACATGAAGAATCTCAGGCCCCAAACTAGGCCTACTGAATCAGAACAATAGCAAGAGCCCTCAGTGATCCATGTGAACATTAACATCTTAAATGGGTTCTTAGAGAAAAGCTTTAAGAGCTTTCCCCAAACACTTTTACCAAGTAAAATATGTGGGCTGGTGGGTGGGTGCGGGCAACAGTGAGGAACATTTAACAGAATACAGAGGACTTTACATTCAGAACAAACACTAAAAGATCAATAATAAAGGTAATGGCCATCAACTATGGGTGACCTACATGCCAGGCATCAAATAGAGTCTTTGCACATGTTAAAGTAATTTCATGGACCTTGAATTTCAAACAGTGATTGGTGCTGATAATGCATTCACTTTGTGCTTTGATGAATGTTTGAGAGGAGGGAATGTTTCCAATGAACGTTGACTAGGCAGAATAATCTACAGGAGGCGTTCACAGGGCTGAGTGGGGTGCACTTAAGGCAGATGCACTGAGTGTCAGCAAGCACATGATCATGTATCTAAAAATGATACTCTAAGCCATGTGTAAAATGATCCCTTCCCAGCTCTCAGGGGATGCCAGGAAAGTAGTTGTGGGGTCCCTTCTGATTGATACTGGATAATGTCAATATGTAACTGTAGCCAAGAAGCCTAGAAAAATGCTATGAATGCTATGACTAAGAAGGATTCAAGAAAGTACCAGAAGACAGAACTCACCCTGGTAACGTCTCTGCCCTTGCCTCATTACAATCTTGTGTGTGGTAGAATAATTTCTACCATTTTTCTATTAACAAAGAACAACAAAGAAGATCTGCACAAATATGTCTTTTCTATTCACAGAGACCAAACTGGTCCAGAAAGACAAAACATTAGTTCACAAACAATTTCTGGGCAAGAATTGCCACTGAAATTGGCATGATATGAGCAAAAATTGAGTTGTCTCATGTCGACATTCATCAATTTGGGGAAAAATATTACATAGTAACTTGATTACACCTTTTTCACTAATTCTGGGAAATCCTTTTGGTAAACATACCCTCATTCATCACTCCAGGGTAATTTCTAGAAACCCTGATAGTTGTGCTATTCAAAGTGGTGGTTTGGGAAATAACCTTGAATACAGTGGGGACATATAGAATGTTGTGGCCTCCATGGCAGATAATGGCATGCAATGGTTTCAACGATTTGAGGTCATCTGAGGTTCCTGGAAGAATCCCATTAGATAATTCACATGGTCATATTTTTCATGAGCATCGTAACAGTCACAATAAAAATGTTAGAATGCCACATACCTCTTTCATAAAAGCATATTTAACTATCATTCTCTAATAATACTTGAAACCTTACATTATGTGAGGGCATTCATTAGTGCCCCTAAACCAAGCCCACACACAAAATTCAAGTGGCCATTACCTGGTAACAACAATAAAGGCAGGTGCAACACATAGCAGACTAGAGTCTCAAGCATCAAGTTATAAAGGACCAAACCACAAAAGTAATTAAGCACGCAACATCAATAATCTACTATATAATGATTCTCTAGGAACTATATTAATCCCTGTCCAAAGAACATGATTGAAAGAAAAAGAAATGATCTCCATGCAGATGCACATTCAGGCCCAATACAATTACTGTGCAAATGCCTTAAGACAAAATTAACTTGCTTAGCCAAAACTTTCCCTTGGAGATGAGTAGACAGATTTCCGTGATTTAGCTGCATAAGTGTTTTTTGGTTCACACTGTAGCCCACTGTTTCTCTACAAAGATGGATTTAAACAAATACCACCATCACCTCCTCCCCTCCAAACCAATAACATTCCTCAGAGACTTTGCTAGACCTCAGCTTTGAAACTGTTGAATGGCATCAATGTAGCCTTATGCCTCCATGAAAAAGCATGACAGGCGACTTACATTTTATCCTATGTTGGCTTTTAATTCTGTTGAAATAGATGTAAACATTTCTTGGAGTGGACACCATGTTATTAGAATATTTAGTAGAGTGCCAAGCTCTGTACAAACATTATTTTTTCATCTGCATGATCTCCTTTCTGGAGTGGATGGCATGTTATTATCACCGTTCTGTAGTGGGAAAAGTTAGCTCTGAAGGTCAGCTTCTTTACCTGAAGGAAGAAGTTACATAAGAGTCCAGAACTACAATCTTAACTGTCTTTTACTCCAGGCAGGTAGTGCAAATGAGGTAAGCAGGCCAAATCAGACAAGCAATAGGAATGGACTGCGTAACAGAAGAAAACATGTGCTCCCAAGTTCCTGTTTCATCCAACGACGGTGGGATCACCTAGTGTTTAAGGGTAAAGGCTTGGGATATTTATCTGGAAAAGGAAATCTGCTTTCCCTTGGAATCAACACATCTAGACCTATGTGGAAGACCTACACCTTAAGAATAGAACATATAATTTGTTGAGAGATAAGCTAGGATATTGGAATTTTATCAAGTTGGAAGTGGCGGGAATGAACACTGACTAAGCTGAAATGTTCATCTACTCATTCAACAAAAATTGATTGACCATGAGAGACTGAATATACAAACAGATAATGACCAGGCCATACATGACAACAGAACTCTGACCACAGCCTCTGTAGTAACCAGACCAGGAGCCACACCACAAACTCTCCAGTAACTAGACCAGGAAGCAAAACCAGAACCTCTGCAGCAACTGGACACAAACAATCATGATTTGATCAATGGCTTTCATCTTTCCTATTTTTCTCCCCACTGTCCTTCCAACTCAGAGAAAGCCAAGTATGCTTCCCAAACCAAGCTCATCAAATGCTCACTTCTAGTTAGCCCAATTTCAGCTTCCCCATGCCAAAATCCTCCCGGATGGAAAAGCCCACCTGCAAATTTCTGTTTGTTTTACTATAAAGGTTTCCTATTCTTCTGCTGGCCTTTGAGTCTCTGCCAAGTGCAAGTAATTGTTGCTGATACCCTTGTAAGCTCTAAATGAATAGCTTTTGTTTATTCACATTTGCGTGGTCTTCATTTATTTCCATAAACACATATTAATATCAACTTTATAAAGTGATCCAGTAAGTGGATGGAGAGGGAGATTTTACAAAGAGCTAAGGCACTGAGAGTTACGCACAGGATGGCATGCAAAGGGTAGTACTGGTGGCTGAGTGTGTCTGGAGGGTAGAGTGGTGTGTGTGTGTGTGTGTGTGTGTGTGTGTGTGTGTGTGTGTGTATGTACTTGGGAGTATAAGTGTGACATGACTTTGAACAAAGAGACCAGGAGGATGATGAAGGACATTAAATGACAAACTTGCAAGTCTGTAAATTTATCCTTTAGTTATGGACAACAGTGAAAACATTTAAATAGGGAACTAATGCAATTTAACTTGAATTTTTGAAATGTTACTCTAGCAGCAGGATGGAAGATGAATGGATGGTAGGCAATCCATGAGGTGAGTATGCCTAGGAAATCATCACTGTGGCCCAGATAAAAGATGCTGAAAACCTAAACACTGGCAGTGGGGACAGAAATGAGGACAGAATAAAAGAGATGATATTTATGTTACAGACACACAACTTACAAGATGTGGTAGAGACAAGAGAAAAACTGAGAATCACTCCAGGTTTCTAGGTGGCATGCTCATGGAGAAGAACAGGTTAGGAAGTAAATCACAGCAATAACTAAGAACACCTGCTAAGTGGTGGACCTGGGACACAAGGTCAAGATGACTTCTGGAAAGCTCACATTACTCCTATTGAACATGTCATGTCCCAGGTAGACTTAGACACTGAATGACAGTGGACATTGCTCCACACTTGAACTCTCTCGGTACATTTACAAAGAAGTATGACCTCATTAGGAGATCCTTTTGCAAGTGGAGATGATGTGCATGTAAAAATACGTTCTTGTATAAAACAGCGATAGGTTAAGAAATCTAACGACCTCTACAGAAGTCCAAGGATAAAATGCACCATAGGTGAAGACGGTAAAATGATTTTTTCCCTCCTATGCATGTTAATTCTTACCTTTTATATTAGAATTTATGTACTTTTCCTTATGTGAATTATAAACTTTTAAAAGCAGAAAATGCATCCTTTAAAAGATAAACCTATTCCTTAACTGCTACTGTTAAGGGGAGGGTCAGGTAAAAAATATCAACTCTTTAACTTGTGAAGATAAGACAGTGCCACCAAATAAACTAATGACGTTGTGACTTCTCAGAAAGAAACAAAAAATCACCCCAAATCTTTTGCTCGCAAACCACAGCAAAGATAGGAATCTGCTTAATGCTGCGGAATAAGCACATTAGCCATTTTTTTCTGATGCCTATATCATCTCACTTGTAAAGAACTTCTTTTGGTGGGAGGGTGGGACAGGTCATTCTGCAAGGCACTACGTAAAGGCAGATACTAAAAGTTTTCTCTTTTACGGGTTTTTTCTTTTTTTTTGGTCCTCATGTGCCAAAAGAGAACGGTAGTATCGTGAGATATACAGCAAAATCTTATTACTTAAAAATAAGTCTTAACAGGCTAAGTTTATGAGATAAATTCATAATACTTTCGTCTTGGCCACTTTTAAACTTAATCTTTGATTCTCTCTGTATCAATCATGAAAGCAAGATCGGAGTCATTGATTAAACCATAATACGCATTCCTCTAATTTTCCGTGCGGTTTTGATTCTGATGTAAAAAGCTTTGATTTTGCTGTACACAACATTTTGATTACTGCCCCTGCTTGATTAAGATCCTTGAATGCAGATGAGAATTAATACTCAGCACAAAGATGAGAGCCTGTGAAGGAAGTAGGGGATCTGCATAAGCGTCCATTTGTGTGATGGTGGTGTGTGGGTGGCTACAAAAGGACAAAGGTGGTCTGCAGCCACTTCCCTCACCACTTTCCCCCCAACCACATACCCACAGAGTCACAGAACTAAGAATTACGGGTCAGAGATAATTTCAACCAAAGTGCAGTAAGAGGCAGACGCAGTAGGCTTAGAAATAGAATTATAATACTTGTAATAATAATCATTACTACGTGGCAGGCAGGACACCACACATTTCATGTGCCTTATCTCAGTTAATCACACGG
This sequence comes from Monodon monoceros, assembly GCF_005190385.1. Classification (NCBI taxonomy): domain Eukaryota; kingdom Metazoa; phylum Chordata; class Mammalia; order Artiodactyla; family Monodontidae; genus Monodon; species Monodon monoceros. Next base: position 34,689,619 of record NW_021703769.1, on the reverse strand, counting down.
GCGATGACACACTAGATATTTCCATTTGGCTGTTTAGTAGGCATCTTGACAGCTTTCTTGATTCCTCTTCCTCAGGCTTCACCCATTCATTCATTCATTCATCTGTATATTCAACAAATATTTACTGATTACCTGTTACGTGCCAGACAATGTTCTAGGCACGATGAACCAAAAAGCAGTAAACAAAACAGACAAAAATATATACTGTCATGAGGTATACATTCTAGAAGACAAAAAAAATTGGTGAGTAAAAGATATAATATGTTAGTTGGGGATAAATGCTATAGAGCAAAGTAAAGCATGAAAGTAACTGAAGAGACAGTGCAATTTTAAGAATGCTGGTTATGGAAGTCTCTATTCGTAGGTGACGTTTGGGTGAAGACACACAGGAAGGAGTGAGCCATGCTGGAATCTGGAGCACAGTGTTACAGACACGAGAGCAGGAATCTCCACCAAAGCACCATCACTCAGTCCAATGCTCAGTCCATTAGTCATCCTGAATTGTTTCTTATCACTTCCCATCCAATCCATCACCACATTCTGATACCTCCATCTCCAAAATTTATCCCAGTCACTTCTCTCCATCTCTACTCTAGGCTCACACCCTCATCCACCCAACTGCTCTCCCCAAGGCCATGCCTTCCCTGGCCCAGAGTCAATTCCACACAGCCAGACTGACCTTTTAAAAACATACATCCCATCCTTTCACTTCTGGAAGCTTATCATCCAGCATGTATTACCTCTGGCGTAAAATGCTGACTCCTCGTCAGAGCAGAGGGGTCCTGCATCCTGGCTCCTTCTCTGCCTGACTTCCCAGCCCTCTCTCCCACCACTGACTCTGCTGCAGCCCCCTGCCAACTCCTTTCAGCCTCAGAGCCTGCATTAGTCTACTTGGGCTACTATAACAAAATACTACCACAGACTGGGTGGCTTAAACAACAGAATCTTATTTTCTCACTGCTGAGAAAATAAGGCTGGAAGTCCAAGATCAAGGTGCTATGAGGGTTGGTTTCTAGTGACACCTCTCACCCTGGCTTGTAGACGGCTGCCTTCTTGCTGTGTCCTCACATGGTCTTTCTTTTTGCATGTGCAGACAGAAACAGAGATCTCTTCTGCTTCTCATAAGGACACGAGTCCATGGATTAGAGTCCCACTCTTCTGACCTCATTTAATACTAATTACCTCCTTAAAGGCTCTATCTCCAAATACAGTCACATTGAAGGTTAGGGCTTCAACGTAGGAATTTTGGGGACACAATTCAGTCCATCACAGAGCCTTTGCACTTGCTGTTCTCTCCGCCTAAGATGCTCTTCTCCCAGGTTTCTGCATGGTTGGCTCCTTCCCTTCATGTGGACATGAGCCCTTCCTTGATCACCCTTTGCAATAATACTACTCTCACTCTTCCTCTCTCTCTCTCTCTCCCTTTACCCTTTGTTATTCTTCTTCCAGCCTCCAATCCCTACCTGATATTACATTTCCTGTCTGAGTCCTAGAAAGCAGGGACTTTGTTCTTTGCTGTATATCCAGGCCCTAGAATAGTAACCTGTATATAGCAAGTGTCCCTATTAGTTGGATGAAAACTCTCAGAGCATTTATACCAAGTGGGTGCTATTAGCCCCATCATACAGAGGAGAAAAATGATGATCAGAGAAGTTCAATAATTTGCCTTGGCTCCCTCGGTCAGAACCAGGATTTAAATCCAAGTCTGCTTACCTCCCAAGTGAACAGGTTCCATGTATTATCATCTCTGTCCTTCACAACAGCCCTGTGAGATGGCTACATGAGTTACTGTAACTGTTGAGCTCCCATCAGAATCTACAGGGCACAGAACTGGCTTGATGAGGGGGCCCTGGGACTCAGAGGCAGTGGGCTTCTTGCCCAAATATTGGAGGCGAAGTGTAGCTGCAGGAAGAAGCATCCTAGGAAGGATGCTGTGCCAGAAACAGAGTTATCTTTCCACAGTTGGGTTACCTCACCCACAGAGGAGTAGATAAGATGAAGAAAACAGGATGCAAAGTCTAGCAGGGTCCTGGGTGAACGAATTTGTGCCTAAGTTTGAAATGAACAGAGGAACATTCTCATCGCTGGAATTCTGGTGTCCATGACAGCTGGTGTGCTCAGGGGCATTTATTGGGGAAGCAAAGATGGTGTTGTTGATCACAGATCATCATTATTCCAACAAAAGTTCCATCTCATGCACTCTATTCACAAGCCCTCCTTCAGTCCTGAGTTATTTAACTCATGCTGCATCTATGAGGAAAGCTTTTCTCCAATGTATTCATCTGGTATAATTCTATTCATCCTTAAAAATCCAAATCAAATATCATTTATTCTCTTTGACTTTTTCTGCTCCCTGTCTCCTTGTACAGAAACAAATGCTTCTTTTCCAGGGTTCACTGAGCGGTATTAACAGAGCTCTTCACTGTAGAAGCTGGCTCTATTCTGGCACACAAACCATTATTTGTTTTAGCTCATACTGTCTTCTGTGGTGTTCCTGAAATACACCACCTATATGTTATTCATCTTACATCTCCAGCATGCCAATGGATGCTTAGTACTTTGGAGAAACGCAATAAATGTCTGGAAATGGAACTTCAATTTCCAGATGAGGATCTTGATGCTTGCCCAAGATAATTAACTAATGGCAGAGCTGAGAAATGAATCTAATTTTTCTCCCTAAAAGTTTTTCCAGAGGCTGTATTGAATCTCTTTAAGTCATTTTAGCATATGTTCTCACATGGCTAACAAACTCCCAGGAGGGGCCCTGCTCACCTTTCTCTTGAACTTCTGGCTCTGGCAAAAAGGTTAAGGGATGAGTAAAAATGAAAATATAAAAGAAAACTATAAAAAAGGAAAAATCTCTTTCTACCAGAAGGTACTTATTTCCAGCAGTGGCATAAGAAAAGAGTTAAAAATTAAAACAGAATGTTGTTTTGCAAATTAAGAACCATCCAAAGTACAGCTGTTTCATGAATATTACCATTTAACAAAATACTCACAATTGAAATTGTTTCGAACTTTCCTAGTAGATCTCTTATTATAGTTGGTAGCAATTTTAAAAACAGGACAGAATTCTATGACTGAGTTCCAGCGAATCTTGTAGTGGATATCAAAACCAAAATAATTCCACCAAACATCTATATTACAGGATTTTTAGATGAGTGAAAGAAAGAAGGAAAGAAGAAAGGAAAGAAATTGCTTTTAAGAAGCAAATGCTTTTTTTTAAAGAAGGCAAGCTGAAAGGGGTTCTCAGGATGAGTCAGAAATAAGCAAGTCCACTTAAAATTTGTATCCAAATACAAATTACAATTTTTTTCTTTGAACTAATTCTTTTATTTCTTACCACAAAGATAGAGTGAATTTTTAACCTGAAAATAACCTTGTGATATGAACATATATAGGTATAGCTGAATATAGAATCCATGAATGAGTACCATGTGTTTCAAAAATGAAGTCTGTGTTATCACTGGTGAAAAATAAGCATACGGTTTCTATATTATTGTAAAGTTTAGCATTCAGCTCACTGCTAGTATAGTTCTTGAGCATAGACGCAGTGAGAATCTTATCTCTGCTTGCTCTTTGTTGCATATCCCCCGGGCATCGCATACAAATTTGCAAAAATATTTTCATCAGGTACAAGCCCACTCTTTACAACTTAGCAGCAAAGTGATATTTGGGGGCTTCTACTAGTTGGTGTTTGTTCTAATACCACAGTTCTTTCACAGAATGTTTGTCAACTGTCCATGCTTCCAGGAACCAGTTCTTATCTTTAGCCCAATAGTATTGAGTTGGTCATACGTCATCAATGGAGGATGGTAGAATTCCTCAAAGAAAATCCTGCAGCTAGATTGGTTGTTGGCACAAAATGTGGAATCTCTGGTGGATGCTTCACTAAAAACGGAGTCCTTAAAAAGGGAGCAGGCTTTCTATAAGGCTAAGGAAGAAAGGTATGCATAATCCAGTACTCTCCTTGAAGCATAGAGTAAATCCACCAGATACTTGAGGAACAGAGATTAAAGAAAGGAGAGATGAAAAGAAAACAGTAGTACATTGGTAGAATTCTGATGAGACAATTGTGGACAAGTCTTATCACTCCTGAATTGCATTGTTTTCACATAAAAAACATCACCAAAAAATGGTCCCAACTAATGGACATTTCTACCTGTCCGTTAATTTCATAGATTGACAAGAAATTGAAAGAAAAATGTATGTGATGATTTTGTTCACTACAGTCACTTCCCCAAATAGATGTAGCTATTTTAATCCATTAGAGCTAAATATTAGGGTTGAAGTAGGTGTAAGAGATTTGGCATTAAATTTTTCAAAGGGAATGGGTACACAATCATTTCACCTACAATCTCTGACTCATCTAAGACCACAAAGGAAATAAATAGCAGACACTTCCGAGAGTGGTCTGGGAGGAAGCCTAGGAAAAACGATCTTGAAATATTCATGCTAAATCATTAGGCTTTTTGAAGACTTCAAATGGTAAAGATTCTTTTATTTTATTGAATAATTGAATTCCAAAGAGCAAAGTTCAATATATTATCATTAACTTCCATTATGTAATTAGCGATTTGATGCCATGGAAATATTCCTCCATTAACTTAGGTTTTGTGATAGTCAACCCCATGGTGCAATGGACATTGTAGTCCATTAGTGGGGTTATGCCTATAACAAATATAGCGGTTACACATATTGTACTTAGGGAATGTCTTAGTGTGGCTTCCCCTGAGAACGGCATCTTAGACAAGGATGTGAGTGCAGGAAGTTGATTTAGGAGGTGATCCCAGAAGCAGAAAAGAGGAGTATGGACAATGAGATAGGGAAGGAAGAGTTTTTAATGAAAGATACAGAAATGAGTTTATTACCACTTTTCACTGAGTGGTGGCTCAGTCCTGCTGGGGTCACCCTCAGAAATTGTGCCTCAGGCTGTGTGTTTACCCGGAAACTACCCCCTATCATTCCATTGGTTAAGGGCTGTCCATTGAGGATGTTAACTCCCCTGTATTCTATGTTGCTCCTGCCCACTGATTGGTTTTCCAATTTCCCTCCCACGTGCACTAGAGCTGAAGTGCTGGCAATATGCAATGAAGTGTCTATGACATTTGCTCCAATATCTAGGGGCCAAGGGTGCTTGATATCACCATCTGTTATAGAGATGCAGGATGACATAATAGCTGACACAGTATTTCTTTAGTGTCAGCTCCATGACACCATTACAGATAATCTACAGTCCTTAGTTTCCTCATCCATAAGATGGTGATAATAATAAAATCCATAATGCATATAAAATAAAGGACCTAGCATGTAGTAGGCATTCAAGGGAAATGAACTGTTTTCGTTTTCCTAAAGAAATATTTTTAAACATCTTTTTTATTGCCCAAAATGCTCACCAAACCAAGGAAATATATCCAATTTCTGTTACTCTTTTCATTTAATTTTCATTGAAGACTATTCTACTCCACTTCTCACTTTAGCTGGCATTTTAAATAGCCCATCGATGAGTTATGAAATGTCATATTCTCTGGTAGTTGCGATGCTCATGGAATCAGAAAACATCAGGACAGGAAGGGACCTCCCAGTTCAGCCCATCCAATTGCCTGTGCCATGCCTCTCAACAGACAGAATTTCCTTTCTTAACTAGGAGCCACCTATTGACCTTAAATAATTGAGACTGATTTGTGTGAGACTCATTTCTTTACTTTGTTGTCATCACCACTTATATAAATGGCTAAAATCCAGACAGGGCAGGAAAGCACAGTTTGAAAAGCTAAAAATGTCCCTCCAAAAAGAAGTAGTCAGTAGAAAGGACGCCCATTTTTCAAAAATGAATTATCCTTGAGCTATTACACTGACATTTTCTCCAAATTTGCTCAGAAATGGTAGACATTGCTATTTCTGTCCCAGTAGGAGTCCTGATGTTGAAACAAGTTTTTATAACACAGGGTGTTCACAATCTTGGGTGCACTATTTGTCTTCAGTGGCGCCCTAGCACAGCAATTACTCTGCCAGCTCAGCCTTCTTCCGCTGCCTTCTAAACATAACACATCCACAGATTTACTTAGAAGTATATCAGCCACTTTTCCACGCAAAGGCTCTGCTCTCACCAAAAACATGACATGTGCTGAGTATCTTTGAAAAGCTGTAATTATCAACTCCTAGTGGTACAAACAGAAATAGACACAAGGCTGATGTGTGCTGAAGGTTTCCAGAGCCTGCTCAATCAGGGTAAAAATACCTGGCAGGGCCAAAAGAAAAGCACAAACACTGTGAGGTTTCTTCCCCCGCTCAATATATTTTTCCTTCTGGTCAAGAAAAGAAATCCCTTTTGAAAGGGATTTAGTCCAAGTTAGTAAGCTTCTAGCCCCAAAAAACTGTTTCTTGAAGAAGTCTACAAAAGCTGGTGACATAGAAGCCATTGTGTGCCACCCAAAGGCAAAATCTGGCAGGCAAAATCCTCTCCACAGGAAAATATAGGTGGGATTACCAAGCCTAGCTGGGACAACATGTCTCAGGGCTACTGCCAAAGGGCTGATTTGAAAGAGACAACATGAATACAAACAAAGGTTGCAGCCATTTTCCTGATATTCTGTCCAACATACACAGAGTCGGAAATCATAGAGCCCCAAAAAGGGAATTAAAGGTCATTTTGTCACCTTTTCCTTCTGTCGTGCCCCTCCCCCCACACCAGCCCTTATTGCAGGATTTCCTGCTAAAATCATATTCCACATTGTAATTATCCAGTTTTGTTGACAAATAACTCAAAAAGACTTGCTTGTTAGCCTGTTTCCTTGATGGACATGAAGAAACTAGAAAGGTATTTCTGATATTGGGCAAAATTACATTTCCCTGTAATCTGCACTGACTGTCTCCTTCTGACTCCCTAGGGCAACTCTCTTTCCTACTGAACAATCTTTCACATTTCTGAAGAAGCCGAGCCCCTTCCTCGCCATGTCTTTTCTACTAGAAACAAAACTCTCCCCAGTTTCCTGGACTGTTACTCATGTAACTTGGTTTCCAGACCAGTCACACCCTAGTGATTATCAGTAGTATTCTAGGTATTACTTGTAGAGCATTTGGAATCTGGTTGGCACAGCTTTATGTACATTTTCTCAATGACTGCTCCCAAGGTCTTGGGATCCCCACTTAAGAGATGAGGAACATGAGGTATGCAGCTGTCCCAAATTTCACAGCTAGTAAGTAAAAGAGTTGACAGTAAAACCCAGGCCACTAAAATCCAGCCACTCAAAATCCTGTGCTTGGAACCATTTGCCACACAGCTCTCCTGTTTGTTTACCTGTTCATCGTAGTGCCCCGAACTAGAAGCATGTCTCCAGGTAGGGTCTGATTGGTGCAGAGTATAGTTGGCCTCTGACTACTTTTAATGATGTCTAGAATGTGATGAATATTTCTAAACAGCCAAATCACAATATCACCTCACACTGAATTTATGATCAAAGCAAATCACTCAGTATCTTGACATTCATATATGCATATTGTAATTTGTGTGCAATTTCAATGAAACTCCAATTCTGCACATACAGGATTCCAGATCACTGAGACCTCTTTGAGTCTTCATGCTATTATTCAATGAATCAACCCTATCTCCAAATTGTGCATCACATAACATTTGAAAATAGCAACTTCTAATTTCATTCTTTTACATGTAGCTGTCCAGTTTTCCCAGCACCACTTATCAAAGAGGCTGTCTTTTCTCCATTGTGTGTTCTTGGCTCCTTTGTCGTAAATTAAGTGACAATATGTGAGTGGGTTTATCTCTGGGCTTTCTATCCTGTACCATTGATCTATATTTCTGTTTTTGTGCCAGTACCATACTGTCTTGATAACTGTAGCTTTGTAGTATAACTTGAAGTTGGGGAGCCTGATTCCTCCAGCTCCATTTTTCTTTCTCAAGATTGTGTCCATCAACAGATGAATGGATAAAGATGTGGCACATGTATACAATGGAATATTACTCAGCCACAAAAAGAAACAAAATTGAGTTATTTGTTGTGAGGTGGATGGACCTAGAGTCTGTCATACAGAGTGAAGTAAGTCGGAAAGGGAAAAACAAATACTGTATGCTAACACATATATATGGAATCTAAAAAAAAAAAAAAAAAAGGAGGTACTGATGAACCTAGTGGCAGGGCAGGAATAGATGTAGATATAGAGAATGGACTTGAGGACATAGAGGGTGGGAGGGGGAAGCTGGGGCAAAGTGAGAGTTGCATTGACATATATACACTACCGAATGTCAAATAGTTAGCTAATGGGAAGCAGCAGCATAGCAGAGGGAGATTAGCTTGGTGCTTTGCGATGACCTAGAGCCGTGGGATAGGGAGGGTGGGAAGGAGGGTCAAGAGGGAAGGGATATGCGGATATATGTATGCATATGACTGATTCACTTTGTTGTACAACAGAAACTAACACAGTATTGTGAAGCAATTATACTCCAATAAAGATCTATTTAAAAAAAAAGAAAAAGAAAACAGCATCTTCTATGATGGCTTCATAGAATTGCTTAATAAAAATAATTGATCAGAAGAAGAGGAAGGACATAACACTGAGATATAATCCATCATAAACACCCATTCATTGGGAATGACTATACAAAGAGACACTAATTTGCTTGACTAAATGACCTACTCATGCAGACTCCTAATGCTCAACTTGTTCTTTCCTAAGTGTTCCCAAACCAGGGACTTAAAAACCCCATATCAGTCAAGATCCTAGCTCCCCACACCCTCTAAATTTTAATGAGAAGATATATTAAGTGAAGAGGCTTTAATGAAGGTATAGAACTCAGAGGTATAGGGCAGGTTAGGACACAGCCAATAAGGGAAGCTGGTTCATGCAGGATTAGCCACTGTGGGGAGCTGTCATAACTCCTGGGCCTGAAGTGGAAGTAAGGGGGTGTGATGGGAAGAGAATGACTGACTGTATGTGGTCAGAGCTGGAGCCATAAAAGAGGGGCTGCCTCTTGGGAGTTGTAGTTGAAGAGATATTCTGCCACTGCCAGAAATGTGCTGAAGGAGAGGGGAGTAGAGGATAAACACCCCACATCTCTATCCCTCCACCCTCTAATAGCCTTGACTCTGTATCCCACTGGCCAAACTCAAACTTTCCCCAGAGTCACCTTCCCAGGGCACCCACGGAGCGGAGAAGACAATGGTAGAAACTGGATTTCGGGGGAGAGGGAGTGATTGGGAGGCAGCAAAGAGTGAAAACTAAGCATATGTCCCTTCTCCAGTTCGGCTAATGGTCTATAAGCTTTCTTGCCAATTTCTTTTTCACATTGGTAAAAGTGATGCTTAAATTGATAGTGAATGGTATACTCTTCCATTACCAGGTAAAAATCAGATGTCTCATCCCATTGAGATGGAGGAAGTGGCCTCTTCCACACCAGCCAATAATTTTTGAGAAAAATGTAGTCCAAGGCCAGGACCCACCAAGTGTCATTTGCATTAAACTTCACAGTACAGTTTTTATATCAAAATGTCAAATGCAATTTTTTCTACTCTGGAAAACTGGGCTTTACTGAGTCTTATTGCATTGTACTAATGTTCAAGAAAATAAAGATGACTCAGTAGCTATTTCATAATTAAATAGTATTATCCCAGCATGCTTGGTTTTTATGTTTGGCTGTTTTACTGGTTTTTCTACAACGTGGCAAACGTACTTGAATCTCCTGGGTTTCATCAATAAAACCAAGAAGAATTGAATAGATAGTATTGTAAATTTCGATAATTGATGTCAAGAATATGCAGTGAATTACTTGCAAAAGAAGATAATTTTGATTTGGGGCTTTCACTAAACTTTTAATGTAGCTATTCATTGAACTGGGCTTTAAACTTTTTTAAAAAATCAGGAAAATTCTTAAAAAAATAAAGAGGTAAACTTAAGTTCTTAAAACATATACAGACTTCTTTAGAAAACTCTCAAAATAAAAATAAAAGATGACAGAATCACTAAAATATATCTTCTACACACAAACATACACACAAAGGGAATGTTATTTTATTTCTATGTATATTCTGGATTCAGTTATATTCAATGTGCCTTATTTTCTTTTATGTGAAATTAGAACTAGACAAAATATATTTCTTGAAACCAGATCTTTATTTTGTCCACATTCATTTATCTTGATACAATGCTTCTTTATATTAATTATATAACAGGTAGAGGTAAGGTGCCTTACTGTTGCTGCTCAGTGAATCCTCCTGTATTGATATTTAAACTGGCTTAAGGAATTTTTCCAATACAAAGAGCTTCATAGTTGAGCAAGCCAAGGGGAATGGTCATCCTTCCTAAACAAAGTTTGAAGAGGCAACAGTCCCCTCCCCCTCCCCCATAGGAATTCTTACTTCTGCTGGAAACATGAATAATTTCAGAGACATCTTCTGCCCTGGTCAGTCATCGCTCATGTTTCATATCTGCCTGGTTCATTAGTAAGCAAACATAGCTCTCAGTGTTCATGCAAAACCATCTATATTTAGATAAATATTAAGTCACTCAGCAAACCTCCAGAATAAGGAGTATTTATTATTTCTTACTGACATGAGTTGGAATTACACTGATCAAATTTCTTATTTTGTGATCAGATTATCTTGCAACCGGTACAATGCAAGGTATCAAAAGCCTGAGCTGGAAAATGCATTCAAAGCAATTCTCTCTTGTAGCAAATCAGTCTACCCTTCAGAAATTTATATCATATTCAGGAAGTCTTTGGCTGATGGTCTTCATTATCCGGCTCTTCTGTAAGTATCCTATTAAGGTCTGTAAGTTTGAAATTGATACTTTCACATAGATTTCAACTAAGACCATGTAATTCTGAATTTATTTTTTATTAAAGAGAATCACATGGGTGAAATTTTTACTCAAATTCGGCAGAGCTAACCATGCTTGACTTCAATGAAGAAATGGTGATACTGCCTTAATTGTAATATCAACAGTTAGAAACAATGATTTACCTTTAATTGTGTGCAATAATAATAATTGAAACATTGTTAAGAGATGGAGCTACTTATTTGCAGGGACATAATCAGATTTCTTGTGATGATGCGTTTTGGAAAAGATTACTCTGCTGAATGATTGCAGTAAAGTCGTTTGAATTTGTTCTGTTTCAAGTCCCTTCTACTGTAAAATAGTGCGTCTGTGTTAATTTCTTAGCTGTGTGCTAGCTGTAATATACAAACTTTCCAGATATATGGAAACATGAGTAAGCCCCGAAGAGCCAAGTGTTTTACCAGTTAAAAGGTGTGAGACGGGCTTCCCTGGTGGCGCAGTGGTTGAGAGTCCGCTTGCTGATGCAGGGGATACGGGACCTTGCCCCGGTCCGGGAAGATCACACATGCCGCGGAGCGGCTGGGCCCGTGAGCCATGGCCACTGAGCCTGCGCGTCCGGAGCCTGTGCTCCGCAAGGGGAGAGGCCACAACAGTGAGAGGCCCTCGTACCGCAAAAAAAAAAAAAAAAAAAATGGTGTGAGACGGAATAACATATAGCAATCAATTCCTGCAGAAAGTCCAGAAAACATAAGGAATCTCTGGGGACCCCTTTGCTCTGAGTTTCCCTTCTCCTTTCAAGGTCCCAGCTATAACTGTTAAGCAGTTTTCTTAGACAACAAAAATGTGAATTAAAAAAGTCCAAAGGTTTTTGAAGAAAGAAAACAGAACAATAAAAGTAATGTGTCCTTATTTATCATCACTCATATCAATATTAGCTATGGGCTTCTCAAATGTTTAAGCCTTTTTGCCAGCAGAATATTGGCCACCATTAAAATGATTTTCCAGCCTTAGAGATATGTTTTCCAGTCATTGATTGATTGCTGGCTTTCAAGCTACAAGGTATTCCTGTCCAAACACAACTAGTTTAAATCATCCTACTTCATGGTGACCTTGATGAGATCAGCTTATATTTCAAATGCTCTAATGAAAGAAGCTCTGAATATGTGAAATTCTATTATTTAGGATTCTTATCGCTTCTTTAGCACACAATTCTTTGAAACTAACATAATCTTTTATATGCATCACTTCTGTATACTTAACAAGATAATATATATGCACCCACAAATAAGCTTGCAAATCTCTAAGATATTGTTAATTAAAATAAAATAGAAAGTAAAGGTCATAATAGTTTCAGAAGAGGACAAGGGATGATTTAGTCAAAGGACATTTTTAAAAATTTAAGATTTTTGGTACATGGTAAGTGGAGTTTTCTATGCCTGTATAAAGGCCAATAATATAGAAAGAAAAGAAAAGAAAAGAAAAAAATCTAACCAGTCAAAAAAAGGCAGAGAAAGGTATAAATCAAATAGAAGGCAGAATTTAGAAAATACTGTAGAAGTAGGATAATATTAGAAAAGATCCAAGTTTTACTTATAGATCTGCTACCCACATATCTATCCAAATACCTAAATGTCATAAATCTAAATATCCAAATGCCACACAACTTTAAAGAGTAATAGATGCCTGTTTGGGATGTGGTCTGAATAGTATGATACATATAAGACTTCAAATAAAAATGTGACAGAAAACCCAGCTCCCTTGGTTAAGCATCTGAGTATTTCTGTAGCACAGTTTTTCTTATGAAATAATAACGGTTTATGCTACTTGTATTTATGAATTTTAGGGAAAAATACATCCTGCCATCACTTGAAGGCTTTAAGACGTTTTTGTTTTAGGTATTGTTTGGAAAGGGTCAATAAAAGAATCCCTTAGTCTTAAGAAACATGCCAGTGTGCTAATGTCCAATAGATAGCTCAAAGCTTGACATCTTTACTACAACTACTTCAGCCACCAAACCTGAATCCTGTGGATAGAAAAGATAGAGGGAGTTGGCAATGTGCTCTCGGTCGACTGTTAAATCCTTTGCTCAGTCTTGCCAAAATACTTCCTGAATGCCTGCTCTATGTAAAGCACTGGGGATACAAACGTAGTTTAAAGTAACCTTACAGGCTCTCAAGAGATGCTCAAAACTAACTGCAGAGAGGGGGATTCGGAGGAGATGGCCTTCTTGAGAGTATGTTCCTGACCCTCTTTTCTTCTCAGTTTTCTTTCTGGAGTGAAGTCAACATCCAAAGAGTAAATAGGCAGTGCCTGGAGGGCCCATGTAAGGCCAGGAGTGTGCCAAATCACCAAAGAAGAACAGGGGGTGTGCTTCTTTCATCATGGGACCAGGTGAGATAGCCTGTGGCTAGTGATTAAGGAGATACTCTCCTTGTGGTTTGGGGTGAGGACTGAGAATTTTGTGGCTCTGCTGAGAAGGGGGGTGAGGAGCGGGGTCCCAAGGATCCTCTGGGAAGGAATGCTGTACAGAAGCCATAGAGAGGCAGACCTCAGAGCACCCGGCCAGGGGCAGTAGGAATTGATTCCTGAAGCACTCTAGACCTTTTAGATAGGAGACAAGTGGGGCTTACATTCAGAGATGCCCAAGAACCTCATTTCATGTTGATTTGAGCCATATATATATAATAGTTATAAATATATATCATATGTGTTTTCTTTCAGTCTATAACTTATCTTTGACCTTTGTTGCATCTTTGGCCAATCAGACAGTCAACAATGCTAAACAGATAATCTGCCTATGATTTCCTTTCTGGTTTCTGGGTTTCGTATCATGTCTAGAAATGTCTTCTCTCCCTCCACAATTATAAAAAGTATTTTTTGCATATTCTAGTAATTTTGGATTTCCTTCAATGTTTTAGATATTTATGCCATCTGGAACTTATTTATTTATATGGTGTAAGGCAGGGTGACAAAATTACTCACATTACATGTTTATACATTGTCCCAAAACCCTTACAAAAGATACCATTTCCCAATTAATTGAAAATGTCACTTACACCTGGTGCTTAATTACCAAAAATAAACATATATGAAATTACTCATATACATTAAAAATACCAAAATATAAAAAAGTGTAATATAAATATATAAAGTACATAGAATACAGTAATTACATAAATGATAAATATATGCAATAAAATGTATTTATAAATATACCAAATGTATAAAATTATTCACGTAGATTTATTTATGTTTGAGTGCATGACCTCCTCATTATGGCATAGTCTCTATAAAGAGGTGCAATCTCAGTATCACTTATTGGCAATTTCTTTTTCTCCAGCTGTCAGTCCTCTGAGGCTGCAGCAATGTGTATATGACCTATTAAGTTTTCAAAGATCTTCCCTAATACCTATATAATTGGTAATTTTACCTAGTATTTCCTTGATCATCACCTTGTGAGTGCCCAGAGCCCCAGTAAAAGTGGTATTTTAACATCAAATTGGATATTTTTCTTTGCCATTCTTGTGCACACTGCCACAGCTAACATATGCACATTTATATCAGCCATCTTGGCTCAGAAATGTTCATGATAATACAAAATACTGCTAGAAATAGACACCACATCAGAGAGAATAAATTGATGTGAATCCAATAAGCTGTCACTCTACTAGATGACTGGCTACTTGAGAAATACATATTAAATGCACTAAGAACTGTAAGATTTTGTGTTCATGTGTTTGTGTATAGTTTATTAAAAACGTTTCTAAAACAATGGCTTTATAATGAAATAGCATTTCATGCAGCCATTCTAAATGAGTCATGCCTATTTGAACAGCTTCTAATCTTTTCTATTCCACTGATCTAGTTGTCTCTACCTGTACTAGTAGGTGATATTTTAGTAAACAGGTGTTTTAGAATGTCCTTTCTTCTATCCCCAACTCCCTCCAATCTTCAGATGATTCTAAATGTGTTTCTCAACTTCCATCCCCTGGAAAAACTTGGTTTTTTTTGGAAGTCGTTTCTGTAAAAGAAACTTTTCATCCACCTCCCTTTTTTCGAAAACAGAACTCCAGTCCACATGGTTTTGATTAAACAACTTTGCTCCTGACTATAGGGAAGGGCATGAATTCCAGGCCTGGCTACCAGATCATCAAAGCCCATGGCCAGAGCGACTAGGTACTAAGTTGGTCCAATGAAAGGTACTCCAGGGTTCTTGCTAGAGTATATGGAACCAGGGCTCTCTCTTGGATTTGGAGCTAGAAGGATGTAAACCTAGAGTGGGGGTGGGGGGTTGGATTATGTGGAGGGGAGCTAACAGATATTAAGATCTGAGAAATGATGGGGGAAGAGAGAGAGGAGAGGGAGAGAAGGAAGACGAACAGTGTTAGGTGATAACAGATTTATTTAATTAAAAATCTCTTCCCATGTAGTAAGAGTGTGAAAGCTTACCTTGAAGTGCTTGCTTGTTTTTCTGAACACAAAGTGAGGTTTCTAGATTTAGTGAAGCAGTGATAGTCATTGATCCAAAAAATTAATGTATGTACACACATATTATATTCAATATTCTTAATGATGGAACTTTCAAAAGAAGTAGAGAAACACATCATTATCTACCTCATATGGAGAGGAAATTTAGCACAGCTCATCTAGGGATCACCTAGCATTTTTCTAATTTATCCTTAGAGATGCTTGAAATCTTGTTATAGTTCATCTTTCCACCTGGAGTTACTCAGCCACAATAATGGTATTTTAGAACATACAGCTTCCTTGAAAAACCTCTTTGCATTTTAGTCTATCTGATAAGGGGAACTGGAACATTAACTTTTAACTGAATCCAAAAGTTTACTTGTAAGAAATGAAACCACAGGAATAAGGCCAGTGACATAATGGTGGCATTAACTAACCTTTTGGGATTACAACTGACGTGTCACTAAGGCACCAGTATTAGTTTTCCATCGCTACGTAATAAATTACCACCAATCCAGCAGCTTAAACAGCACACGTTTTCTCTGTGTCCACAGATTAGATGTCTGAGCACAGCCTCGCAGAGTCCTCTGTCAGAGGTTCACAAGGCTGCAACTAAGGTGTCAGCTAGGCTAGGCTGTGTTATCACCGAGAGGCTTGACTGGGAAATAGTTGTCTTCCGAGATCATTCAGGTTGTTGGCTAATTTCAATTTCTTGAGCTGTATGACTGAAGGCCCTGGCTTTTTACTGGCTTCCATAGATCCCAGAAGTTGGTTGCTCGCAGTTCCTAGAACCTGCCACGTGTCCTCGCCATGTGGGCCCCTCCAACATGGCTACCAACTTCATCAAGTCTGTGAGGACAGTCTCTCATCTCAGGAATGGCCCAGTCTATTTTTTAAGGGCTTTCACTTAATTAAGTCAAGCCCATCTAGGATGGGAGATCTCTTTTGATTCACTCTAAATGAGCTGACTTGGGACTTTAATTATATCTGCAGAGAATTCCTTCACCTTTGTCATATTCTGTTGGCTAGAAGAAAGTCCTAGATCCTGCCCACCCTCCAGGGGAGCGAATTATGGAGGGCATGGACAACACAGGGTGGGGGTTAGGGGGACCATCTCAGAATTCTTTCTACCGCATCTATGTTCCACAATTCTCTATGGCAAGAATAGAAACTGCCTTAATGTTTAGAGAATATCTACACAAGAACTAAGCAGTGTAGTGAAGGGTGACCAATGCAAATCAATGGGTAGCTTGTAAGTTTCATGCCAAATTCCATCACCAATGGGTTAACTTTGTAGCTCAACTCAACAGGTATTCTACTTCAGGCATGTCACATGTCATGGAATCAAGAACTGTGACTACATGGCAAGGTCCCAGTACAATGTGTACAGGCTTTCATTAGAACATGTATAGGTCTAGTTGTCTATGTGCATGAGAGGCTGGGTGGTATAGTGAAAGGGTGTACTCTTTGGAGTAAGCAGGTCCTGCATTAGGAAGTCTCAGTTTCATTAGGGGAAACTATCTCTCCACCTCTGTGGTATTAGGGTAAGACAGTGTAAAAGATGGAGGTATTGGTTAAGGGTATGGACTCTGGAACCAGGCAGCCCTCTGTCTGGCTCTTATTAGTTGCGTGACCCTGGGTGAACTATATGATCTCTCTAGACCTTAATGTTCACTTCTGTTTCAAAGTATTAATAATTGTTTCTCATGGTATTGTGAAATGCCAAGTATAGTGCTTAGCATATAGATATGAATTGCTCAATAAATGTTAGTTCTTATATTTTTAATATATGTAAAATGCTTGGCATAGTAATTTATTGAAGAAATATTAATTGAGCATCTAATCTGTTCCAGGCACTGTCTTAGGAGTAGAGATAAAGCAGTGAATAAGAAAGAAATTCCCACCCTCCTGATCTTATGTGTTCATATAGATAGTAGATATTATTACTATTATTTTATAAATTTGTCCTCTGCTCTATGCTATACAGTTAAAGATAGAGACCAGGTGTTTCACCACTGTGAAACCTTAGTGTCTAGCGTTTTGGACACCTTCATCCAAGTTTTTATGAATGAAAGAATGAAAAATAACAAGATAGAGACCATACTTCCAAAAATGTTTACATTTCAGAAGGAAGTGCAGACACTAACTAACTGGAATGAATACAGGAATTAAACAATTGTCGACTAACTTCCTGTCTCTTCCTGGCACACACATTTTAGAATGTGTGTGTTTTTTAGCTTATGAATAGAAAATCAAATTCATAAGAAAGGAAAGAAATAAACATGTTAGTCATAGAAACTAATAGTCACTGTGATGGAAAATCATCTTGTAATTTTCTGGTAATAAGGGCAAGAACAAAAAATATGATGGGTTGACTAATTCATATTTTTCAATAGAAGGAAGTATACCCTTCTTCCAGAGAATCAGCTTTTCCTCTGATACTGTTAGAATCAGATACTCCAGATATTATACTGTTAGAATTAAACACTTTCAGCACCTATGTACAGACTTCTTTCACACCACTCCTGGGGCAGTTAGCAGTGGAACATTATCAGATGGATACAATGATTATCATCCGGTAAAGCCCATCCATGATGATGACGATAATGGTGCTGATTATATAGATGACGGTATATCCATCATTTACTGAACACTCACTTGATGCCAGCTCCCCTTTTATGTCCTCTGTATATTTTCTCATTTAATCCTTGCAACAATCCTGTGAGACAGTTGCTTTTTACTACTTGCATTTACAGCTCAGGAAACTGAGACACACCTGATTAGAGAACTTGCCAAAGGTCACAAGGATAGAATATGACACCAACAATGTCACTCCACGGTCTATGCTTGACTTTGCAATTCATAGGTCCCCTCTTTTCAGGAGACCTCCAGAAAGCACGGGCAAAAACAGCTTTCATGTTGCAAACCAAAATAACTATATTCTCCTCAAATTTAAAACCTTCAGCACTTTAACAATTAATTTCCCAGCAATTTTTCTAGAATCCATTCTTGCACTACAGTTCTTAGAAAGTTATATATTCCTTTACAGTTATTAGAAAGTTTGCAGTTAAAATTTTACAGTTATTAGAAAGTTAAGTTCCTAGGTGTTTACAATTACACTCCTGATTCTGAGGTTTCCCTCTTGATCAACTAACATTGCTCAAAAAAAGACAGTATGCTGCAAGGAATTTGCTTCCTGTTGTAACTGTCCTCCAGAAAGCTAACTGTGTTAATAAACCGTCCTGGGTCTAATTAGAAGTTTGTTTAACCTCAGCTGACTGTACCCATGATGCTGAATCCCTTCACTCTGGGAAACTGGTTCTAGCCAGAACTGGTGAATGGATCCCATGTGTGATGAGGAAACCTACAGATGGCACAGGCAGAAGGGGTCACACACTGCCGGCCCCTACGGGCACCCCTGGGAGAAATCATCCAGAAATGGTGGGTTCAGTACTAAATTTAACTCAGGACAGGAAATATTTTCCATGCCAACTGGATTTCAGCACCTCTGCCCCGCGAATTTAGATGACTGATTGATCTCTCTCCTCCTTGCTCTACTGGCAACTAGGCTCCATCGATCAAAGGTTTAATGCTGACAACTTCAAATGCCACTTTTAGGTTCCTGTCTCTTTGATCATGTGGGAAAGAATTTCTTAGAAAAGAAGCAAACATGGAATTGAAAAGAAATAGGATTAAAAAAAAAAAAACTGCCACAAACCACAGCACATAATCATCTGGTAAGCAGCGAAAGCCACTTCTGAATTTCAATCTATGCTACAGACTGAATTGTGTCCACCCAAATTCATATGTTGAAACCCTAACCCCCAATGTGACTATATGTAGGTAAGTAATGAAAATCCAATAATCACAAGAGTGCAGTCCCAATATGATAGGATTAGTGGTCTTATAAGAAGAGACACCAGAGAAGTCTCTCTCTCTATCTCTCTTCCTCTTTCTTTCTCTTCTGGTTCACACAATGGAGAGGTCATATGCACATATAGGGAGATGTCAGCTGTCTACAAGTCAAGAGAAGAAGCCTCAAAATGAAGCTTCTCTTACTGGCATCTTGAATTTGGATTTCCCAGCCTCCAGAATATGAGAAATAAATTTCTGTAGTTTATCCATTCTCTGGTATTTTGTTAAAGGCAGCCTGAGCAGACTAATTACAGCATCTAAGCCCCTTCAAATCAATTGTTAAATTATATTTCAACTAATACTTTGCTCTTTCCAAGACCCTCATGTGAAAACGTGACCTCCAAAGTAATCTTTGCTGACACTAAATTATCAGGAGAACTTTACACCATTGTGCAGAATGTGCTGACACAGACAGAAACCCAGAAAGGGGACATCAGAATGAATAGTGAAGCCCCTCGCCAATGCTCTGCATACCAAATACAGGTCTATAATCCCCTACCCATAATCTGGAAATCCTAAAATCTCTGAAAACCACAAATCTGGCCATGAGTTTGCCATAAACTCATTTGGTGGCAAAACTTATCAAGAAAGAATGTGAAACAATTTATGGTATTTAAAAATCACTTTTGGATTCATACATTTGTTGCATTTTGTTGGAAAGATATTGTTTTCTTTTTCTCCTCCATCTCCTTCTGCTTTTCCTTTGCTTCTGTTTCTTTTTCAAAGCAAAAAAGACTGATGTTTCCATTCAGGTAAACATTCTTCTAGTATAGCTTTCAGATCATGACCATAATCCAAGCTTCATGTCTACCTACTGACAATGAAAATAGCCTACTGAAAATAATCTTAGAGGTCCTGTTAATTCCCATAAAGAACTTCAACATTCAGAATAGTGCTTAAAACTGAGTAGCATTTTTGACTGTTTTGCTTTCTTTTCTATCTCATTTGGAGCTTATAATTAATTAAATAAAAAAAGCTTAATAATACATATTGATTCAAAAATCCTTAATAAAATACTAGCAAACAGAATCCAATAGCACATTAAAAGGATCATACACCATGATCAAGTGGGGTTTATCCCAGGAATGCAAGGATTCTTCAGTATATGCAAATCAACCAATGTGATACACCATATTAACAAATTGAAGGATAAAAACCATATGATCATCTCAATAGATGCAGAAAAAGCTGTAAACAAAATTCAACTCCCATTTATGATAAAAACCCTCCAGAAAGTAGGCATATTTACCTCAACATAATAAAAGCCATATATGACAAACACACAGCCAACATCATTCTCAATGGTGAAAAACTGAAACCATTTCCACTAAGATCAGGAACAAGACAAGGTTGCCCACTCTCACCAGTATTATTCAACATAGTTTTGGAAGTTTTACCCACAGCAATCAGAGAAGAAAAAGAAATAAAAAGAATCCAAACCAGAAAAAAAAAAGTAAAGCTGTCCCTGTCTGCAGATGACATGATACTATATATAGAGAATCCTAAAGATGTTACCAGAAAACTACTAAAGCTAATCAATGAATTTGGTAAAGTAGCAGGATACAAAATTAATGCACAGAAATCTTTTGCATTCCTATACACTAATGATGAAAAACTGAAAAGGAAATTAAGGAAACACTCCCATTTACCACTGCAACAAAAAAAAATAAAATACCTAAGAATAAACCTACCTACGGAGACAAAAGACCTCTATGTAGAAAACTATAAGACACTGATGAAAGAAATTAAAGATGATACAAACAGATGGAGAGATATACCATGTTCTTGGATTGGAAGAATCAACATTGTGAAAATGACTATACTACCCAAAGCAATCTACAGATTCAATGCAATTCCTATCAAACTACCAATGGCATTTTTCACAGAACTAGAACAAAAAATTTCACAATTTGTATGGAAACACAAAAGACCCCGAATAGCCAAAGCAATCGTGACAAAGAAAAGCACAGCTGGAGGAATCAGGCTCCTTGACTTCAGACTATACTATAAAGCTACAGTAATCAAGACAGTATGGTACTGGCACAAAGACAGAAATATAGATCAATGGAACAGGATAGAAAGCCCAGAGATAAACCCATGCACATATGGTCACCTTATTTTTGATAAAGGAGGCAAAAATATACAGTGGAGAAAAGACAGCCTCTTCAATAAGTGGTGCTGGGAAAACTGGACAGCTACATGTAAAAGAATGAAATTAGAACACTCCCTAACACCATACACAAAAATACACTCAAAATGGATTAAGTCCTAAATGTAAGGCCAGACACTATAAGACTCTTAGAGGAAAACATAGGCAGAACACTCTGTGACATAAATCACAGCAAGATCCTTTTTGACCCACCCCCTAGAGAAATGGAACTAAAAACAAAAATAAACAAATGGGACCTAATGAAACTTAAAAGCTTTTGCACAGCAAAGGGAAACAAACAAGATGAAAAGACAACCCTCAGAATGGGAGAAAATATTTGCAAATGAAGCAACTGACAAAAGATTAATCTCCAAAATCTACAAGCAGCCCATGCAGCTCAATATCAAAAAAACAAACAACCCAATCCAAAAATGGGCAAAAGACCTAAATAGACATTTCTCCAAAGAAGATATACAGATTGCCAACAAACACATGAAAGGATGCTCAACATCACTAATCATTAGAGAAATGCAGATGAAAACTACAATGAGGTATCACCTCACAGCAGTCAGAATGGCCATCATCAAAAAATCTACAAACAGTAAATGCTGGAGAGGGTTTGGAGAAAAGGGAACCCTCTTGCACTGTTGGTAGGAGTGTAAATTGATATAGCCACTATGGAGAACAGTATGTGCTTCCTTACAAAACTATAAATAGAACTACCATATGACCCAAGAATCCCACTCCTGGGCATATACCCTGAGAAAACTATAATTCAAAAAGAGTCATGTACCACAATGTTCATTGAAGCTCTATTTACAATAGCCAGGACATGGAAGCAACCTAAGTGTCCATCAACAGATGAATGGATAAAGAAGATGTGGCACATATATATAATGGAATATTATTCAGCCATAAAAAGAAAGGAAATTGAGTTATTTGTAGCTAGGTGGATGGACCTAGAATCTGTGATACAGAGTGAAGAAAGTCAGAAAGAGAAAAACAAATACCGTATGCTAACACATATATATGGAATCAAAAAAAAAAAATTAAAATAGGTTATGAAGAACCTAGGGCCTGGATAGGAATAAAGACGCAGACGTAGAGAATGGACTTGAGGACATGGGGAGGGGGAAGGGTAAGCTGGGACGAAGTGAGAGACTGGCATGGACTTATATATACTAGCAAATGTATAATAGATAGCTAGTGGGAAGCAGCCGCATAGCACATGGAGATCAGCTCCGTGTTTTATTACCACCTAGAGGGGTAGGATAGGGAGGGTGGGAGGGAGGGAGATGCAAGAGGGAGGAGATGTAGGGATATATGTATATGTATAACTGATTCACTTTGTTATAAAGCAGAAACTAACACACCATTGTAAAGCAATTTTACTCCATAAAGATGTTAAAAAATACATATTAAATCAATATATAGTTGTATAGTAATACATAATATGTAATAATAACATAATATAAATTATTTTTATGTTTTAAACCAATAAAGATAAACAATGGGAAACAATGGGAAAAGATTTTGTCCTTTAATTTCCACTTTCTCTTCTTTCTTTTGATGAAAAATAAAAATAGAAATCTTCATCATCAGCACTGCTATAGTTCTGTTAGCTTAGTCTTTGAAAAGTAAATTCTCACATCAGAACCAGTTTGAATCCTAACATCCTTTGTCCCCTAATTCTCTCAGCTAGATTCGTTAAACATGCACCTGCAACTTGCATTCTCAGCCCAGCTTTGGGCCCATCCCGTTCCCAGGCAGGGTGATCCTGAGGCTACTGTCCACAGGTGCACCAGCTCAGCCTGCTCCAACCATGCACCCAGTTTTCCTAAGTATAATCTCAGCCTTAAAACTGACCTGGGAGAACCTCCTTCCTATTCCCTTCGCTTCTAAACATGCCTGGCTTTCACATCATCTGCAGCCTCTCGCCAGCGACCTCAGCCTTTGATGATCACCTCTACCCTCTCTACTTACGTAGAAATTCTTCCATCGTGAACTCAGCTTTGCTCTTTTGCAAATGTAACTCAAACTCATGGCACATTTTCCTACTTCTCCCATGGGTTTACCTTCTAGTTTCAGACCTGTCTTCAGATTCACACTTTTACTTGCCCAACCACAAAGTAAGTAACCCTTGACTTTACTCCAGGGTTCAGACTCTCAGCCTTCATCATATGCTTACTGCTTCTCAAGTTGACCTGCCCTTCTGTTGCCCAACCTTGAACTCTAACCAACATATGTATTTAGTGTGGCTAATGCAGATTCATGTTCAAATTCAGGCTCTGACACTTACAAGCAACAGGGAAGACTCAAGGTAATTTATATTTTTAATCCACTGAAGCTAATTCACCTTTTTTAGGACATTGAGAGTTCATCCATAAACACAGTAAAACATAATGCTTAATAATCAGAGGTTGAAAGGATAAAAGTGCCTTTGTAGAGTAGATCCTCAAAATTTTGTGTTCTTCTTTCCTTTTACCATAAAGAGCTTCATTTAAAAATCTTTCTAACAGAAATACATCGATGCTTGTCAGTGGTTTTACATTTTTCTGATCACGCCCCTCAGTCAAAATGCACATCATCACTCAATACACTCATACACACAGGTATATAGGTAACTGAAACATACGCAAACCAGCACTTAACCTTACTAGTTGTGATACGCTCTGGTGTTTTCCACTATATTATACTGGACTTTATTATATTCTATTTCTTTTTTTTTTTTTTTCTTTTTGGCTGTGTTGGGTCTTCGTTTTTGTGTGCAAGGGCTTTCCCTAGTTGCGGCAAGCGGGGGTCACTCTTCATCGCGGTGCACGGGCCTCTCACTATCGCGGCCTCTCTTGTTGAGGAGCACAGGCTCCAGACGCGCAGGCTCAGTAGTTGTGGCTCACGGGACTAGTAGCTCTGCGGCACGTGGGATCTTCCCAGACCAGGGCTCGAACCCGTGTCCCCTGCATTGGCAGGAAGATTCTCAACCACTGCGCCACCAGGGAAGCCCATATTTCATTTTTTAATATTGTAGTCCCCGACCCTCAAAATGGAATTCATAACCATTCAGGTCAAGGCCTGAAAAGCACTGATTGATAACCTCATTGTATCACCTTAGCCAGTGACAGCACTGAAATCTATGAGCTCTAGTTCAAAAGGTCTATAGGAAATTCTCTTATCTCCCCACCACAAGTTATTTCATTTAGTTATTAAAGAGTTTAAGAAGTTAAAGAATTCAAGTCAGCTGAGTTTTTTACTCTGGAAATTAACATTGACTGAGCAGTTACTTGCAACAGCTATTTTGGTGTTCCCAGCACATACCTAAAATGTCCAAGGCTGGCAGGAAGGTGGTCTCTCCTACCTGGAGCATGTTCCCAGGAGAGAAGAGGATAGGAAACAAGTGAGTAAAGGGAGCCACAGACAACGCAGAAACTCCTCTTTTCTTACTGGGTGTCATATTGGTTTCCTGGCGGCTTTTAAGAAGCCTTCTCTTCCAGGAACCATCAATGGCACCTGAATCACAAATCTAATCCATAATCCGCACATTCTCTATTAACTGTCATGGGATAGAATGAAAACTTTTTCCACTTAATTCTAATATTTCTGAGAAGTATTTGAGAAAGATGCCAAGCAAAACTCTAGATGGAAGTCAAAGAAGTTCCTAACTTCTGAAACCACATTTTTTCTCCATCATTTCCCAAAGACAGCCTGGACTACCTGAGTCCACAGTCACATGTTTCCCTGAGATCTCTGAACTCATCTTTCTTATTTAATCTGTCACAATTTGTTCTTCATGACACTTGGTACGTCTTTGCAGTTTAAAAGTGATTTTTGGTGATGGAGTATGCAAACTAGAAGTGAATAATCCTGCCCTTTCTACTGACACTACATTTTTTTCCCCTGTGCATTTTTCTTTTCTTTTATCTAAACATAGCCATAAAAACCCTTGCCGTCAACCTCAGATTTAGTTTTTTGAGACTCAGGTCATAGAAGCTTTAGCTGAGTATGTCCTGAATCATTTGGGCCCAAACAGTCTTTTTAACTGTCTCCCTCTCCAGACAGCTGTCTGTGCAACCCTCCCATCCCCATTCAAGCTCCATCTCACCCCTGTATTTTCTAACTTAGCTAAGACCAATTATGATTAGAGAATCAAATTTCAAGGTTTAAATCTTCAAATCCTCAGATGCCTGGTTTCCTATTAAACTCTCTAGTTGGGGAACAAACTGGACTTTCATCTTCCATGAGTCTATACCGCGAATCTGGGTATATCCAGATTCCTGATCTGCATTGTTATCTTGTTATAATAATCTTTTTCCACTTTTGGCACTTTTCATCCTCATCCAGTTCATTATTTTCCTTTGCGCTCTGAATATCTCAGCCTATATAAGGGTCTGAAGCTTAGACTGTAAAATAGCTTAAATTTATATTCCATTTTCCTCATCGATTTTCTATTCTGAACTTCAAGTTTGTGGTGTGTGTGTGTGTACATATGCACACATATGTGCGTGCAAACAAATAAAGAAAACTAGTTAACTTGTTTGGTTTTCCATGAATGGAGTGAAAATCAAATTGTAATAGATTTCCTATTTTCTCAAACACCACTGGAAATAAATAGAACTTTTCTTTCCTTAGGATTATGAATTATTTAAAGCCTTGTCCAGAAACTGCTAAGAGTTAAACTACCTCATTGCTCATGGATTTGGCCCCCAGTGAAGAATGACTGCTGTGCTATGTTTCATTTTTGCCAATCATCCTTCCACATTTCAGGGAAAGAAATCACATTGCCAGTGAGTCCCTGGATTTTCCCGAGAGAAAAGAAGCAGTGCTTCCTGTGGTCCTTTCAACTCCACATAAAAGCAGGATCTGCTGACGATGGTGCCAGAAAAGTATCACCATGAAACTCAAAGTGAAAGAGGGCTGAGGTTAATCAGGTTCCTCCATTGCCTGCTGGAAGATACCAGAAAAATGAGAAGTAGGTTTTAAAAACAGCAGAGAAGTGTTCTCTCTTGAAGAAAATTGCAAAAACTTTATTTTTCTAAAATTGAATGCAGTGTAGACATACACGCCAGCCCACTGCAAGGGAAAATCCAGAAATTAAGGACTCAGCTCTCCTGGACATGGCTGCTGATGGTGTATAAGACTAGCTTCTTTGGCACTCACTGCCTAGGAGGTTTATATCCATCCATTTCAGAGGCAAAAGATACGCAATGATATTTCAAGGATTAAAACCAGATTTCATAAAAAAGAAAAAAAGAAAGAAAGAAAAAGAAAAAAGGGGTCAGCTCCAGAAGACACATGGATTTCCTTCTAGACCTTTGCTACTCAGAGTGTGGTCCATGAGATCACCTGGGACCTTGTTACAGATATGGAATCTCAGTTCCAGCCCAGTCCTGTGGAATCAGAAGGGCCTTTTAAAGGCTCCCCAGGGGATCTGGATGCACTTTGTAGCTTGAAAAGCACTGTCCTAGCTGACTTGATTGGGTCTCTCTGAGTGTTGGTAAGTGTACAGGTGGACGAGTTCTGTTAAATACTAGACAAACATTGTTTTAATTCAGGCTCTGAAAATGATGTTGGGGAAGGCGGAAGGCAACCCAGAAGGCTAATGTATCCTTATGATAAAAAAATGCAGAAGGGGCTTCCCTGGTGGCGCAGTGGTTGAGAGTCCGCCTGCCGATGCAGGGCACACGGGTTCGTGCCCCGATCCGGGAGGATCCCACAAGCCGCGGAGCGTGAGCCCTGGCCGCTGAGCCTGCGCGTCTGGAGCCTGTGCTCCGCAATGGGAGACGCCACAACAGTGAGAGGCCCGCGTACAGAAAAAAAAAAAAAAAAATGCAGAAGTGCAAGTCCCCTAAAATGTTCTGCAAATGCTAAAACGAGCCACCCCCTGCAGCCCCCTATTCAAACAGTGTTGCACAGTGAAAATCAGAGAAGATAAGTTCATCTCAACGAAACAGTAAACGTGTTATTGAACAAATATCTTGTCATCTTTCAAATGTAAGTGTGTTATCTGAGCTCCTTGGAAATAAACGTTTGAATTCCCATCCTTTGACTCAAACATAAATCTTCACAACATATTTTGCAGTGTTGTAAACTCTTGCTCCCAGCAGCTTATCTTAAAACTCATGGTCCTGGAAGCAAATCCATTGTTCATTACTATGTTTTGGAGGGTTTTTTTTGTTTTTGGCGGGGGAGATAAACAGCAGGCCTAGCAAGGTCAGTAAGAAAATTGTGAGCTATAAGGAGTGGGCCCAACTTCTGGATTGTGTGGTGGCCCCTCTGTCCTTCCAGCAGGCAAAGTCTTAGCGAAACACTAAGCCTTTCCTTAAATCCTGGGTCTCAAGCTCTCGGGCATGTGGTCTACATTTTTAAATTCAATTCATATAACTTGATTATATATTAATTGTGCTTATTAAGTACAAGTTACTTTGGGAAGCTTCTAAAAGGTACACAGAGGAACATGATTAGGTCCCTCCCCTTGCAGTTTGAAGCCAGGTGCAGGGGTTAATGGAAATATAGCACTTGCCAGATTTGAAGGTCAAAACTTTCCTGTTGTTAATTTGGCTTTATTCCCAGTCATAATATAAACTGCCTTAATCTTAGCTGATGTATATCCTAAAGGGAAAAAAAGTAAATCTAGCATAATTAGATGCTGTAATAAATGTATTAGCTAAGCTTTTAAGTTTCCTGAAAAACAAGTTTTTGTTTCTCTGGAGACAAAATCTTAGTCTAAATATTGATATTCACACTTTCTTCAGATTCTGGGATGAGCTACAACCATTCGATATTCAGGGCTTGGCACTGGCATTTCCCTCTACCTGGAATGCTCATGTCTTGGTTTTTCCAACTGTTGTCTCTTTTATTCAAGAGACTTTCTTGAGCCCATCAAAACAGACACCTCAGCTCCAGGAATCTATTTACATATCACTAAGTGCACGTGATAGGTCCACGATAATTTATTCAGTATTTAAGAAAATGAGATTACATCTCAGAATTCACTTCTTTAAGAACTGGTTTTGTTTAAACTTTATTCACATATTCATTCATTCAATATGTTACTGATCATCTACTGTGTGTAAGGCATTGTTCTAGTGCGGGGTGGTGGGGCGGAGGATAGGTACAGCAATGAACAGTACAGGTTGGTTCCTTATATCTTGGGGCTCATGGAATAGGTGGGTGGGTAACTGACAATAACATGGAAAAAAAGATTCACAACAGGATCATTTTAAACAATGAAAAGTGCTGTTAAGAAAATAAAACTGGCGAAGATGAGAGTAATGGTGGTTGTAGTAGCTACTTTATTGGAGCCGTTTTACTTACCTAATAAACACATTTATAGTGTTTGCTATGTGCTAGGACTATTCTAAGTTCTTTACAAATATTAAATCATTCAATCTTCAAAACCAGCCATCCAAAAAACAATACATTTATCATTGCCATTTTATCGATACTCTACAACCCCTATGTATGGCTTCCCTGGAGAGCTGGCACCCTGATTGGACTGCCTATGAGGTCAATGTAAACCAGCCTACACAATCCATATGGCTATGCCCTCTAATGCAGTACTATCCCTATACCAAGTAAAGGGCACTTCCAAATGCACATTTTCATCAAAGGAGTTTTGACAGCCCACACTGCTCCATCTAATACCAACTGTACTCAAATTTCATAAAAGAAAATATTTTACTTTTTTATTGAGGTATAATTAATATACAGTAAAATATACAAATATTAAGTGAACAATTCACCAAATCTGACAAAAGCATATACCCATGGAACCCCTATCAAGACACCATTTCCATCACCCCAGAAAGGTCCCTTCTGCCCCTTCTCAGTCAATTGTATCCATTTTAGTTGCTTCTGGTAGAGATACTTCTGCAGAAGTTTTGCATAATGAGCAGTGTTTTGATTTCTCATAAATGTTTCACCTTCCAGGACAAACCAGTAATCATATTTGAAAGTTATAACATCCATTTCAATTTTCAATAGCAAGCTGCAATTCTGTACTTTCTCTCCTTTTTTGTGCATATGCATATCTTCTTTTGAAGTGTTAGTCCTGCTCTGATTTCAGTTCAATACATCTGGTTCTATACACTCCACCAGCTGACACCGTGCCTAGGCAAGGGCATGGGCTCCACTGTTCGCTGTTTGTAATCTAGAGATTCATCACTCATAACCCACTGAACAACAGAGCAGGTCTCCAAAGACAGCTCCCAGAATCACAGAAACTAGAGAGAAGGTGCATGCAGACACTGCTTGGGTTCAACAACTTCCCTGTAGTTCCTCAATTATTTAAATTCTGTGCAGGAGGTATTTTTTCAGTAGGCCTCTAACTTCACGGAAGTGAAGGTGGTTAATTAGAACGGAAATAGACCTGTGCTTCTCAAACTTGAACCTGCCCATGAACTACCTGAGGATCTTGTTAAAATGCAAATTCTTATTCAGCAGGTCTGGGGCTGGGCCAGAGACTCTACATTTCTAACAAGTTCTGGGTGATGCTGATGCTGCTGGTCCAAAGGTCACAGGTTGAGTACTCAGGACATATTCAAGGTCGGATTAAATAAACATTTACCCATGTGCCAAGGTTTTAGGGCATAAAAAGGACTCTGGTCAAATAAATTTGGGAGTCACTGGGTTAAACTTAAAACGGTTTCTTTAAGACAGGACTCATCGGAACCTTTAACATGCTAATGTGAATTGTTACTCTCCAAGAGAGCAATATAGTATATGAGCATTCCCACATTTCTTAGATCAGGGAGCACTTTTTTGAAGAGCATCTGATGGGTCCGTTACCCCTCCAGTAGGGTGAGAGGACCTTGTAGATTCCTTCTGAACCTAAACTTCTATTATTTCCAAGGAAACTCTCTCAAGGATTTGATTGTCTTGAAAATAATAAATAAAACACAAAACTTCCCATTGTTTTGTACTCCTATTTCTGCTTTTCCCTTTCTGAAATGACAGGTTCCACAAACTTTCAGAGCCAGAAGGCTACGTTTGTACAATTTGGAAATTTATTGCCTAAAAACAAGGACAAGTGGATGCATATAAAGCTGTGTAACATATAACCTATCTAAGAAAATTAATGGCATTGGGAGTTTCACAAATAATTATAAGGTTATAGGATTCATTTTTCCCACATTGTAACAATGCTGTTCATTCCTCTCACTAGCTTAATTGGGAAAGCTGAGTCCTGTGTCATTTTTCTAAGTTATATCCTTTCCTCAGTATGCCTCTTGCTAGGGACATGATATTTGCCTGACAGCTGAGTTTTTACATTTCTTTTTCAGATTGTCAAACTGGTCTATTCCATCAGGGTATTTAAAACACAAACAGACAAAAAAGCATGCACTGCCAGTAAGCTTAAGAAATTCCGAACGATGATGGCAAATTTTTCTTTCTGATTTGGATCTTTCTGTTACTCTCACAGATACACTTGGAATTTTTGAAGTACAGCCTTGCATTGTGTTATGCCTTTCTTGTTTTAGCTACTTAAGTGCATTGATTTAATGTACAGCGTTTTCAAAATTGTATCTACTGAAGATAACATTAAAAAATGCCACTATAGCTATTCAGTAGAATCTTGTCACTCTAAGATTTTATATTTATGGTTGCAAAAAATCCCGAACAAACCTGGGGGTTCACAGAGTATTTAAAAATTACAAACTGGAGTCGTGTCCTCTGCAAGGATCATAGTCAGGAACAGGATGTGTAGACCACTGAAACTGACTAACTGATGGCCTGGTACCTGCATCTAAGCTCTGCTTGCTTGTTCTCATTTAGCTAATTCAGGAACCTCTCTCACTTTCATTATAATACGTAGGCACATATTTATTACCCATACTTTACAGGTAAGGAAATGAAGGGCATTTTCTGTTATGAAAGTGTATATTTATAAAGGTCTTGGAAGTATCCTCAGAGCTGTCAAGAATCACCTCCATTAATCAGAATTACTGCTGTGACCTTATTTAATAATGGAGTTTTGACAGGCTCATTTCTAACATGCAAATCCATTTATAATAATTTCAGATACAAACTGCTGCTCACGTAGATACCTGAGGCCTACAAATCAAAGACAATGACAAACCTACCACAATGTTAAGACCACAGAGTTACCTCAAAATTTTCAGACATTATAAGCAAACTGGATACATAAACATCTGAGTTACAAATAAACTGTACTTTTGAACAAATGGTCCCATTTCCTACTATTCCCTCCCTGCGAAATTATCCTAACAATCACTAACATTTTGGATGCTTTTTATAAGCCAAGCACTGGCTCAGACCTGTGACTGAAGTCACATTTCTGAAAATATAAGCTGGTTCAGTAAAAAAGCCTTTCTCATGACAAATGCAGAAGCCTCATAAAAGTATTACAGAAGTGCCAACAGGCTCATGTCGCTAATTATTAGAGAAATGCAAATCAAAACTACAATGAGGTATCACCTCACACCGGTCAGAATGGCCATCATCAAAAAGTCTACAAATAATAAATGCTGGAGATGGTGTGGAGAAAGGCAACCTTCCTACATTGTTGGTGGGAATGTAAATTGGTGCAGCTACTATGGAAAACAGTATGCAGGTTCCTTAAAAAACTAAAAATAGAGGTACCATATGATCCTGCAATCCGACTCCTGGGCATATATCTGGAAAAGACAAAAACTCTAATTCAAAGAGATACATCACCCCAGAGTTCACGGCAGCACTGCTTAGAGTAGTCAAGACATGGAAGCAGCATAAATGTCCATCAACAGAGGAATGCATAAAGAAGATGTGGCGCACACACACACACACACACACACACACACACACACACTGAAATACTACTCAGCCATAAAAAAGAATGAAATAATGCCATTTGCAGCAACATGGATGGACCAGGAGATTACCATACTCATCAGTGAAGTAAGTCAGACAGAGAAACGCAACTATCATATGGTATCACTTACATGTGGAATCTGAAAAACTGATGCAAGTGAACTTATTTACAAAACAGATAGACTCACAGACATAGAAAAAAACTTATGGCTACCAAAGGGGAAAGAGGAGAGGGTTAAATTAGGAGTTTTGGATTAACAGATACATACTACTATGTATAAAATAGATAAGCAACAAGGGCCTACTGTATAGCATAAGGAATTATATTCAATATCTTGTAATAACCTATAATGGAAAAGACTCTGAAAAAGAATACATATACATATATATATATATATATATATATATATGCATGTATAACTGAATCACTTTGCTGTATACCTGAAACTACCACAACACTGTGAATCAACAATACTTCAATTTAAAAAAAAGAAAAATAGTATTACAAAAGCTGTTAAGCATTGTGTGAAGTTCAAGATGAGTGTCACATGTTTAATTCTGTACACCAAAGACATGTTAACTTTGATTTTTAACAGATTACATTTAAAAAGTTTTCAAAACTTATATATCTTATAAACAACCATTACTCACTAATATCAGTGTCAATATTTTAATTTAACATCTTTAATTTTCCACATGATCAGGGATACTTACATAATCATTAACTGCAATAATCATGTGAAAATTACATTACTGAGCTAATGGAAACATACCCGAAGTATTTTATACAGATGGGGATTTCAAAAAGGTTCTCCTGGGACTCTGAGAAATTTCAGTGTTGTCTCCTCCCCTTTGTGCAGGCAGGAGGCTCCAGAGGCTTTGGAGAAAGGCTATCATTTCTTCCAGTTTCTCCCCAGGATGGTTGGGTAAGATAAACAAGGTCATCAGTGTGTTTGAGCCAACCCATGCATAAAGAGTACTTAGCAATTGTATGAAAAATAGACTATAATTAGATAAGAAGTTCACAGACAAAGTAGTTACCTTTTATAAAATGTAAAGATTTTGATTTTCTCATTACAACATACTTTTGCAAAACTCCAAGATCATCTTTGAAAAAATAAAGAAAAAGAGAGAACAAAGAAAGCGTTTAGAAACTGCTCCATTGAGGGACTTCCCTGGTGGTGCAGTGGTTGGAAATCTGCCTCCCAATGTAGGGGACATGGGTTCGAGCCCTGGTCCAGGAAAATCCCACAATGCCGCGAAGCAACTAAGACCATGCACCACAACTACTGAGCCTGCACTCTAGAGCCCTCAAGCCACAACTACTGAGGCCGTGTGCCACAACTACTGAGGCTGCGTGCCACAACTACTGAAGCCCGCACGCCTGAAAACCATTCTCCCCAACAAGAGAAGCCACCACAATGAGAAGCCTGCGCACCGCAACAAAGAGTAGCCCCCACTCGCCGCAACTAGAGAAAGCCCGCGAGCAGCAATGAAGACCAAGGCAGCCAAAAATAAATAAATACACTTATTAAAAAAAAAAAAGTTAAAAAAAAAGTGCTCCATTGATAGATAAGGGATTGCCATTCATCACTCACTGCAGATTTCAACATTATAAGAACTTACATATATTCATTTCTAAGGCCTTTTTAGGGCAGGTGAACAAAAAGCCATGATCTTAATGTTCTGAAGATATTCAATCACAGAGGTGTGTCATGTGATGCTTTTAAGGCTTGGAGATGGCCTGATGAAGGGGGTGGAGTGAACAGGTACTAATGCAACCGGCACAGATCAGGGAGGCAGAACCACTCAGCGTGACAGGGAAGTAGGGTTTACTAGAGCAATTCCATCTTACAAAACCGTGGGAGCTGGTCAAGACATCTGTGGAAGATCGGCACGTTTGCATCTACTGGTGGGACCCACACAACTGTACATCAAGCAATTTGTAAAGAAAGATGGGAATGAAGGGGGGAGCAGTGAGGGCAACCAGGAATCTATGTCTGACTCTCACCATCTCCAACCTTCAACTCAGCTGACCTGCAGAAGACCCTGGCATCCTTCACCAGAGAACTGCCCAGGGGCCTCAGCCTTGGACTTAATGGAAAGGATCCAGCTGGAGTTCAGGGACTGCAGGTTGCTGCCCACTCCAGCAAAATGACTGCAAATGAGTGAGACCCCATGTATAATGCTTGTGGGCAGCCTGGCTTTCCTGCAGGCCCATTTCAGCATGCATCGGAACATCCTGCTAGGAGAACTATTACGCATGAATAAAAAACGGGCTTCTAGTGTCTGACAGATTGGTTTTCTGATTTTCTCTGGTAAGATTTTCTGCCAGACATTCTGTCTTCTTACAAAGTATATGGGACTCCATTGAAAATAAGAATTAAATAACAAATCAATTAGAGAATCTGATTAGACCGTATATAGTTTCATGAGCACTTTTATTAAGATTTATTGCATTGAACATTTATCTACCTGTAGGGTGAGCTCTTCTGTTCAGTGTTGCAGTTCTAGTCCAAGGCACTCAACAAAAGCAAATAAATGGATGAACTCTTTAATGAATAAACACTGTTCTTATACGGGACTAAAAAGAAAATGAACTATCAGGGCAATAATGTCCTATTGCCATGATCAATTTCACTTTGCCAAAAATATATGTATACTGAACCTAGTCTGTTCAGCTGTAGAAGAGATCCCAAGGATTACGCAACTAAAGTTCTACCCCTGGCACTCATGTTTCCCCCTGGCATATCCAACTGTGTCTTCTCTTTTCCGCCAAATATTCTTCTTCAGTCAGGCAATCTACACACAGTCCCCTAAACCCAACACAATCAAACAAGCACTATTTGCATAATCTCCCTGGAAGTCTCTACACCTATCAGTAATTCTTCAAGGCTTGGTTCAAATGCTCCCATGTCCAAAAGAGTCCTTGCTGAGGATGCTAAAAGACAGCGTTGTGTCTCCCCTGGGCTTTCCACACACATTCTCCCAAATATATACAGAATCTCATTCTAGTCCTACTCATGTGACTGTGCATAAAATGTGTGCCCTTATAAGCTTATGTTCCCTATTCTTGGGGATATATCTTACCTCCCAAAGGGACACTAGGTTACTTAAGGTAAGTGAATGTACCTTTGCATCCTCTGCAATTAGTGTGACCATTTGCCCTGGATTTTATTGTAGAGCCTTTAGAATTTTGTTTTATGTAGGAAAGTCAACTCGATAATATATAGCTAAATCTGATTTACTGTAATATTTTTAAATCTAAAAGACTTATTTTCTATAAATACTTGCCCTTATTTTCTATCCATCCAGAACTTATTGTACTAGGAACCTATGTAAGTGGTTTTAAATCATTTTTGAGATAAACATAAATGAAGCCACACAAAAAACAAAAATCTCCTTTATCATACCATGCATGCTCATTCTCTTGATTCTGCAAATATAATTCAAATACTCACAATATCTTGAACTTAGAAGTAGCTAAACACACATGGGCCAAATGGAACTTCTAGCAAATCATACCTGTGTTTTTGAGATTCACTAGCCTATAGGTTATTTTTAGTGTTCTCTGGAGGAACAGGGAAGGAGATAAAAAAGGTACGTTTCAGGAAAATAGAGATAACAGATATTGGTAAGGAAGGGTGCAGAAGAATACTGACCTTAGAGCAGGGAGTAACCTCTCTGATAACAAAATCCAATGCCTCTGCTGTACTCTGGGGCCCAGAGCAATGTACCTAAGCCAAATAATTAAACAATAGGAGACCTAGGTGAGATTTGTGTGTCTCACTGGTTCTTAGTTCTCAGTTCTCAACAGCCCTTGATGTCTTTCTGCAGGGTAGTATCCTATTACAGAAGCAATTTACATTATGGTGGAGAAGACCCTGCAGGTGCGCCACACCACCACCACCACTCAGGAAGTCACCAGAAGCTTAGGTGGATAGTTCCCATACATGCTGACGTCTTCCTCCCTCAAATACCTATAGCTTCTCAGATGTCCCCCAAGAGGGACTGAACCCCAGTTGCCCACATCTATGACACACACAGCAATGTGCCCTTTATTGTCCTTCTTCCCGTCCCTGCTTCACTCTCACCACTCCACTCACTGTGGTTCTTGGGATTATTGTCAACTGGACTTCTTGTACGCAAGTTCCTATCTCAGAGTCAGATTTAGGGGAATTCAAATTAAGACATATGGTAAAGAGTCAAACACAATAAACTGTTTAATCAACATCATTCTCCAATTCTAGCTCTGAAGATGTTTCCTTGCTTTAAAATTTTTAATGGTAATTTTTAAATCTCAGTCCCAAGAATGAACCTGGTAATCTGTTTATTTCCTCCCCTTTTCCTTCACTGCAGAGAAATAAAACACATGCCCAAATTTAACTAGAGATGCTCAATAAATCTCAGACAGCACCTTCCATGTAAGGACTCTGTGTTTCTTTCATAAGTGGATGAATCAACGGATCAATCAAGGGGGTACATTTTGTTCACATTTGGAAAAGATTTAAAGTAAGCAGTTCCAACAGGATTACAACTCACTCCTACTGCACCACATACTCTTTGGAGGGTAAAATGAATATGTTGCTAATGTTTGTTAGTGCATGGTAAAAATAGAGAATTCCCAGTTTTTTTTCTGAATGGGTGATTAATTAGCAAGTGAAACTTGCTCTAGGGCAGTGCCTCTCAAACTTTCATACCACTTGCCTTAGGATGTTGTTAAAACACATATTCTGGATCAGCAGGTCTGAGTGGGAGCCAAGTCTGCATTTCTAATAAGCTCCCAGATGTTGTTGATGCTTCTGGTTCAAAGACCACACTGTAAGTGGTAAAACTGCTAACCTGTGCTTTCCCCTAAGGCAGCCACTAGCTACGTGCGCCTATTTAAATTCGAAATTAAATAAAATTAAAAATTCAGTTTCCTCAGTCACATTAGTCACGTTTGAAAGTGCTCAATAGCCACATGAGGCTAAATGGCTACCATATTGGAGAGCACAGACAGAGAATATTTCCAGTAGTGCAAAAAGTTCATTGGATAGAATTACTTTAAACATTGGAGAGATGTTCTCAGATATCTTATTTTTCTTTGATTTTTCACTCTTTTAATCTTTCCTTCCTACTCCCCTCCAATTCCCTACACTGTTTGTGAAGTTATTTTTTACACTTCCATAAAAATTCTGCAATGGGGGGGCTCGCAGGCATCTTGTGGATACATTTCTTCTGAAAGAATTGGTAGAAACTCCAAGGCCATCAAGACAATGGACGCTCCATAACTATCCTTATTTCTAGTCTGTGTTTTGTAGATTTAATGAATAACATATTCAGTCAGATAGTTTGGGGCGAACACCCTAAATCTGATATGCTTAAATGTCCTCTTAGAATATGAGCTACAGCAATAATCTTTCTCAATTTTATTAACCAGAATATGTGAAGATGTCATTCATCTCGTAGTGTCAAGATTGAGAAAATAGGGCACGTCTAATAAAAAAAAACAAACAGATTTCTGCTTTTGTCCTGATAGTGCTCTCTCTAACTACCTTTTCATAAAAATGATACTTTTTTTTGACTCACATAATAATTTATCTCTCTAATAGCTGAAAATGCTTTAGAAATATACTTGTTTGTTTCTCAGTTAATCTATTAACGTCTCAGGAAGTCAAAATTGGCTGTTAGGTAACAATTTTTCTAGAAAATAAAGATACACCCAAAGTTCAAATGCAGCGTGAATTGCTTGATTATAATGAAATGCAATTAGGTTTAGAAAACTACAGTTGATGGCAGAATATGCTGTGGCAAAACTTCCACGGAAGGTGCTAGAAATGGCACCACTTCAATCATTCTAGCTCTTGAGTTTTAAAATCGAATTTGAGACAGGAATAGTTGCAAAAATTGAAAGATTTAGAACATGTTAAAATGCTTCTGATACTGCAAATAGAGAAGGACCTAGAACTGGGCTGTCTCCTGGTTGTCCTTTACCTTCGTGGTCAAACAGCAGTGATGTGAACCTTCCAATCTTACTCCTTTCGTATTTAGCTAGAGTACTTTGAAAGAGTGTCTGAAAAGTAGCACGTAGTAATCGACTCAACTCCAAGATCTGGAACAAATTCAGCAAAATATTCAGCTTATTTCAAATGTTTGATAAACCTTCTGTACATTAATTACTGAAACTGCTAGTGGAAGCAGAAGCTCATATTTTCAAATGCCCTAACTTATTTACACTGACAACTTGAAAAAAGAAAAAAACAGATTGCTCACTGTTCTGTGTTCATGACATTAAGTTTTAACAATTAAAATGAACCTGGGAGACCCTGCATATAATGAGTGTTTATTGCGGTAGTACATACCCACCTTTGTGCAAGAGAGGAAATCAAGTAATACTTGACCATTTTAAACAACAAGAGGGTAAGGCAAGAAAGAAATGGATGATTTTATTGGTTACAGAGTTTGAGCAGATGTAGTATTAAAATAAAATTTGTATCAATTAGAAATCAAATTCACATATATACACAATAAAAAATTTCTAAAGAATCCAAGTGATATCTATGAAAGCTTTAATGTTTGCATAATTATCTACATAATTTGGTGGAAGTCTTTAGGAAACAAACAATGTAGAGCTGGAATTTCCCAATGTGATCCAATACATTGGGTAAATTACCTTTTAAAATGTTTTTTTTTTTTTTTTGTACGTGGGCCTCTCACTGCTGTGGCCTCTCCCGTCGCAGAGCACAGGCTCCGGACGCGCAGGCCCAGTGGCCATGGCTCACGGGCCCAGCTGCTCCACAGCATATGGGATCCTCCTGGACCAGTGCACGAACCCGCGTCCCCCGCATCGGCAGGCGGACTCCCAACCACTGCGTCACCAGGGAAGCCCTGTAGAAATTTTTTAAACTACCTAAATGCATAAGAAAAAAACCCAAATGTAGGCACTATTAACATGCTGGTGTGTTTCTTCCATGTTGATTTTCTTTGCAAAGTACATATAAATACAGATATATTGTATTCTTTTAAATTAAGGTCAAACTAAGTAGCTAAATGGACAAGGAGACAGATACATACAACAGCTATAATCTTTATAATCTTTATGTGCCAAGTGCTGTGCACACTCTTCTTAGGTGTAACCACATGAATTTTCCTGGTAACTGTACAAGGCAGGCAACAGTGTTATCTCTGCTTTACAGATGAGGAAGCAAAATGTGTTAAATAATGAACCTGTGTTCTCCATTAGACTATAAAGTTCTATAAAGCAAGGCCTGGCTGTTTCCTCATCTCTGAGTCCCACGTTTCCTGCTGAAGAATTTGATCACCTATTAGATAGTTGATTAATGTATTGAAAGGAAAGGCAAAAGAGGAAAACAGTGTATGATTGTGTGGTAGATGGGATTATTGTTCTCAGTTTTTCACTCCCTCACTACTGGGACCCCATAGTGGGGTCCAGTAGGTAGAGTATACATTCCTGTCCCACTGACTTTGGGTTTGGCCATGTGACTGGTTTTCACCAATAAAATGTGGTGGAAGTAGATTGTGCCAGACATGATTCAAGGTTTTAAGTGGCAGGGAGGATTTTGCTCATCTTTTTCACTTCCTGGCCCTGCCATGGAAGAACAGCCTCAGGTAAGTACTACTTCACGGAGATTATAGTAGACCAGAAGAGAAAACCTGAACCGTGTTTGAGATCTGAGACACTCAGCCACCACACAACATCGCACAGCATAACATAGCTGGTTACGCATCCCTGGACAAGAAAATAAGCGCATGTTTTGTAAACTATTGAGTTTGAGGTTTTTTCTTTTCATGCAGTCTTACTGCAGCAAAAACTGACTAATAAACCTTGCAATGTATTCATTAGCATGCAGTAACTAGGGTAAGCTGATCCGTAGTTTTCTTATTAAATTTGTCAGTTTTTTAATGAGGAAATTGCCTTCTACTTGACAAGGTCATGAGGGAAAATGCCTGTTTGTCAGGTAAGAAATCCACATGCTTTTGCTAAAAGGATTGTCTTTAGAGACTCAGTTTAACTACAAAAATGAAAAACAGGATGTCTGAGTTTGTACCCCAAACAAGCTGTATAACAGAACTTGAAAACAGCAAAACAATAAGAGTCTTTATTCTTTTACAGGATGAATAAAGAGTAGAAGGATGACTTTATGGTGAACTGGCAGTGGCAAGGTTGTACTTCTTACAGACAGACCTCTACATGTTTTCACTGTTGTATTTGAGTAGCTCTGTCCAATAGAACTATAATGTGAGCCACATGTGTTCTTTTAAATTTTCTGGTAACCACATTTTTTAGAAAGGCAAAAAAAGATGAAATTAAGTTTAATAATATATTTTATTTAACCCAATATATCCAAAATATTATTTCAATATATTAATAACATAAAATGCTACTAGTGAACTACTTTACATGCCTTTTTGTCATACTAAGTCTTCAAAATTCATTGGGTATTTCATAGGTACAGTACATCTAATTTGGACCAGCTACATCTCAAATGTGGCTAGTGGTTACCATATTGGATGGTATGGTTTTAGATAATGTGATAAAATGTCTATTTCAATGTATTCATTTCCTTCGACTGCAGTAACAAATTGCCACACATTTTGGTGGCTTAAAACAACAGAAATTTATTCTCTCATAGTTCTGGAGGCAAAAAGTTCAAAATTAAGATGTCAGCAGAGTGTGGTACTTCCCCTGAAGGCTCTAGGGGAGGTTCTGTTCCTTGCCTCTTCCAGGTTATGGTGGTGCTAAGCATTCCTTAGCTTGTGGCTGCATCACTCTAATCTCTGCCTCTGTTTCACACTGGCTCGTCCTCTTCTGTCTATTTCAAATCTTCCCTGCGTGTCTCCTACAAGGATGCTTCTCATTGGATTTAGGACCTACCTGGATAATCCAGGATGATCTTTTCATCTCAAGATACTTAATGACACCCTCAAAGACCCCTTTTCCGAATAAGGTAACATTCATAGCTTCTGGGATTCAGGATATGGACAGACCTTTTTTGCATCTCAGCTAACTTAGCTGGGACCACGTGGTGAGTGGATGTGGGTATGATCTCTCTCCATTAATCTAAAACACACTACAATGCTACTTGTTTCCGAAAATTTTAAATTTCAAAGCTCAACACTATGTAAAATATTGAAAATTAGACTTGATAGAAAATCAACTGTACTTTGGATTCTAGAGGGTTTATTCACACAGAACACAAAGGATTAATATTAGTAATGAAATTACATGGTTATTAGTAACAGAAAAATAGTTATTATTACTATTACTAGATATACGGGGTTCTCAAGTGTCCTGAACAGGTTGTAATATGTGCGTGGCTTTGGCAGAAAGGCTGATGAGTGTGAGATGAAGAAATCTGTCTCAGTTGCCATGCTGGATCGTGGCACAGCTAGAAATAGACCGTAACACAGTTGACTTTTTTACAGTGTGATTTCAGCTACTTAGATTAAAACGCTAATATGCTTCAAGGTGTAAAGTTTTCCAAAATTAAGCATCATTGTACTGAGCGTGTCTTGTCATCTACTGCCTACAGATTTACACTACAGACACTTGACTTTAAAACCAAACACCATAATATATCCAAGCATCTTCTTTAAGATATAAGAAAATTTGGTAAGGGAAATCTAGCATTTATGTCATTGTAATTTTTTAATAAAATTTCCTTCATAATTTATATAAATTTTAATTCATTATGCTATACACCTAAAACTAATAAAATGTTATATGTCAGTTATACCTCAGTAAAATAAAAATGATAAATTTCCAATTTGGAATGTTTTTACAGCAACTGTATTAGATTTCTGTCAACAGATATACAATACTGTTGCCAGGATGGTAGAGAGAATCCAATTACACCCCACATCCAGTTTCCCCAGTTGTAACTTACAAATATATGATACATTTGTTACAAGTAAAGAACCAATACTGATACATTATTTTGAACTAATGCTCATACTTCAATAATTTTTCCTTAGTTTTTAATCTACATTTTATTTTTCTGTTCCAGGATTCCACCCAGGATAATATTGATACATTATGTTTAGTCTTTATGTCTCCTTAGGGTACCCTACTGTTGCTGTTTCTTAGACTTTCCTTGTTTTTGATGACCTTCACAGTTTAGAGAAGCACTGTTCAGGCATTTTGTAAAATACCCTTTAATTTGGGTTTGGTTGATGTTTTTTCTCATGACTGGACCGGAATTATCAGTTTTAAGGAGAAAGCCACAAGCTAAAGTGTCACCTTTATGACATCATATAAAGGTTACATACCGTCAACCTGACTCAGTGCTGACATGCTGACCTTGACCCCCTGACTGAGGCAGTGGCTGGCAGGTTCTCCCACCGTAAAGTTACTCTTTCCCCCTGTTTCTATCCTGTTCTCTTTGGAAGGCGGGCACTGTGTGAAGTCCACACTTAAGTCTGCAGTTACAGTTCCCACCCTATTGAGGGGGTGTTACTTACATCAATTATTTGGATTTTTCTGTATGGAAGAATTTTCTATTATTGTCTATTATGTCCCATTTAAAATTTTTATTAAATCACATAATTACATCAGCATGGATTCATGGATGTTTATTTAATACTTTGGATTACAAGCCAATATTAACTTATTTATTTTCTTGCTCACATGGTTCCAGCATGACCATCGGGAGATATTTCAGGTGGCTCTGGTGTTCCATTGACATACCCTCATTTTTTAGTTTTTTGAGTACTTACTTACTTGCTTTCTGGAACCACAAATGATCCAGGCTTATCATGTAAATTTCCTGTCACAGTTCCAGAAATTAGCCACTTCTCCAAGGAGCCCTGGTTCTTTTATTGGAGAATGGT
Organism: Monodon monoceros; assembly: GCF_005190385.1. Classification (NCBI taxonomy): domain Eukaryota; kingdom Metazoa; phylum Chordata; class Mammalia; order Artiodactyla; family Monodontidae; genus Monodon; species Monodon monoceros. The sequence continues at coordinate 34,646,658 of NW_021703769.1, read as the reverse complement.
ATTAGAAACCAAGATCTGGGCACGAGATGTGCTTATTGCTTCTGGGTGGTATTGTTGCTCCTAAGTTTTGTTAATGGGCAGAGCTTGAGAACATATAGGCGTGTGTGTGTGTGTGTGTGTGTGTGTGTGTGTGTGTGTGTGTGTGTATTATATACATATATATATATATATACACCTGTATATGTACACATATCTATAATTATTTCCCTATTAATCCATCTGTAAATATATTAAGCTAAACATGTGTTCACACTGATGTCTCATTCTAGTATCACATGATTCATTCTACCTTTCACCCCTTGGTTATCTGTAACAATTAAAATATCAGGAGGCTATGGACTGAAAGTTAAGAAAATGACCTTCTTAGAGCTACGAGAGGCTTAGAAATAGAATCCTGATTCTTTACTTAGTTACCAGTCTAATTTTTCCCACTCTGAAACATCATATCATTTATCCTAAGTTCCCACCATGCCATACCATAGTCCAACAATTCATCAAAGCCCCCCTAATAAATGGATTTTAAAAATAAGGAACAGCTCAGCCAAGCTGATCCCTCACACAGAACTGCTGCAATTCTTGCTTTTTCTGGGAATTCATAGTGAAGCTGGTACAACAAAAGAACAGAATTAGAGTAGCCCTACTTTTTGTATTTTATCTATTTCCTAGTGCTTCTTCAGTGAGTTTTCTTTCTGAAAAGGCTCTCTGCTTGACAGGCTTTTGTGTAGATGGAATGACCTTTTGCTGTACAGGAATTCTGGAAGGCAAACGTCAACCCATCTGACTCAGGAAAATAAATAAGCCCTGGTCTCCATTAACAAGGAGATAAAACACAGTAACTCACTTGCTTTTTGTTGCTTCTCAAGAAAAAACCTCATCCTGAAATTAATGTATTGAAAACACTTAATATAAGGCAATTATTTTCCTGCATGTATCTACCCTAAGCTATGACCATGGCTATCATGTGAAATACTGCCTGCCTTATCCTTCCATATAAGCTTAAGGTTAGGCTTGTACCTTAACACTAGTAACTTGAATTAATTTATGTTTTCAGTTACAAACATTTGAGCTTACCAAAGAAAGAGAAAAGCATTTTTTTACCACCATGGTCTTCACTGATTTAAAAACTTCATGTTTAGGAGATTTCCTTTCTGTAATTACTCCATCCATACCTTTCCTTTCTTAAACCAAAGCAGAACATAAAAGAATAAATAAGGTGAATTTGTGGCAACATGGATGAACCTTAAGGGTATTACGCTAAGTCAAATAAATCAGAGAAAGTCAAACGCTGTATGCTCTCACTTGTATTTGGAATCTAAAAACAACAACAACAAAACAAAAACCCAACTCATAGAAAAAGTGATCAGATTTGTGGTTACCAGAGGCAGGTAGTGGGGGGTGGTGGATGAAATGGGTGAAGGGGCTCAAAATGCACAAACTTCTAGTTATAAAATAAGTCATGGGGACTACTGTGCAGGATTGTTACTAATGCTGTACTGCATATTTGAAATTTGCTAAGAGAGTATCTCTTAAAAGTTCTCATCACAAGAAAAAAATTCTCTAACTATGTGCGGTGATGAATGTTAAAAAGACTCGTGATGATCATTTCACAATACATACAAATATCGAAACTAATGTAATATTTATGTCGATTATATCTCAATTTTTAAAAAAAGAATAAATAAGGTGAATCTGTAACTCATGCTACAAAGTACAAGAAGGACTTCACTCAAGCCTCCAAATCCTCCATCACACTTACAGTCACTGATGTGTTGGTAAACGTTAACAAGCAGATACCAAAACAAGAAAAAAGGGCCCTGATTAGTAGTGTTTGCCAATTCCAGAATCGTAAATACTCCCACGGCCAGTTTCAAGCTACCAACATGATAGCACAGATTTGGGCAGTGATATGCAATAGTGATCGATTATATCGCATTTCCACCATTTAGATATTATTGTTGTAAATACCCTTGAGAACATAGATAATAATAAAAATAATCAGGAAGTCGTGGGGGGTTAGTAATATTACCTTTTTTCAGTGTAATGTATTTACTTTAAAGTTTATGTAATTTAATAGCTTTGTTTAACAACTGGCTCTGTAAGCTAGTAAAAGCCAACTCAAAAATACTCACATTTACAAAGAAGGTTTTTGGCCACTGATTGTCCAGGTTTCAGCTGGTTTTGATATCGGTGGAAGCAATCAAGCTTGACTGATCGCAAAACTGGCCAAAATTCCCCACTCTCCCTGTATCTACACCATTTTGCAATGTGACATTGCAGTTCTTCCTATTGAGAGGTGGTCTATTACCCCACCCTTAAATCTCAGCTGACCTTGAGACTTGCTTTGGGCTAAAAAATGCGGCATAATTAACGGGATGCCCATTTGGGGTCTAGACCTCGAGAGGCCTTGTGTGCTTTTAGTCTCTCTCTTAGCCTTCTGCTTCCACCTTGAGAATACTCTCAGGCTAGCCTGCTCTGGAACCCTTGGCTCCACCATGAGAACAGGTCAAGGCTAGACTGACTCTGAGGGATGCAAGACACACAGAGATGGGTGGAGGCCAGCACAGATAAGCCTAGAGCCAGGTGACTCCAAAACACGTGCAAAAGCCCAGACAAAATTTGGCAGAGCCATTTCTCCAACCCACAGCTGACCATAGACATATAAGTGAACCCAGGGTAAGCCAGAACCATGGAGCTGACCTGTAGACTCATTTGCAATAACAAATATTTATTGTTTTATGACCCTGAATTTTGGGGAGGTTTGGTAGAGCTTGAGAATAAGACTGACTTCTGCCTTCTGTATTGAGAACTAAGAAAAAGAGAATAATCATTTGGACAATTGCTGGAAGCAAGTAGAGGACTGCTGACAATATCAGAGGAAATCAGGCAGCAGGTTGATTCGCAGTTGATGGATACTGCTTTTTTTGCTAATCTGAACATGTGTATGGTTTGGTATATTGTTTAGATTCCAAACTCTAGTCATAATCAGCAAGAATTCTGCCATTTTTAAATGTTAGAGTCATATTTCCAGAATATTCTTACTATGATTTATGGATTCAATATTGAATATATCTTGTGAAAACTAAGACTTGCTTTTTAAAAAATACCACTAGTAAATACTAGTATTTCGGGGGGAAGGATAATTGAAAGGATCTTTATATTTTTAAATTTGAATCTTCAAATCATAGACTGCTACCCCAGCCACCATAATCAGATTGCCACTGATGTATGGAATCAAATGGCTTCACTATTTCAAAACGCACCATTTCCCTTATTGGTAGTAGAAATAATATAATGGCAAGAAAATACTTCATCCATTCTTTTTTAATGTGGTAAGATTTTTGAAGAGTAAGACTCCTATGATCTCCTTCATATAATACACATTTTCTTATCCTGAAGAGTATTCAAAAGGAAAGGGAAACAAGTGACGAGGGGTTTTAATTTAGCACAAGGAAGATTAGATGGTTTAAGCTTTGAAATAAAGAGTGTGATGGGAAATAAATTAAAATATCTAAAGGCAAAGTCCTAGAATACTCAGGGTCACTTCTATGACTGGATCTTTGTGGATTCTTACACACAGCCTTGCTAGGGAATCTTTCTGGAGAAACACAAAGTATGTCTCGAACTGGGAACAATACTGAAGAGCCTTTATCATCAAGAGATACAAGTGCCATGGAGAAGACTCCGATGTATACAATAAACCAAAGGTATAATAACTTATCATAATGTTTCAACTTCCCAAAGAGCTTGATATCTTGCTTCTCTGAGGAGTAAGGTGAAAAAGGAAAGAAGGAAGGAAACACAAAATAATCTTGAGAATTGTCTCGTGTCCTCTGTACTAGGTACTTTTTAATCTCTTATCTTTAGGTCAGCACCAAAACATGTGCTTTGCATAGAGAAATACAAACCATTGGACATACAAGGCAAAATTGGGATTGGTTAAAACCACTCAGGACAGAAGGAACCTAGGAGTGTTATGATCCCATATCTTGATTGAACACAACAGGAAACTGATAGCAACTGGCTTACAGATATACAGATATACAGATATTTGACCAAAGCCCTGAAACAAAAACTTATGTCAGTTAACTCTTAGCACAGAGTATTCTTCCCATAAAATCATAAAAGTCATTGCTTTTAATGAAGGTAGACTGCCATTAAACTAAAACGTGTCTGCAAAGAAAAAACAATTTTACTCTTGCTACAAAATGAATGTTGCCTTCTTTACTTATTAAAAACAGATAAAAAGTAGAAAACCTCTGTCCATATATAAACACTTAAGAGCCAAAAAAAAAAAAAAAGCCTGATTTATAAGCCAAAGTCTAGGATAGATTCTGAACAATAAATGAAATTATAGATATGTGTCTCTATTTCTGCCTTGCATCTTCTCGATCTTTGCGAACCTGCTGTATAAAAAAGAAATAAAGAAAAGAAAAAAATAAATTATAGAGAACTCATGAAATTAATGAAAATAGAAATTATCCTAATTTCCAATAGAATGGACATTCAATTGAAGACAAATGAGCTACTAGTGTCTTATTTCCACAGACATGCAGTCTCCAAATGATATTGAATGTGCATGGGCATATTTATTCTAGGTGCTGAATAAAATTAAGCTTCAAAAATGAGTCCAGATTGGCCCCTGGATCTCAGCTGGCCACCTGAGCAATGCACCTCCTGTCTCCTTTCTGAACATCTATTGAGATTCTATTTAAATGCTACTTTTGCAGTGATGCCTTGCCCATCTTCTCCCATTCCTGACATCTCAGTTCCCAGCCCAAATGGGCAAAATTAAAATCTTGTTAACCCCGAAAGCTTCCTTGCCTTCCAATTGTATCATTAACCACATTTGAATCTGAATTATAGATATTTGCATACTTCCTGCTGCTTTCTTGTTTCAAGTATAAGAACTATGAGAACAAGGACTTTGTTTTATTTCTCTTGTTACATCATTTGGGACAAATCATAGGGATTTTCCTGTGGGAGATATTCAATATTTTTTATTGAATTAGATAGTTCTAATTCAAAAAGAGTTCAGAATCTAATAAAATGATATTGTATACAATATTGATTAATTTTTGCCCATCCATAAAGGGATAAGAACTTTACCAAATCATCAAAATACAAAAACTTATGTTCAAAGGTAAAGAAAAATTAGATATAAAATTTAGAAATGAGGAGGCAACATTATCATTTGTTATACAGGGTATGGTTGTATACCTGTCAGAATGAAAACATCCAGTGAAAAATATTGCAATGAGATTCAGTGAAGTTCCTGGGTATACAATGATATACCCCAAATCAGTTTTCCTTCATTAAATACAAGGCACTTAGAAATGTAAATGAAAGCTCTACTTAGAACAGCATCAAAATGATGGAAAACTTAATTTTAAATGTATATGATCTCTATGATGAAGACTTGAAAACATTAAGAAGGGATATAAAAGACAACTTGAATAAAAGTAAAGACATACTCTTTACTTGGATGGAAATACTTAGTATGCTAAAGTATAAACTGTTACTGTATCCATCTAAATATTTAAGTAATGCCAATAAATAATCAACAGAAATTTTTGGAAAATAGTATAAATTGTTCCTGAAATTCATATGAAAATAAAAATAAATGAAAAAAATAGACAAATGAAGTAGGACTATCTCTATTAAATAATAATATATTATAAAGCTATAATAATTAAAACACTTTATTACTAGTCTAAAATATATAGAAAGGTCAATGATACCAGAGGGAAGAATGGAAATATACAGAGGTTTTCAGTATATAATCAGGATAGCATTTCAAATCAGTGAGAAAAAGAAATAGATTATGCAATAATTAATGCTGGACAATGGGGCAGCCATGCAGAGTTCAATAAAATTGGTATTGTAGTAGACATTATCAGTTCACTATTATTTAGTTTTCCTTTCTTCCCTGGGCATATTGGAGACTATATTTCCCAGCCCACATGCAATTGAGCTGTGCCATGTGACTAGATCTGGTCAATGAAATGTGAGCAGAGGGACAGGTGTCAATTCTGGGCTGACCCACTGAAAAGTCCCTCTTGATTCTCCAGCTGTTTCTCTTCTACTTACCCAGCAAAAGCAAAGTCCTCTTGTTGAGATGGCAGAGCTCAAAATAGAAACAGCCTACATTGCTGAGGGTAGCTTGGAATGTGTTTCAGACCTTTAGCAAACAGAGGAGGAGAGAAACTTTTGATGTGTTTTTCCACTGACATTGAGCAGTTGTTTGTTATTAGGGACTACCTTAGCCTATCCTGACTAGTGAAGATCCCTTTGTCACCATCATAAAATAAGGTCCAGATGGTGTAAAGACACAATCATAAAAATTAAAACATAAAAACATCGGAAGAAATCACAAAATTATCTTTATTATTTTAGAATGGATAACTTTTATAAGTAGCACTCCAAATTGAAAACTCATAAAGAAAAGGATTAATAAATCTGATGACCAAAAATATCTGGAAAGCAAAAATTCCACAAAGTCAAATTAAAAAGTTGGAGATAACACATGACAGACAGCTCTTAATATATCAAAATATCTTATAAAGCAAGAAGTACAACAATCCATTGGAAAATGGGCAAAGTTTATATGAAACAATATAAATATATTGCACAGGAGAAAAAGGTTCTTCTTCACTCATAATGGGAGAAATACAAATTTAAAGAATAAAGAGCTACCGATGTTTCATCTACCATATTTACAAAAATCAAAAAAAGGTTAATGAAACACCATGCTGGTAAGAATGTGAACAAATAGGTAATTTTGAATGCTATTGATGGAAGCGCAAATAGATCCAATTTCTTTGTAGAGCAATATGGTAACATACTTCAAAATTTAAAATGCATGTGGATGCAGGAATTTCACTTGTAGGAAATGCAAATGTACCCATATTACGTCCCAAAATATATTTAATAAATCTATATTGAAGCATTTTTGGAGCAGCAAAAAAGTGGAAATAACAAAATACCTATTAGGAGATGACTCAATAAATAAATGTTGATGCACCTATAAAATAAAATACAGCTTCTAAAAAAAGAATGAAGTAGATATATGTGTAATAATATGGTTTAATTTCTGAGACACATTGTTGCATTTAAATAACATTTGATAGTGTGCCATCATTTATATAGAATTTAATTTTTTTAAATTGGGCTGGGAAATGCATAGATTTCCTGGGAAATAAAAAAAGGAAATAACTATGAATTGTTGTTTCTGGGAAGGGAACAGAAGAAATGAGGGTAAAGTGTATACTTTTTAATGATAACCTTTAACACTGTTGGAATTTACCTTTTTAGTAGATGCATGAATTACTTTTTTCCAAAAATAAAAACAATTTAAGTACATTAAACCAGACCAATTGCACTGCTACCCAAATGGCTAATATCATTTGAATTTTCACATCTCAAAGGTTATAAACGGTAAGAATGGTAATCACTGTCAAGAAAAATTCTGACTCAAATAGACAGGTCACAGACATTTGCTATTCCTGACATCCTTTTACAAGAAAACTTAGTCAACCTGGAACATGGTTGTAACAGTTGCGAAGCGAAACTGACAGCTCTCACCTTCCTTAGATAAAAATCCAATCAGAAAATGTGACATTTTCACCCACATAATGCAGCTCGGGTACTTCACTATGCCACCACAAGCAATGGAGAATGTAAAAAACTTCTGACGTTATGTAAGATTTCTATCCCATACAATTGATAGACTTAAAAAGCACAGGGCAGATGCAGCATTAATCTGCTCCCACGTTTTATATGGCTATTTAAAGGGCCTGTCAACATGAATAATGCACAGGAGTTATTTTTAGTAAAACGTGCTCAGAAATTATAGGTCAGACAACTCAACGATGGCATAGGTTTCTAAAAGTCAGATTGGTAAGACAGATAGAATAAGCACACATGTTCTCTTGTTTTTATTTCCTGGACCTCATGGTTAAATTTACAAGATATCAGTGTCAATTGCTTAACTGATAATGATTTTGTTTTTGTTTTCTAAGGATTTTAAAAAATAAAATTAAAAAAATTAAATTTTTTAAAATTAGCAAAGGCATGCCATAGCTACATAAAATATATGAAACAAACAAAAATTGCCTTAGAGAAAAATAATTTTTCCATGAGGGATTAAGAGTAAAGGAGAGAATAGTATTGAAAGCAAAATTCAGCAGACATATGGGTTGATAAAAAATTATAACTTCCTATTTTTTGTTGTTATTCTGCACTAAGAATCCACCTTTCCCTTGCAGAATCTGAATTTAAAGTACTACAGTATATATTAATAGTCAGACTTAACAGTGAAATAGAATATAGTCCAGAAATAGGCTCAGCTGCATGTGGAAATACTATATATGAAAAGAGTAGTATCTCAACTCACTAGGACAAAAGTTAGACTGCTAAATAAATTGTGCCAAAAATGGACTTTATAATAAACGGTCTAGGCACGAGTGTATAGCAAGTTGCAGAAAGATACAATTCGATTTTTAAATTATATTGAAACACCTCAACACCAGATTAGGACAAATGAAGGTCTTAAAAAAATAGTGTTGTTATAGCCACTATGGAGAACAGCATGGAGGTTCCTTAAAAAACTACAAATAGAACTACCATATGACCCAGCAATCCCACTACTGGGCATATACCCTGAGAAAACCATAATTCAAAAAGAGTCATGTACCAAAATGTTCATTGCAGCTCTATATACAATAGCCCAGAGATGGAAACAACCTAAGTGTCCACCATCAGATGAATGGATAAAGAAGATGTGGCACGTATATACAATGGAATATTACTCATCCATAAAAAGAAACGAAATTGAGCTATTTGTAATGAGGTGGATAGACCTAGGGTCTGTCATACAGAGTGAAGTAAGTCAGAAAGAGGAAGACAAATACCGTATGCTAACACATATATATGGAATTTAAGGAAAAAAATGTCATGAAGAACCTAGGGGTAAGACAGGAATAAAGATACAGACCTACTAGAGAATGGACTTGAGGATATGGGGACGGGGAAGGGTAAGATGTGACAAAGCGAGAGAGAGGCATGGACATATATACACTACCAAACGTAAGGTAGATAGCTAGTGGGAAGCAGCCGCATAGCACAGGGAGATCAGCTTGGTGCTTTGTGACCACCTGGAGGGGTGGGATAGGGAGGGTGGGAGGGAGGGAGACGCAAGAGGGAAGAGATATGGGAACATATATATATGTATAACTGATTCACTTTGTTATAAAGCAGAAACTAACACACCATTGTAAAGCAATTACCCTCCAATAAAGATGTTTAAAAAAAAATAGTGTTGTAATAAAAGGATATCAAGTTAGAAAAAGGTAAAATTGGACCCATACCTCACAACATACAACATAAAAAACTTCTAGATTATCCAAGACTGAAATGTAAAAACATGAAACCATACTAGGAAAAAACTATGGGTTAATTTCTTCATAAACTAGATATGGAAAAAGACTTTCTGTGACTCAAAATCCAAAAGCAATAATTAACAAGTTGACTATATAAAAATACAAACAAAAACTTACACGGCAAAAAGCACCATAAGCAAAGTCAAAAGACAAACCAGGAAAACATTTTTGCAGCTCTATGATAGATAAAGAGATAATTCTCCTAAAGAGCTGTAAAAAAATTAAGGAGGCTGAAAGACCAGGTAGAAAAATGCAAAATATATGAACAGAAGTTCATAGTAAAAATACATGTGGCTCTTAAACACATGAAAAGATGCTTAATTTCAAGCATAGTAAGAGAAATGCAAGTTAAAACTATACTGATAGCATTTCTTACCAAACTGACAAAAATCTAAAACTTGACAGTATACTTTGTGTTAAGGCTGGGGGTGAGGGGGCAAAGATCATCTTATACATTGCAGGGGGAATAGAAAATGATAAAAACAAAACGAAACAAAGCAAAAATCCTAAGAAGGAAAAGTTAGCAAAATAACCAGTCCTAGGAATTTACCCTGAAACTGAACCTCTGCATATGTATGACAAGACATACATAGAGCTGTTTTCTGTTTTGTTTTGTTTTTTAAATTGCAGCCTCATACGCACAGTAAAATATTGGAAACAACCTAAATGTTCATCCACATAAGACTGTTTGAATAAACTACAGTACACTACGCAGTGGAATAATATACCGCCATATAAAAGAATGAAAAAGATCCCCAGGACCAATATGGAGTTCCCTCCTTGGCTATACACCAGGGAGTGCATGGCCACCCCACAGGGTGCCCTAAGGAGAGAAAATGAGGAAGAACCCTATGATAATGCATTAAATCAGATGCATTTGAACAAGTAATTCCATTGCTAGGACTACAATTTAAGAAAATAACAACAGAAAAGAAAAATGCAAAATGACAGATGTTTGCTTCAAAGTTACTTATAATAAAAATAAAATGGAAATTGTGTAACTATTCAATAGTAAATCGATGGTAAATATTCACATGATTTCAATGGATTATTATTCAGCCATAGAAGTGATAAATATGAAAAAGATATTTAGCACCATGGCTGTACTTAAGCTGTTATGTTAAAAGAACTTTACTATGTCATGTATGCAAATGAATAGATGAACACAGTGTGATCTTCTGGAAGATAAACACATGACCCGGTTTTTCTTTTGCGTATTTGGAATTATTCAAGCTTTAAGGCAATTTAAATATTTTTTCAAAGGAATTTTTTGTAATAGCTTCAATGTTGCCAAAATTGAGGACAGAATCCCTTTCCATCACTTTCTCCAACTTGTTCTTTTTTTTCTTTTGTAATTTTTTAAAATTTTATTTAATTTTTTTGGCTGCGTTGGGTCTTCGTTGCTGCACGTGGGCTTTTCTCTAGTTGTGGAGAGCGGGGGCGGTGCCTGGGCTTCTCTTTGCGGTGGCTTCTCTTGTTGTGGAGCACGGGCTGTAGGGCCGTGGGCTTCAGGAGTTGTGGCTCCTGGGCTTAGTTGCTCCGCGGCATGTGGGATCTTCCCAGATCCGGGCTCCAACCCGTGTCCCCTGCATTCGCAGGCGGATTCTTAACCACTGTGCGCCACCGGGGAAGCCCCTCCAACTAGTTCTTAAACTATTCTTTATGAAAGCTCCCTTTATTGGTGACTGAGCCTGTATTAAGGCAATAATTCAGGGCTGGCCCCTAAAATAATCGGTTTTCTCTTCTCAGTCAGAGCCAAGAGGATTTATTTAGAGCCAAGGCGGCATAATTCTAGTGTTCCAATGTAGAGTTAGAATTAATAGTGCATGAAAAAAAAAAGAATTAATAGTGCATGAAATTTTTGCCACATGCAACTAATACCAACAAATGCGATTAAAGCAATATGTTTTGTTATGATTAAAGGAAATATTGTGAATGGACTTGGATTCACCACAGCCTGAACTTCTGCCCTTGAGTTAACGAGGCCACACCTTATTCATTGTGGCAAAGATACCATCAACTGAAGTCAGATGACAGCCCTGAATTTTCTGCTTCTCACTGCCTCCAAAACTATATGGTTTTTGATACATGATTTATCATGTAACATCTTGTTGCCAGAGAAACTAGCTCAACTTACAAAGGCAAGGTCTCCTTCAGCACAATATATTATTTTTCTCTTGTAACTTTATAGTTTCTCAATTCATAATCTTGAATTGGGCATGAATATTGGTAAATTTAAAAGCAGGACATTTTAAAATGTGATTAAAAGAAGCTTGATGAATTTCTTGGTTCTTAGAACATTTGTAAGAATTTACTTAAAGAATTTAGAGTAATGTAGCAAACAAGTATCTGGGGAAAATATTTACAGAGCAGAGAATCAATCTATATGACTTTTTGTAATCTTTGCACTGGAATAATAATTTACTTTTCTTTTTTTTCATGGAAAAAAATAAGGTCTCTAGTCATACCTCTACAGTATTTCAAATGCTCTACAGTATCCTTCAAATAAATTATTTGACTAAGAATTATCAACAGGAACCATAAAATTTTGAGCAGGTAGCCACAAAATTAGATATCCAGTCTAGTCTGCTATTAGTGACACAATTTATTCTTTAACACACTTTCCAAAATTTCTATCAACCACTAACTCATGAAATACCTCACTCAATCGTCTTTTAATTTCTGATGTTCTAAGAGCTTTTCTTTTTCAATATTGTACATTGATAATTTATTTGAAAGCATTGTTGACTTTAAAAATGTGTAAATGAAGAAGTTGATTTTCAGTTTTCAGCTATTCAACATACTTAAGCATACGTGTGAGACAAAACTAACACGAGATCTTAATTTTATTTAGATTTTCATCTGGTATCCATATTTGTAAGTAAAAATATGTAGACAATGCCTTCTAAATTATTTAATCTTTAAATAAAACTGCATGGGTGGAACTTAATATAGAAGCATGTTTTCAGAGTACCCAACAACAAAAAATAAATCTCGCTCATTAATTCCTATTTTAGACAGTAGGGGTTTACCTATGGCAAAAATAATCAAGTCAATAGTTAATTTCTCAGATCTTTGTGTATGTCCCAACCCATGAAACTTCTTTATTAAATTCACACTAAGGTACTCTAAGGATGAAAGCAAATGTAATTCATGCACAGATACAAAAGGACATACTTAATTTCAACTAAAAACAATGAAATTTAATTGTTAATTAATATTTGTAAAAAGAAAAGTTATGCTTAGCAATTTTTGACCAGATATTACAAATCCTGAAAACTTCTTGTAAGGAAATGTTCAATTTAAAAATTAAATATTTGAAATATGAATAATGAGCAAAGTTCTTTTTTTAAATGTTGTTCAAGATATGATTAAAATTGAAAACTGCCAGAAAGTGAAAAGACTGCATAATATAGATGGCAAATGTAAGTATCTAAAGGAAAAAATTGAAACTATAGCTGATCAAGCAAAGAGTCTAATTTGTCAAATAATGACCCTGAGTTCAAGTCTATTAAACGTATGTGCCAATGGCCTTTAGTTTTTGCGATAACGATAGCTACAGTTACAGAGCCCTGACTATGAAACATATATTATGGCCTTTAATCCTCACAACAACCCTGAGAAATAGTATTATGAACTTCATTTTATGAATAAGGAAATCAAAATATGAAGAAACTGATGACTGACTGTGGCCACAAAGATAACACTGGTTGGGGCTCTGAACGACTGCTGTCCCTTTAACACGAGGTTACAGAGTTAAAGCCTCATTTTCAGAGCATTAAAGTCAATTCATGTGATCAGAGAATCAGCACTGCCTCCCCCTGCTCCCAACTACACACACACACACACACACACACCCATAAGGGAACCAGGAAGAAGCGATGGTTTTAAAAATTATTGCTCCCCGAGTAACTCTTACTTTTTTTTTTTTTTTTTTTTTTTTTTTTGGCTGTGTTGGGCCTTCACTGCTGTGTACAACAGCTCGGCGAGCAGGGGCTACTCTTCGTTGCAGTGCACGGGCTTCTCATTGCAGTGGCTTCTCTTGTTGTGGAGCATGGGCTCTAGGCACACAGGCTTCAGTAGTTGTGGCACACAGGCTCGGTAGTTGTGGCACATGAGCTCTAGAGCATAGGCTCAGTAGTTGTGGCACACGGGCTTAGTTGCTCTGAGGCATGTGGTATCTTCCTGGACCAGGGCTCGAACCTGTGTCCCCTGAATTGGCAGGCAGATTCTTAACCACTGCGCCACCAGGGAAGCCCAACTCTTACTTACTTTTAATTTAACCTCAATTCAAGCTTTATCTTGACTTCAGATCTTTCCAAAAATCTAAGTGGTATCAGTTTAAAACAAATGATAAGATGTAAAGCTGTAGGAAACTGATCTCCAGAATTATCAGTAGACCTGGAATCCCACCCTAGCATTGCACCATGCATTAAGCTGGCCTAAATGCCAAACTACATCCCAGATACTGTGGAAATAAATTAAACTCTTGTGTTTTAAATGAGGTACTGACAATGCTGATGACCTTCTGTCATAAACCAAGGTCTATGTTAAAAAAAAAAAAGTGGGGTAATGCTAATAAAGTTTAAAATTAAAACCAATACACGATATAATACGAGATGAAATTCAATTGTATATCATCAAGGGATTTTTACCTAAAGAAACGTAAAAATATAGTTTAGATCACTCAAGAATTTGGTTTTTAAACACCTCTAATTAGGTATCTGCATTACTGTAGGAACAAGCACCACTATTAAACTGGTGTTCCAGTCCCAATATGGAGTATGATTAACTTCATAAGAACTGACTATAGAGACATTCACCAAAGCTAATTCAGCAGAACAGTAGTTCTATGAGATATGCTTGACAAAGGGGCCTGTTGTCCAAAAAAAAAAGGAAAATGGCCCCGATCCATGTCTAACACATCATAGGCTCTGAGAAGTCCTGTAGTAAAGAAACAACATCTACAAAACTTATCTGACACTTCTATCTCATGACAACTGTTAGTATTCCAAGGAACTCAGAGAAATACTGAGTTAATTATTTTTTTAAAGTTTTCTCTGTCCCTAAGAGAAAATAAAGTGAATCATCTTCACATTACATCCATTCACAGCCAATAGTGACCAACAAGCTCTTCTTCCAGCTGCACTGGTCTTTCCTGAAATTGGTAAAGCTCGAATACAAATTACAGTATCAAGAAACATCTGGATGGCACGGAGAAAATGTGTTGCTGTGTGAGACTGAAATGTGAATTTTCTGACCTGTTAGAACCAATGATCCTGTTTCACAGGCAAACAACACATATTCTGCTTAATTAGTTAGGCTATTCCATCTCCTATAAATCTCTATGGATGTTAAGTTCTGTAGCCTTAGAAAACTTTATTTCTGCCCTTAACAAAGATCTATGAAGTAGCAAATATTTCACGACGTTATTTTGTCTTTTAAATGTCACTCTTTACATAAAACCAAGGCTATTTCTTCAGGCACTTGAAATTTCACATTTTAGACAGCTAAGAATGTTAATTGTGTTCACATCAAGGAACGAGAAAAACTACGGGGAAAGTATTATTTCATCCATGAAAATACCTTACTGTGTGTTAGGTATCATATTCCAAGTCCGCAACCTGGGATTTTATGCTTTTGTGGTAAATAGAAGGAATTCAGGAATTTTCAGCCATTTTCCATTGAAGGATGATAAAAATGAATTTCTAGTACATATTCTTTTTTATTTTTATTTATTTTTTATTGAAGTATAGTTGATTTACAATGTTGTGTTAATTTCTGCTGAATAGCAAAGGGATTCAGTTATACATATATATACACTCTTTTTTCATATTCTTTTCCATTATGGTTTATCATAGGATTTTGAATATAGTTCTCTGTGCTATACAGTAAGACCTAGTACATATTCTTAAATTCCTTCCATTCTACTAAGCTGCTCACAAATTAATATTACTATATAGCACACTGTGGCTGGCGAAGCAATTTCAGGTATATGCATCATTTAATTCTCACAATGACTCCATGGTAGTCATAAACATTCCTTTTACTCCCCCAACTTTTTCTTCTCTTATATCATGAGTCAAATCACAATCCAGTTTTTTTCCCTGTTGGACACGTGTCAAATTACATGAAAAATACTTTAGAACCTAATCTCCAACAAGAAGGTAGCTCAAGTAATATATATGCTTAATTACCCATCAGACTCACTGAGTGCTAAGAAGAAAAAACCAACATTGAACCCAAGGCAGGTAGGCAGTTAAGTCACAAGGAGTGAGCTCCTAAAGTGTGTCCGATATTAGGATGTGTGTCTTGTTACCAACTATATTCCAACTTACCAGACAACCCTATCTAATGGGTATTATTCCCACAGAGAAGCTAAGAAACCTTCTTGGGATCCCTCAGTTAATATGTGCACTGGGATTTGAATTTGGGTCTCTCTGACCCTAAGTTTGGTCTTCCATTTCCAAACAGTGTTTCCAATTTTACTTCAACGGTTTCATTGTGCAGAAAAAGTTACCAACATGTTCTTAACTGAAAGTAAATTGCTCTAAAATTATTCTGATTGTTGGGAAAATCTATTTAACTCTTTGCAAATCTAGGCAGTTTTCTAAATAAGAACTGTAAATCTTAGTACAATGGGTTGCTGTGATAGCTCACTGTGGACAGTGGTTTGGCTGCAAAGATAAATGTGTTTTGAGTTTTCTATAGTTAATACATAAAAATAGATTTTCACAGGTAGGTTTAAGTAAAGCTACAAAAGTATAAATCTCTCATGTGGAGTAACCCACAGCCTGAGTTCTACTGTAAATAGGTAAATTATGCAACTCTAATTTGCTTTTGCCTACTACAGTACATCACATGAGCATCAGTTATACATTTTATTTACTTACTAAAAGTCATTAAGGATGATAGCTAAAATGTATTTAACACATACAATAGACATGAGAGTTGTGTTAAGGGCTTTACATGCATTGTAACGCTGAGTCCTTATAGTAACCAGATAAGATAAACATAGAGATTATTTCCATAATTCAAATGGGGCAACTAAATCTCAGAGATATGGAATAACCTCCTGAGTTATATAGCTAGTAATTGGCTTTGAGCCTTGGGCATCTGACCCAAAAGCTTGTACACATAATGACTACACTATATTAGGCACTTAGATGTGCAAAGACACTTACTGGGGGTCTGGGGTATAGAAGAATGGGTATGAATGTGCTGATGAAACAAAAATATCATAAGCTGCAAAAAAGGTCCTCTGTAAAAGCGATAAGTAATATCTATTTCTGAAATGATTCCAGCTACACATTTATATCCACTTTGACTATTGATTATAAAGAAAAAAATCTACTTATTTATATTAGATCTATTGTGAAATAATCCTTTGTAATGTAGTGAGAAAATACTGTTATGGGCTGAGTTGTGCTCCCCCCACCTATATTCATATGTTGAATCCCTAACTGCCCCTGCCAGAGTGTGATTATATCTGAGGATAAAGTCTTTAAAGAGTTAATTATATTAAAATGAGGTAATTAGGGTGGGCCCTAGTCTAATATGACTGGGGTCCTTATAAGAAGAGGAAACCAGGACACAGATAGGTATACAGGGAGGACCATGTGAAGACAAAGGGAAAAGACAGCCATCTACAAGCCAAGGAGAGAGGCTTCAGAAGAAACCAAGCCTGCCGTAACACCTGATCTCAGACGTCAAACCTCCAGAATGATGAGAATATAAATTTCTGTTGTCTAAGTCACCCTGTCTTTGGTACTTTGTTATAGCAGCTGGAAAACTCTCATACAAGTACTATGGCACACTTATTATATTAAGTATAGCTGGGCAAGTTGAGAAGGAAGACTAGACTGAAAAGTAGTCCTTTTGACAAGAGAATGTTGTAGGAAAGTTCTCAATGCCTTACTGCATAGAGTCCTTATTTTAAAAAGAGAAACATCCATTTAAGCTGACACTCTTTTTACTGAGGGCAATGGTTCTCAGACTTGGTTAAACACAGGAATCGCTGGGGAGCTTTAAAGAAAAAAGCGATGCTTAAGCCCCACATCAGACATTTTGATTTAATTGATATGGATGTGGCCTGGACATCGAGATTTTAAAAACTCCTCGGGTGCCTCTCATATCTCTACATTAGAACCAAAGTTTGAAAACCCTGGCTTAGAGAGCAGTTCACTATTTTGAATTAACTTAAGAAATTAATATCAAGTATATCCACAAGGTGGCGTATTATTTCATTCAAAAGAATTAAAATTGAGAAATGTTTCCAAAATGCAACTCTGTACCATTGTATGTAAAACAGATTGGATTTAGATTGAAATTACAGCAGATAGAAGCAGTGATAGAATGAGTCAGAACCTTCTGAAAAGACCTGGGGTTTAGTTACCGCATGGAACTAATCCTGTCTTCAACAAGGGGTTCACTCTGGCCATCGTGAGAATGCTCTTAGCTGCCATGTCTTTCACCTACTATTAACCTTTGCCAGAACTGTGGCCTCTCCCTTCCCCTTCCACAACTCTTCAGGGGCCTTTTGAACTCTGTGGCACTAGATACTAAGACAGATGCTTGCTATTATTAAAAGCAAAATGGAATCTTTATTCAGCCATACACATGTTTAGTTCACCATATTTTACAGATGGACACATATGTATATATATACTGAGTAATGGCGGCATCACTCAAATGCTCAGATTTAATTGTTGATAAGAGACAATCCAACGCCTTCTCAAATTTGGGAATTTATATCAACATCCCAGACAAGACTTAGCTTAGCTGTGATTGCTTATAAAAAAGTTAAAAGTTTTTAACCGTTAGAGAAGATATTCATACTTTAATGGTAGCTTTAAAAATCTTCTCTTGTTCACTATTGAACAGCCATGAGGTTGAGGGGCAGGTGGAAAAGACAGAAGAGTTTTAAAAGCAAAGATCTACTAAGGGAAACATTCCTTACCCCCCTCAGCATCCTGATATTTCTGCTACCAAATCTCCAACTAGTTATATAAAGGTTTTCGTTTCCAAGGAAACCACTGACATCTATGGAATTTAATGAACATGAAAAAGGAACTATGCCATATAATTTACATCTGGAGATAAATGTGAATAGTTGTCAAAACCATTACACATACATTGATAATTCTGTGGATTTTTAGCCCTATTTTTCTCCATTTTGTAAAGATGTAAATAAACATTTATGTAAACAAAATGACCCCAACAAATGCACACCCCACACCCCCAAATCAGCTATTGCACCATGTCAGGTAAATTAAGAAACAGTTGGAACCAAGATTATGGGCTGAAGGTAAATCTCCTCAGCAACTGAGTGGAAAGAGAGAGAAACCTTTATTTTGTTGTATAAAGGGTTTTCTTATTCTTTAGTAAACCTCAAATATGTACACCAAATTTTATGACTGTGGCTTCACACAATGGTGAAATCTGTTCAAAGTCAGGGAAATAGCTTATAATCAGCAAAGGGGGACAGTAAATAAAGCACAACTCCAGTACTCATGGATGATTCATTGAAACCACTGTTGTATAACGTCCAAATAACAGCTCATTATGAGATTTACATATTGGCATCCAGATTCTATGATGAGCTATTGAAGATTTGACAGCCCTTAAATAAATATCCTATTTGATGCTATTGATATAGGGAAAACATTTAAAGCATATATAAAATGGTATCTCAATAAAGTTACAAGTATGTAAAAGTGAAAAAAAAAAAAGACTAGAAGGAAATTCCACCATTTTACCCAAATGACAACTCCCTCCTTCTTGAAATACTTTTTTAGGTGTCCAAGATATGCTCTCTTCTGATTCTCCTCCCTCCTCACTGGCTGTTCCTTCTCAGTCTCTCTCTCTCTCTTTTTTTTTTTATTGTGGCAAAATATATATACCATAAAATTTATCATTTTAATGGTTGTCAAGTGATGCAGTTTAATGACATTAATTTAGGTTGTTGCACAATATTACCACCATTTATCTACAGAGCCTTTCATCGTCTCAAACTGAAACTCTGTCCCCAGTAAACAGTAACTCCCCCTACCCACTACCCCCAGCCCCGGAAACCACCATTCTCCTTTCTGCTCTATGGATTTGAGTACTCTAGCTGCCTCATATAAGTGGAATCACATAATGTTTGTCATTTTGTGTCTGGCTCATTTCACTTAGCATACTTTCTCCTAGGTTTACCCATGTTGTAGCCTGTGTTAAAATTTCATTCATTTTTAAGGCTGAATAATATTCCATTTTATGTATCTAGTACATTTTGTATATCCATTCATCTACTGATTGACATTTGGGTTTTTTCACCTTTTGGTCATTGTAAGTAATGTTACTATGAACACGGGTATACAAGTATCTTTAAGGTTCCTGTTTTCCATTCTTTGGGGGAATATACCAGTCTCAGTCTCTTTTATCGGTTCCTCCTCATCTCCTCAAAGTCTAAATGCTGGAGGTCCCAGGGTTTAGATATCAGAACTTTCTTGGACACCTACGTTCCTTAGGAGACCTCCCTTGGCCTTGAGCTTTAAAGAATCAAAGTTATTTATAACTCCATGGCCATTTCCTCTGACCTCCAGATTTGTAGATCCAAATATGATATCAGATAGAAGTCTAATAGGCATCTCAAACTTTAAATATCCAAAAACCAAGCTGAATTTTTCTGTTTAAATGTGCTTCTTCCTTCCCATCTCAGGATATGGCAACTCAATTCTCCCACTTTCCCAGGTCAAAGCGCTCAGAGTTGTTCTTGAATCCTTTCTTTTCCCCATACTTCCCATCCAATGCATTGACAAATCCTGTGGTTCTGCATTTAAAACATATTCAGATTTTGGTGTTTTTCTACACCTTTTGGTCAAAATTCATCATCAACACTGACCAGGATATTTGCAACAGCCATTTAGTTGGTCTCCCTGCTTTTTTCTTTGTCCTCTGTGGTCTGTTCTCAAGGCTGTGGCCAGTGATGCTTTTAAAAGCTAGGTCAGATCTTTGTCTCTCCTTTGCTCAGAACATTCAGATCCTTTCCCATGTCTCTCAGAGGAAAAGCCAAAATCATCAGCATGGCCTACGAAGCCCAAAATAATGTGGCCCTCAGCCACCTCTCTGACTTTCACCTTTCTTTGCTGCACTCCACTGTAGCCACACTGACCTCATATTTGGTCTTCAAATATGCCAAACTTGTTCCTACCTCAGGGCCTTTGTTCTTGCTGTGCCCTCTCTGCCTGGAATGCTTCTCCTTCTCTTAATTCATGTCTCTGCTTATATGATCTCATCTTATCAAGAGAACTTACTCACTAGGGCTCAATAAAACAAGAAGCCTCTTTATCACTCATGGTCTATGGTCTCCTGTCCTTGTTTTATTTGTCTCTGTGGGACTTATCAGTTATCTGTTTCCCTCACCCAGAGCGGTGCTGGAGGGAGCCTGCTCACAGGGCTGAAGGCTGTGGTGCACACTGCTTTCCAACTCTCGGTGATGTCAGAGTGTGGTTTGAAACCCATCAGGTTCGGAATATTCACCCAAAGGAAACCAGGAAACACAACAAACCAGGGGTTTCCTTCCCTCCTTCCCTCCTTCCCTCCATCTCCCTTCCTTCCTTCGTTCCTTCCTTCCTTCCTTCCTTCCTTCCTCCCTTCCTCCCTTCCCTCCTTCCCTCCTTCCCTCCTTCCTTCCTCCCCTCCATCTCCCTTCCTCCCTCCTTCCTTCCTCCCTTCTTTCTCCGCTCCCTCCCTTCCTTCCTTCTTCTTTCTTTCTCTCTCTTTTTTTGAAAGTCAGTTTACCACTACCACCTCTTCCCTACTCCGAAAAGGAATGTTAGATGAGAACAGAGTTATTTGTCTTTTTTGTTCATTGCTGTTTTCCTAGTGCCCAAAACAGTGCCTGGCAGAAACAGGTACTCAATGTCCATTTGTCAAAACAATGATGAAATTGAAAAGCCATCATTTTTATATAAGGATTAGGAAAACAAAACCTGATCAGCTTTTAAAATTTAGTTTTACTCTAATCTACCTTATGTGATTGTGGTGATATTATATACAGATTTCCCCCATTATCGAAAAGTAGAGCATCCCTGTGAAAGTTTTCACAAGCTGAAATGGCATAAAGTGAAGAAGCAATTACCGTAGGGCACATCTTGCTAAGGGAGGCACAAAATAAACTGAGAAAAAGCACAGATGCTCACAGACACGGCACAAAGCTGGGGTGGCTTGATGCTGAGTACCGTTCCCAGGAAAGGAGCTTGGCGGTGCCCCGCTCAAGGCTTACCTCTAGAAGCGCTCCTCCGCCGCAAACAAAAGCTGAATGCTATTTTTCTGCTTTTCCCCATGTTTTGTAAAAGTGAAAATCCTCTTCAGATTTCTTTCATTTATCTAAAACACATACTAATGTAGCCCTTTCGAAAAAAATGCAGTGGTGTAAAGTGAACTTTCGAAAAGTAGGGAGTACCTGTACCACCTAGAATTTAATTGTGACCTGGATATATACAAGGTATCTGTGTTCAAATTAATATCACACACTTGGAATACACTGCCTTTTACCGATAGGAGGAACTAGGTAATTGTCAGTTAAGCAAAAGAAGCAGTTTTCTTTGCACAAAATACAGTTTGAAAGTACTACCATAGACATATTTTTCAGTGATGCTGCTGCATGCATATGGAGACTTGATCATGGACTAAAACCTGGGAGGGCCTCTGTAACTGTGGTATTACTCCCTCAGGAATCCAAAGCAATCCTAGAACTTTCAAGAAGTTCACATGAAAAATTTGACATGTCTTTCTTCTTCTCTTTTCTTTTTGTTTGCATAAGACCTTATCTTGGTTCAAATGTTACCTGACTTTTTTTCTTAAGTTCACCTGATTTGCTATGACCGAAGTAAGAAGTTTTAGGTCATGTAAACCTGCTGGACATGTTTTATAATCTGTAAGATGGAGTGCCTTGGCTTGATTAACTGCCCTTAAAAGTTGGAATCAATACTTAACAAGACTTACACACCTAAAATCCTGTGCTTCCCCGACACCCATTTCATAGATGAGGAAGTAGAGGCACAGATAGAAAGAACAACTTAAGCTCGTTAATGGCAGAGTGGGCAACCAAAACCACATCTTCACTTTCTTAGTCCCATCTACTTTTCAACATTCCTAAGGATGAAATAATTCCTAAGAATCCTGAAGATAAAGAAACTATCTTTATCAGAAATGCATTCAGAAATGCTGCTGAAAACTTTCTGGGATAGCCTATAGAAAAAAATACACTTCTTGTTGTGTTCTAGAACATACACTCACACACACACAAAAGAGTATCAGAAAACTTGCTCTGCAAAAGACACTGATATTTTTCATTCTAGTTAGGCCTAATTCATTTTGTTAATGCTGTGCCACTAACAGATCAGAAACCACAGTGATAAACACTCCTTTAAAAAGCAAAGATCCTGTTGAAATGAAGATCCAGAGAGCATGTGTATATGGCATAGACAAGATGTATATAATACAGAACCTTTCTCTTTACATGTGCTTCATAAACCTGGGGGCGGGAGGGGGGATGGCAAGGTAGGGAAGGTGGAAGGGGAGACGAAGGAGAGAGCAAGAAAGGAAACATAAATACATTTTAGATTTCAAAGGATAAGATTTTTTTAGTGTGATTTTTCCTTTTGGATAAAAATCTCCCAATTTCTCTCCAGTGAGAAATTTCAAAACTGATAACTTGAACAAAAGCTGTGTACAGAAAAGCAGATCTGGAATCGTATGCATTGCGTTGGGAGTCTACATTTAAAATTCATTAACGGGGCAACACGTAGAAGCTTTTTCATGTCCTATAAATGTTATTTCAAATCACAGCAGGCATAGAAAACAGTTCATCTTCAACTAGATTGTGAATTTTTATATAATGAGATGCTGTGAAAAACAAAAATAATATGAATACACAGATAAATATTTGCAGGGTGCCTGGGTGTTTTGATAAATAGTATCTGCTCCACACATGTTCCGCCTTCCTCTCTGATCTATAAGCCCCCACAGAAAGTCTTCCACTCAATCTGTCTTCATATTACATTGCCTTCTTGTCCTAAGTCCCCAAGCTTTTCTCACTCCATACTGGTTGGTGTCTTTACACTTTGTAATTGTCCTGCTGCTTCTGTTCTAGCCAACACAATGGTCCCCTCTTATTTAGTTTTCCTCCTCCGGTCCATATGCCCCCTTCTATGAGGTGGCTATGCTGCAATCATTCTGGAATACTCTGGAAGAAACTAGCTTCTCTTTTGGTCCCTGCCACATAGAACTGCTGCCACGTGGGAAGCTGGGAGCTGCCAGGGATGGTGTGCAGAGGTGGCCACCATGGGGACCCTGAGGATGGAAAGGGAATCCCTTCCAGCACCTTGGAAGCCAGTTTGGTGAGAGAAAGAGACACCTATTCTTTGGTGACAATTTTTTGAGCAGCTGAATGTGACTTCATCTAAACCCAGAAATTCCACTGAATTGTTCAATACATTCCAATCATTTTTTAATAAATTATCTTTTTATTTATCCAATTCAAGCCAAGGTTTTCTTTTGCAACTTAAAGATTTTAGAACTGGCATTAATACCTACTTCTTTCTTGCCTGTCCATCCACCAAGCCCCTTTCAGCCAAGCCCCTGCTCCAATCTCTCTTTATAACAGCAACTTTTCCAAGCTGAGTGAAATGAATCTGACTTCCTGAAAATCTGAATTGTAATTTTAATAATAATAAATACAAAAATAATGATGATAATACCAACAACAGTGGCTACTACTGAATGGGTGCTTACTATATAGTGGTGATGAGTTCAGGCAGCAGTGTTCAAATTTTGTGGCAAATTTACTTTTCAAAACCCTGATGCCACATTGCACATTTAATTAGATTCTTGTAGCATCTCTGGAAGTAGACAACAAGGATCAGCCTTTTTTTAAAGCTCTCCAGGTAATTCCACAAGCTCTTAAATTTGAGAACTTCTCTGCTAAATCTTTGCCAATGAATTATTTTATTTAATCCTTACAGCAATGATATGAAGTAGTCATTTATTATTTGTAGCATTAGTATTAGTATTATCACTATTTAGCCAGCGAGGAAGAAGTCTCAGGAATTTCACACAGGTAACATGTGACAGAATCCGGCTTTGAAAATATTAAAATAGATTGAGGTGCTTGAACCCCAGCAGGGAATAGGAAGTGAAAAAAAACCAAGAACATGGATAATCCACAGAGAAAGCAAATCTTAGTGGAAAAAAACAGTAAAAGCCAGAGCACTCTGAGTGTTGAAATCTGTCCTCAATAGAAGCCTTTTAGAATCTAATAGTGGTTTATCAACTGAGCAGAGTACACACCCTAGTTCTGTTCATTTCTCATCATTCAACAGACATTTATCAAACCACGTACATAAATGAAACACTTAACTGATAAGCAGGCTGTGGGCTGCAGTAGAAGAGTCAAGCCTGAAAGCAAGTCTCCATGTGTCAGAAGAATTGACTTGAATTCCCTAAGTCCAGAAACAAAGGGGGTCTGATAGAGGGTAGGCAACTGTCTTTAACCAATATTGACAATGAAACTTCAAGTTAGGCCAATAAACTTGCGTTGAAAGACAAACTTTATAACTGTTATCAATATAGTTCTCGGAACTATCCATAACAGGCTTACATGAAACCTGGCTGAAATGTTATTGAGAGAAGAAGAAAACAATTTGTTTTCTACCCTGAAAATTGAACAATTTTGAATCATCAACAAAGCATTAAAGATGATAAGCTTGATATAAAACCAAAAGACCAAACCAATGAAATATCATTGTATTACTAAGAGATGAATGTAAATAATGGGCCGTTTTCACATGAAACACTTATAGAAACCCTCTTGAAAATAATTCTGATTTTTCTCTCTTTTCATTTTCCACATTTTCCTGTAGATCATCTTAACCCCTTCAGCAATAAAAGCAGTATTTGCCTGTTTGCTCTATGACAAAATTTGCCAGCAACTACTGCACTGTTAGGTATCTGAAGAATAATCATTGTAGGTGACTTTTTCCCTTCCTGCATCTCCACAGCAACAGCTAATTTTTGATGTCAAAGAAAGTGTTTTGACTTTTTAAGGAATAAAACAAAAGTTGCAGGCAGATACTCAAATAGAAAATCGCTAGTTTTATATCAATTATGGAAGGAGGCAAGAGTCCCTGAATGGCACCTGTACTTCCCTATTTGCCAATATTCTCTGTGCTACAGAAGAAGTCTTTAAAGTACTAAAATTTAAATAAAGAGCAGTTTCCCACTTTGATGGCAAGTCAACACATCTTGCTACTATACCCTACCAGACAATCTAAATTTTTAAAATATATGTATGTTTTATTCAATAATTTTTTTTGGCCATACCGCATGGCATGCGGGATCTTAGTTACCCGACCAGGGAATGAACCCATGCCCCCTGCAGTGGAAGCACAGAGTCTTAACCACTGGACAGCCAGGGAAGTCCCATATTCAACATTTTTAAAACATCTTCCAAAACGAAATAAACTGCAAACACTGCTTTAGATATTTCTTCAGTAAGTTTTTCAAACCCAAGCTAGTTGACATTCCACATAACTGATCCCAAAGTCTGCGGGTGTTCACTAGGAACATTTGCAGAAAGATCTGACACTCTCTGGCTTCATGGATGGAATGATTCCAACTGCAAAGCATTTGAGCTAAAGGGTCTTGTTTATCTGTCTAAAAGGTTAGTTCACGTACGCTCACGAGGCTCAAGGAATTTTTCAAATACTTTTAAGCACGTTTTGAATATTTAGAATTACCCAGTAACTTTGGCATTGTTTTTTTTATTTTTTCCAAAACAAAAATAAGATTCGAGGGCATAAAGCAAGCCCCATGTCCAACTGCCTCTATATTTGCTCGTTGTTTCCGTCTTTTAACAAAAATGGTAGTGTTTAGAGCATACTGGTCTCTGAAAGGACTGGCTGTTTTATTGCGTTTTATAACATTTACAACAGAGAAACTTTTAACTGGGGCAATTAATTGATACCAGGACACAGCTAAATAATCAAGGCAGCAGCTGGTGTGCATACTACACTCCACTTCCTACCTTGGGAGCCTTGGCGTGTTTCCCACATCTGGCATCTTTGACAAGGCTGAGATCTAACAGCTCCGTCTCCTGGAAGGCAAAAATGTGAAATCGTTAAGCATACACACAGATCTTTTTTCTTTGTTTTATAGCATTGACATCACTTTAAAAAATAATATTATCTTAAGACTTGCCTGAAAATTTCTCTGCTGTTGGGATATTTTTCCTCTTACATGCATTGCCTATCGATCAAATTGGAATGGAAACAAAAAGATAGCTACCTGCTAGTTCTTCAGTTTTATAGATATATATGTCATAATACATTTTGAAATGTATAATATGTGTGGTTTGGGTCCCCAGCCTATCCTACAAGCCATTCCTAAGTCATGATGAATCAGGCCTTCCTGTTCCCTTGTTGAAAAATAATCCTGAGAGTCACTCTGAGTGTAGGTGAGGATTTGTGAGCGGGGTGGGGGCTGAGGACGGGGAAGTGGAAGGAGGTGCTCCCCTCAGCTCACAGGATACCCAGCCCACCTGGCCAAGGTAAAGACGCAGACCTGCCTCCCCTACCTGCACCCCAGCCTTTTGCACACATCCCTTATGCCCTGATCTTTTCATTTATTCATTATATATTATTGAACACCTATAACATGCAAGTTACTCTAGGGTACAAGACATATAAGATATGGCTGCATAGGGGCTTCCCTGGTGGCGCAGCGGTTGAGAGTCCGCCTGCCGATGCAGAGGACACGGGTTCGTGCCCCGGTCCGGGAAGATCCCACATGCCGCGGAGCGGCTGGGCCGGTGAGCCATGGCCGCTAAGCCTGCGCGTCCGGAGCCTGTGCTCCGCAACGGGAGAGGCCACAACAGTGAGAGGCCCGCATACCGCAAAAAAAAAAAAAAAAAAAAAAAAAAGATATGGCTGCTTCTCTGGATGGACCTGTGGAGTAAAGTGTACACATAAGACAAGGGAGAGCATGCTAATGCCAACTTTAAAGTTAACTGCTGGGGTGTGTGGGGGGGGTGCGGTCAACAGAGAAAAGATCATTTTTCCCTGAGAGGCTCAGAAAAAAGTCTGTGGAGCACAGAGAAGAGAAGTGGGGAGGGAAGGGGCTCACCCAGCTGTAGTGTACCACATGAGCAAATATCCAGACAAGAGAGGACCAGAGGTTTGGGCAGAACCTTGAGGTCTTCATGGCCCTTAGTGCTCAGAGCAGGAGAATAATGCATGGGAAGCAGGTGGGAAGAAGAGGGGGATAAGGGGGCATCCAAGAGTGAGGAAGACCACAAGGGAAGGCACAGTGGCAGTGGGGGAGGGGATCCACATGGCCGACATTCAGAATTCCATATGCTGAACATATGAAGAAAAATCATGGGAGATGAGACCAGAAAGGGATTTGGGCAAAAGGATGGAAACCCTGAAAGTCTGGCTAAGGGCACTGAGCCATGAAATTTGGGACACACACGTCACCGAGTTATCCGGTGAACTCTGTCACCAGCCAGATGAGACTGTGGTGCAATAAGCAGAGCCATCCAACCTGTTTTCTAGAGAAGGAGCCAGTGGGATTCAGGCATCTACTCCCATCTCCCAGTGGGAGGAACTGCATCTGGACAGGAGTGGCTATAATTTCTCATAGGCCCCAACATCTACAAGGACTGGCGCCATGGGTTCCCAGACAATTCCTTCAAACAGCTGCCCCTGATTCCAAATGTTTGGTGCAAAATGGTCTGATTATTTTCCTGAACCTAAGGTTGATTTCATGATTGCAGCATAATAAGGGTCAAAGATGAGATGGAATCTCTCCACTGGGGTGCAAACCACACAGCAGGTCCAATAGAACACCTGGCCCCGCACACCTCTCCGTGGGCTGCAGGGAGGACAGGAAACAGCACCTTCTCTTCTTTTGCTCACACTGGCCTGGTAAGTTTGCTTTCCCCCATTTTAGTGAATTCCTTAAGCCATTCTCTATTGTGCATGACTCTGTGGAAACCCTCCCAAACCCTGGGGTGTGATAGGTAGCAACCCAGCAAGGATCCTGCAAGACAGAGTA
Source organism: Monodon monoceros (assembly GCF_005190385.1). Taxonomy (NCBI): domain Eukaryota; kingdom Metazoa; phylum Chordata; class Mammalia; order Artiodactyla; family Monodontidae; genus Monodon; species Monodon monoceros. Next base: position 34,618,120 of record NW_021703769.1, on the reverse strand, counting down.
GCAGGTGCCATGGTTCCCCCAAGGACGCACCATCCACAATATCAAAGGTCACCTAGTGAGTGTTAGATACCAATGGTATCAACTGCTGGACTCAAGGCCTCACTTAGGCAAATGCATACAAAGCATTCAGATGTGAAGAAGTGGAGCATTTGGCCCAGGTTTCTTCATCTCCATGGCAATGGCAGCAAAAACATTTGTTGAAAGAGGAGTAACAGGAAGAGAACCAAGCTTGACGAAGCTTAATCTAGAAGACCAGAACTGAGTAGAGTGTTGAAAGACAGGAGACCAAATGAGGGTAGAGGTACTGGGGACAAAGATGAGAGTGATGATAAGGAGGTAGAGTTGACTAAAGGAAAGACAGGAGGCATCTACAGCTCTAGGGGTTCCAGCTTCCTCGCTGGGGCTTGGAAGTTTCGGCAAAATGATACTGCATTTTGGAGATGCTGGCTTGAGGGCTTTATCCAAGTGGAAATACCAGTCATTAATTCAGTCGAGCATTACTTATTGAATGCTGCAATGTGTTAGGTACAGGCTAGGTACTGAGGAATGATATCTCAAAATACAAAGAGGAGCTCATGCACAAAGCTAATGATTATACTCTAAAGGAGACATTTCAAAGTGTACTGCAGACATGGACTACAAAGGGCTATGGCATCTTTTCAGCTGACGCGCAAGGAGGAAAAGGAGTTTGCCAGCCTTATAATTCTGTGTGTTTGGTGGGGAGGGTTCCAGGGAGAGGAAACAGCAGTTACAAATGCACAGAGTCAGGAGTCCTGTGCAGAAAACAAGTCACTCTGGACACACAGCAGAAGCGCATGGAGAGTTATCAGTCACTTCTGAACTTAGCAGTCGTTATCTGCACGTCCTCTTTGTAATTATTCATAAAACACTGGCATGTATGTTTGATGGTTTGATGCACTTTTCCATAAACGTGGCATGATGTTTTATATATATGCAGAATAAAAATCACGCACACATACACAGTACATTTACCTAATTGTGTAACATTTTCTATTCAAGGAAATTCCAGTTGAATAAACAATAGACTTAAACTTTACTTATTTGTTTTTATACACAAAGCCCAAACTGAGTTCACAAGGAAATAGACCTTAGCAGGCAGCATTCTATAGACTTTTCTATTACAGATCATGAACGCTGTTTTCTACTTCCAGCTCAAGAGGAAACATTCATTTCCCAAGTCACAGGGGGGTAGTTAGCGCCAGCTGCCCTAGGTTTTCATTCTGATACCACAGCGACTCTGGAGCACGTGTAAAATTGTGCGTGCAGGAAAACCACCGCAGGGCACTCTCAGCGTGGGTAATGTGGCATAGGAAAGACCCAGGTGGAAATCTATCCACGGACTCATTCGGTTAGAAAGCCATGATTAAAATAGTCTCCCACTTCTACTAACACACAACAGCCACCCCTCTGGGACTTAACTACATCCTATTTGCTCCTCCACTAAAAAGAAAATAAGGAACTCAATGCATGGGACCACAAAAATGTTACTTGTGTCATTAAAACTTTTCTAGGTTAATTTTCTTGTGTTAATAGTTTTAACATCCCACTTGCATGATGAGAAAGCAGGAAAATGGTCCCTTTCTCAATTCATTTAAGAGTTACTGTTTTCCAGTTTACGGGATTTACTATTCCTTTACTCTTTTCTTTAAGAAAGGGAGGCCCCATGATTTTTAAGTGGAAAACCTGGGTTTGAGGAAGGGCCCTAAAATTAACTAGTCATGTATTTGGCCAATTATCAGACCACACTTAGCATTAATTGTATCATCTATAAAATAAGTATGATAATACTTTCTATATCAGTGGTTCTCAAAGGCTGCATTGGAGTCACCTAGAATACCTGTTAAAACATAAATTGGCTGAGCACCATCCATCAGAGTTTCTGGTTCAGCGGGACTGGGACAGGCCTGAGGATCTGCATCTCTCAGGTGATGCTGTTGCCACTGGTCCATGGAGCACACTGAAAAGCACTGATGTACTAATTCATAGGGTTGTTATTATAAGGCTTTTTAGATGAACATGATTGATAAAACTATGCACTACTTATACTATGTTGTATGACGAACTTAAAACAGTCATTTCTTTATATAGGGAACTGTCAAATAAAAATTTTATACCTACTGAATGCAAAAGTGTGCCTAATGGTGAATAACCTAGGCTCAGATTTGACTTAATTAAACATAAACTATCGAATGACAAATGCCACTAACTCCTATTCTAATGTGTCCTTAGCATTAAATTTTACTCTGTAGAATAAATGCCTCTGTTCAGAAATTCAAGCAATCATTGAAATTGTTTTATTTTTGTTGAAAATGCTACACTATATATCTTTTGTGTTATACTTCATAACATTAGAGACATTTAGAAAAGTGAAAGGAGGAAATTTGTTCTCTCTTGCCTCTAAGCCCATCCAACAAGGAAAGGGTATTGGGGTGCCCAAAGCCCTGTAGGCTACCTGAACCAGCAAAGGAAGAATGAACTAACAGAAACCCTTTATTTCCAAGGCCCACAATGGCCCCTGCAAAGCTTGGAGACCACATTCCTAGGACCCCCGATGCATGCCCTGAAGTGTGGACAGATGTGTCTTCTCTCTAGGTCAGTATGGACAAAAGTGAATTAAGGGATTTACTTTTGATAGTTTGAATGAATGATGAGAAAACTGAGACAGACGAGCTAAGGGAAGACGAAATTATCTCTGATGTTTACTATTCAGCAGAAGGATTTCAATCCATCAGCCACCAACACACTGTGAAGTAGATGATCCATGAAATGCACTGAAAACTCAAGAAAGAATACAATTTAAAACTCAACCCTCTTCCAGAATACCAATTTCTGTGCATTGTCACCAAATTCCATTTGTCACCCATTATAATAATGGGCTTCAAGTTCACACAGTATATAATCAGAGCAGCGATTACAGTCATAAACATTACACAGGGAAGATATTAATGGCTGGGTATGTATACCTCCCCATGTGGTATATTCATTAAGTTGTTCAACCTCAATTTCCCAAAAGTAGTAGACATTAATATGTTTTATTGACTGCCAACACCCCTAAAATGTCCAATGTTTAAACAAAACAACTTTAGAGTCAGTTAATGAAGTGTTTTATTTTAAAGAGAAGCAGATAAAATAGACTCTTTGTTCCTTAACTTGATTCCACTTCTGAGGGAGTGAAAACGTATTTAGTATACCTCTCAAAAAGTCCTTGCACCCTGTTTCACCTGGTCTCTTGTTGTCTTTGTTCCCTAGCCTCGATTCTTCTCTTTTTTTCCCAGTCTGCAATGGAGACTCAGAGTAGGAAACATCCAAGGAAATGAGATGCCCAGGTCATCAATACCAAGCAGCAGAGAAAAAAGAAAGTTGATACATCTGGATTTCTTTATTTAAGAAATTCTAGGTTTAATGTGGTGCAAATTTCCTAGAACTAGAAGGCAGAACACTTAAGTTGTCTCTCAGAATTATCATTTGTAACCTATGCATTATTAAGCCAGTTACCACAGATGTCTGTGCCTTGAATCCTTATCTGTCAAACAGAGATGCCAACACCAGCAATACCTTTCTCAGTGGGCTGCTGTTCAATCAACTGAGATATTAAACTGAGATCTCCACTTAGCAAGCAGGGAGTCCTGCATACATATACATCCTTATTCTTGTAATAGTTCCCATTCTAAGTGAAAGGGAAAAGACCCCAGTAGAAAAGCCAAAAATGGATAGGTTAAGCATCTAGAAGAAAAGCACAGAATGCAAACAAAGAAACAAACAAAATGTGATATGAAAATCTAGTACTCCAGAGATAGTTCATAAAACAAAATAAGAGAATAAAGTAAGAGGCAACTTGTAGAGGAAACTGGTTTTACTTTTAATGTCACAGTTAAATGCAAAATATCAATAAGACTAATATTTGAAATGGAGAAAAAGCAATGAACTAGTTCATGTGTTATGAACTGTAACTATTGACAGTTTTGAGCTAATAAAATAAAAGTGAAAAAATTACTGTAATGAGATAAAAGTTTCCTATCACTAAAAGAGGCAAAGTCAAATAATATAATTAATAATAACAACAGCAATAATACTTTTAACTATTACCAACAGAGAACCAACCACGTGCCGAGAATTGTAAGATAATTCGTACATATTATCTCATCAGTCTTGGCAGCACCACTGTCATGAGTATTATATTCCTCCCCTTTGCAGATGAGAGAACTGATGGAGACCTTCAGTGACAATTGCTAGTCAGTTAAACAACTGCTTCAGGAACCCAACATTTTGCCCACCTGTAGCAAGCCGAATTCCAAGCTGGCCATCACGACTCCCGCCCCTGACATCCACGCCTCTGTGCAATCCCCTCCCGCTTAGTGCGGTCAGGACCTGCAGCTTGCTTCTAGCCAACAGAGTATGGCAAATGTGATGGACTATTCCTCTCATGACTATGTAACCTTATATGGCAAATGCGAAGGCATCCTGCAGGTGTCATTGAAGTCTCTGAACAGATGACTTAACTTTAACTGAATGAGAGATATCCTGGGTGAGTCTTTCAAAAGAGATCCAGCAGTGAGAGACTCAAAGCAGCAGAGATGCTTACGTGTTGGCTCTGTCCTGTATTGTCTATGAAAAGACAAGTCCTGTAAGAGCTAAGGGCCTCAGTCCTGTGGTGACAAGGAACTGAACTGTGGCAACAACATGAATGAGTTTGGAGGAGGAACTCCAGATCCACAGAACACAGCCCAGTAGACACCTTCACTGCAGCCTGTGAGACCCTAGGCAGGTGAGACCCTAACCCACTTGAAACTGTGAGATAATACATGTGTGTTGTTCCAAGCCACTAAGTTTGTGGTCATTTGTTATGCAGCAATAGATAACTAATACACTACCCCCATTGTTTCCATGTTCTAATGCATTTAATTAAAACGTAAATGACTTTACATATGTTGGCACTCTTCCCAGTATAAAAATGACTGCAACGCTGTCATCTTTTTTGAATGTGTCCAACAGGAAACAATTACTGTAATGGAACCACAGACTTTGGGAACTGGGGGAGATTGCAGATGAGGAAACTGAGTGCCAGAGAAAAATATACCCATTGATCAAGATCACTGAGACTTAGTACAGGATAGGAAAAGAATTCATATTCCCCCAGACCGACTTTTTTGCTAAAGAATTATTTTTCAGTATTAATAAAATAGCATGAATATTAACTGAGTGGTACAAACAGAAAAAGAACATTTCTTTGTTCATGTACAAGAAAACAAATATCATGATAAATAGAATGTAACAGTAATTTTAAGAGGCTGTGAGGCTGGGTCCCCACAAGGCAATATGAATTGTATTGGCAAATATCTATTTAACTCCTCCTTCGCACATAACCAGCAAGACAGTTCAGCTCCTGGTTATGCAATAGCCAAATTTCCTCCTTCTTACTTCCTTCCTTAGCGCCCTGAGAAACTTTTATGTATTCATCTAATAATAAAAAGTTGCTTAAGTTGAAAGGTAACGCAGCTGAACATAAAATTATGTCCATAGTACCAAACCTTTTATTAAGATATAATGTTAATAAAACTTAATTCTAACAACATGTATGTTTATAACATGATACATTTATAACTCCATGCATGTACGATTGTGGAAGGAAAAGTTTCTAGACCATATTACTTCAGAAAATATCTTTTAGCAATTTTTTTAAATGATAAATGAAAAACTGGGGAGATTTAAAATAATAGTAACTGGGTTTATTTTAAACTTATTTGGTTATCGTTTTAAAAACTGAGAAAAAAGACTCTATAATCAACATGGAAGATCTATACATATGCTAAAGATAAATTCAGAAGTATAATGAAAGTTGATGACCAATGTTTTATTTTCCTAGTTTGTATTTATTAACAGGCATCTCATGGAGGGATTCATGGCATTTTTATGGACAAATAGTGATATTGCATTTGTTAAAGACTCAGAGTTTGTTTTTTAATTGTATTAGGGTGATAAAGATTGCATTGTCACATTTTTCTATTACGCCTGTGCTCAGCAAAAGTCCTGATTTCAGTCTAATCAGATTAACTAGAAACAGCATTCATCATTTGGTAAATAGTGTCATAATTGTGGAAAACTATCTTTGTGGATATTTTGGGTGAGCATAAAATCCAATCTCCATAAAAGGTCTCTTGAAAAGACATATGGAAATGATATCGATTAATCAGGCAAACAAGCAATTTCCGCTTGAAAAGTCCAGATATTTTAAACATAGCCAGACTTTCCCCTTAAATCATCTAAAATGTTATTTCTGGTCTGCACCTATTTCCCTATGGCTGAACAGCCAGCCAAGTTTTTTTTATCTGGTAGTGCAAGTTGCTTCTAGTCTCTTAATCTTATCCTACTGTAATATTTGAGCATATCACTTATCTGCTTATATGACTTAAATTCTTTCATTTCCCTAGACGAGTAGTTCTTAAAATGTGGTCCCTGGACCAACAGGCTCAGCATCAACATCACCTTGGAATATGTGCAAAATGCAAATTCTCAGGTAATACCCGAGACCTACTGAATCTGAATCTCTGGGGTGGGGTCCAGCAATCTGTATTTTAATTAAACTTCGGGATGATTCAGAAGCAATCTGAAGTTTGAGAACCTCTGTCCTAGATATTAAGGAGAAGACAACAGCTGCGCATAGAGATGGCTAATTCACCAGGGCTAGAACTTGTTGTAGGACATTCTGTAGGATATTGGACAAGCTGCCTAGATCCATTTAAGAAACAATTGCAACAGAATCCTAAAAACAATGAGAGAACTGATAATAAGACTGTTTGAGAAAAGTCTTCTTCAGACTACTGTCTTTATTGGTAGCATCAAAAACTGCTTTAATAGATTAAATAGATTTAATAGATTTTAAATTAAATAATAGATTTAATAGATTTTAAATTAAATAAATATAATAGATTAAAGCAGTGATTTCCTCATTGTGCCCTAGAGCCCAGACAAAGTCAAGGAGAGGTTCTAAAGATGCTTGGCCTATTTCCCGATGTTGTGATTCAACCTTGTGCATGAGACAACTGAGCTGGCAACTGATGTATTTTCTTTTCTTTTCAATCACACAATCATGGAATGTCTGATGACTTCCAAATTATCTGAAGTATACAAAAATGGCATTTATCCTTTCCTTCCCTGGTAGCCACATCGTAATGTCTAACCAGATTGTCTCATTTTTCTCCTTCAGCTAATCATTCCTACATATTATCTCGCATGTTTCTGCCCAGAAGTTTGTTTTTACTTTTCCATGCCTCTCCCAGGGTTCTGGCAACCACAAGATTTTTTTTTTTTAAGATTTAATAAATTTTTTACTGCTTAATCAAGGACATTCTAAGGCTTTTTTTAAAACCTGTGATTCATGGAAATTAAACAACGTACTCTTGAACAACCAACCAATGAATCAAAAAAGAAATCAAAAGGGAAAACAGAAAATATCTTAAAACAAGCAAAAATGAAAAAACAATAAACCAGAACTTATGGCATGCAGGAAAAGCAGCAACCATAGGATTCTGATGACCTTTTAATCTCACATGACACCCTGAACATGCAAGGAGTTAATATAGCTTCTAAAATGAGATATTTGAAGTTGACAAGTATGTAATAATGTCATTTTTTTTTCTTTTCAAAGAAGACTTGCTTCTTAAGATCACTTTTTGCTTTCTGGTAAGACAAAAGGAATCCAGCTGAGCTTCTTCCAATGCTCATTTGTTGGGATAAGGACTGGATATGTCTAATGGGGAGTACCATGCTTAATGAATTGTCCCTAGAAGAATAGTCACTTAGTCAGTAAACACATCATTCCCAAGGTCCTGCCTGGGTGCTGTAATTTCACCAGAGGTAAACTCTTTTTCATTCAACTATTGATCAACCTCAACCCTAATGTAAGTACACATAATGAGGCCAGCTGTTCATGTCAAGAACTTTATATAATAGAAAGTTCACTAAATCCAGGGTCATTTTCTACTTTCCAGGAAATTTTAATAAAGCTCCTGTAGTAAACTATTAATGCCCACCCTGATGCTTGCTGGTCCCCTTACTGGCTGGACATCCATTCCTCAGTGCCTGCCTGATTCCCTCCTAATAACTGACCCTCTGACCTTTGACTGTCTTTGGCCTCCTGGAGCACTTGACCCCCTTGCACAGAGAACGGGAAGTGCCTGGGAGGCTATTTCTGCTCAGAGTGCTACAGCTAGGGGTGACAGGTGCAGGAGCATGAAAGCCCAGCTACCCTGCCTTGGGGCAGAACACACTCCCAGGCTGAGGCTTGGACTTCACCTGAAAGCTCACGCTGGGTTGGCTTCTGTTCCTTCACTGTCCTGTTTCCTCCACTCTCTTACTGTTGTCTCCTGGAAACCCTTCCTTAATAAATCTCTTGTGCGCAGCCACTTGTATTTGGGTCTCTTTGGAGAACATGATCCAAGACAGCTATCATTTGCAAATAAACAACTTAGAAGTTATTCTTAAACTCAAAAGCATTCTGAATCACATACATACAATTTTTTGAATCACATTTTTATATTTATTATTGTCTTTGGCCTTTGATATATTTCTGTATATATTTGGTATATTTATTATTGTCTTTGGCTTTTGATATATTTCTGCAGGTTTTTGGAATCCTTAAATTTTCTTTGAAAACAGTCTTAATCATTATGATACATCTACTAAACGAGCATTTTCTGAAGCAGTGAGTTCTCAGTCACTGTACACTGTATTTTATCTTGTATCATCCTTAATCAGGTTTTAAAATATTTTGACTATTTCCTGGGAAATACATATATGAGTATATATCATCTAATTTAATGTGCAAATAGTTTTCTCTTTTTCTTAGTGAGAAAAAACTATAAAAGCATCAGCTTACCTAATTCCCGAACCAGAGTTCATTTTTGTCATATTCAGGGCTAAAAAGAAAATTTTCATACCCACTATATTTTAGGTCACTTTCTTTTTGGTAAGGATTTATTCCATTTTCAACCAGCTACTCTGGCTTCCCTTCTTTAAAAAAAATATATCCCTAAACATACAAATTTTACTCCAAAGATGAAGAAAAATAATTCATTTCATAATTTCATTAAAACTTTAAAAATGAATAAAGATGACATTTTTAAAAGCTTTTATGTAAGTAACATCACTTTTCTAAGTGTTCTTCACAAATGCTACTAGTTTAGTATTACTACCTCTCTATGAATGGCGAGGGAGTTAAGTGAAAAGCAAACACAGTCAGACCTAGTGTGGGACAGATTTGAAAGGCAATGTATGGGAAGACTGTAAAATTGAAGAGTTACAGCTCTTGAGGGGAGAACCCTGTAGGAAGAGGGAAAAGAAAAGAGCTGATAATCATTAAGGGGTCAAACAAGGGTAAAGTTCAAAAACAAGTCAAGTGACTCCGTAAAGGTTACCCAACAGGAATTTTGGGATAACACAGAGATGGCACAGATCTAGACGAGAAGATGAAATTGGGGCTTACAGTTTTATAGGAATCAGATTTTAGTAGCTAACGTGGAAAGGAGGGAATTCCATTAAACATTAAGTTTAATGAACTCTGTAAGTTCGTTAAACACTAAAATGTTTTAAAGAGGGAATACAGAACTTTAAGTTGCCAGAGTAAGATGTGGACAGAGGAGTGGACAGAACTGGGAGGTGGGAAGTGAGCTACTTGTCAAGAGGAAGCTTGAATGAATGATTTTGTTGGAATTCTTCAGCTTGGAGCCGAAAAGGGAAGGATGGGGTGACATACCTATATGCTCTGCATTTGCACTCCACAACAAGAAAGAAAATCACACTGTGCAAAACTTCTTTTATGAGGCCTTATGTTTACTCCAATTACAGCTTCAGAACAACAGGTAGAAACAAGACAGAAGGACAGTTAATAGAAGACACTGTCTTCTTCCCACCCATCCGTGTCTTGACCTTCACGAGAAATTCATGGAGCTTTCCATCTCTGGTAGCTCTGTGAGGTGATGGAGCAAGAGTACGAGGAAAGCAGATATGCTGGGGTCATCTCATAGGCTGGCCATGCCTGGACAGAGTCAGGGCAGGAAGGACACACCCAAGACTGAAAATGGGAGAGAGGGAAAGAAACAGTGGGGCCACAGGGCCACCTCCCTTCCTGATGACGCTGCTTGATGACAATGGATGGCAGGTGTGCCAACTTGACTTCCTGAAAACTCACTCTGAGGGCCCTGGGAGCAGCACCAGACCTTGGGTTTCTGTACATGCTTAGGCATGAACTTCACCTCCTCAAGGCAGAAGAACACTCTGAATACACAGAGAAGCCATAGAATGGTGCCAAGAAAGACAACCACAAGAACCCGTCCTTGGATAACTTTCCTGAAATATTAAATCGGGTGATAAAAGAAGGAGCAATGGAGAGTGGAATTGCTCCCAAATAAAACTGTCACTGGCAGAAGGCGGGGCAGATTTCCTTGTATCCTCTCATTTCTTCAAATCAAGACATTCTCACTGTTAATGCCTCCTTTGTACATATAACTGAGAAAAAATAACTGTATTAAAATTTTTCATCAAGGGCAGAATAGCCAGAAGAAATAATCATTAGCTTCCTTGGCTGCCTGAATATTACCTTCCTGGTATGTGAATTATCTTCTTGTTCCAGATCATCTCCTAGAAAAATCACATTATTGATCGTCATCACTGCTCACCTTTTGAAGCGAGTCCTGTATGCTGATTCCAGGCAGGCATCATACTTACAAAAAGGGGACCCACTGTAATTCTTGTTCTTTCATTTCACAGTTTTTCATGTTAGGGTGAACTACTTTACTCTCTAGAGTATAGAGCAACTGAATTTTATAATTTCCTATAAAGCCTACATTTTGACCAGGGTCAATGTTCCTGGGTATATGATTTTCTAAATAACTAACTCATGAATCCTTAACAGAAGTGTTGAACACCCAGAGAACAGACCATTTTTGTTTTCATTATTGCACAATAGATTTCTTCTTGCTTACATGAAAGTAAACCTTAAAAATAAATCTTCCTCAGAATTACCTCCCCTGTATAACTAAGAAAGTAAATATTCAGGAGAAAATTCTTAAATCTGTATAGCTCAGACCCTGGACTCATGTTCAGTGAAAATAGCCTACCCTGCTTATTCATAAAGTTTTCATAATTTTCTTGTTACTTTGCTTGATGTCTGAGCAGCTTACTCCCTGTGTACCTTTGGCCAAATCACTCCTATCATTCTAATAACCAATTTGTCTCCTTTTAGGCCCCATCATAAAAATATATTGTGTTTCACAACCTAGGTTATTTGGGTTTTCAATTTTAAGTCAGATGAATCACATTTGCTCTATGTGGGTCAGTCAAAATTAAGTACAGAACTCTCCATGTACCGAAATTGGTATTGTTCTGCCTTATGATTATGAAATTAAATTAACTTGAGTCTTAAGCACTGTATGTCTTTTGGCATTATTTTTTTAGTACAAAAGGTGGGACACATCAAATAGTCCAAAGGTATAGATTCAATGTCTTTATTCCTACCTCTTTGGTATTACTTGATAGAAAGGTCATTGGTTCTCAAAGTATGGTCCCTGGGCCAGCAGCATCAGCATCACCTAGGAACTTGTTAGAAAAACAAATTCCTGGGTCCCATCCCAGACCCACTGTATAGGACATTCTGGGGGTGGGATCCAGAAAGCCGTGTTATAACAAACCATCCAGATGATTCTGATATACTCTCAAGTTTGAGAACCACTGGCACGGACACACATAAATTAGTAACAAATAGCATGTGGATATGACAGGCTTTCTTGTTCTTAATAATTCCCTGACTTATAAAAGCTCATATTTAGATTAAAGCACACAGAAAAAGCATCTCATCTTCTTTAAAGAAAATCACTGATGTTAACAATGATCAGACGCTATTTTAAAATAAAATACGTGAGTAATTGAAAATCGAGATGCGAGGGGAAAGAAGAAAGAGAAAGAGGGAAAGAGAACTTATCAGTGCAAATATAAAGACAAATAAATTTCAGACATGACGGTCCTCATTTTATGTCATATCCATTCTGCAAGTCTATTTTTAAAGACGAAAAATACAGCATGAAGGGGTTCTTTGTAACAAAAAGTATCATTTAATGCTGAGACTGGAGTCAGTGATTTCCTTAATATTATTTTAGTAATATGTAAGCATACTCAAGTGCTTTTAAAACATTTTCTGATAGAATTAGTATTAAGTCATTTACAGGGCACAGAAACCTAAGGGGTTAACTGCACCATGCTACTTGGTGATTTCTGAAGGACTGTATTCTTATGGTGCCACTGTTCCCTATACCCAGGTGGGTGTGCTTGTGCAGTTCAGCATTGATGGGCAGTGCAGGCTTTAAGGCAGAGGTGACTAACTTTCCATCACAAGTTTGCACTTTGCCTTACACACTGTAGAGAATTACAGCAAAATCACTGCCTAGTCATAAACCATATTTCACAGCATGCCTTTCATTTAAGGAGGGTCACATAACTAGTTTTCATAAACAGAACGTAAATAGAAGGGATAAGGATCATTTCAGAGCCTTTTTCCTTCCTCTTCTTCCTTTACACTGTGGTCAAAGAGCCTAGGTCCCTGAATCACCAGGTAGAAAAAAGCCGTCTCCAGGCCACATACCCCCACACTGGACTCAAGTGAATGAGAAATAATTGTGTTAAGCCATTGACATTCTAGAGTTTATCTTTTATAATAGTTAGGCTACTCCAGTTAATATAGGGCTTATATGACCTTTTTTAAAAAAGACAAATTCCACTATTTTAGGTTATAAAACATCACAGACACATTGTGATTGTTAATTTTATGTGTCAACTTTACCGGGCCATGGTGTACCCAGATATTGGTCAAACATCTGGGTGTGTCCTGATGAGGGTGTTTCTGGAATGAGATGAGCATTCGAATCAGCAGGCTGAGAAAGCAGACTGCCCTCCCCATGTGGGTGGGCATCATCGAATCCCCTAAGGGCCTGAATAGAAAAAAAAAGCAGAGAAAGGAAGAATTCCCTCTCTGCCAGACTGTCTGAGCTGAAACAACAATCTTCTCCTGCACTCACATCGGGACTTATACCATCAACTCCCTTGGCTCCCAGGCCTTTGGACTTGGACAGCAGATTGTGGGACTTTTCAGCCTCCATAATCATGTGAGCCAATTCCTTACAATGTATCTCTCTCTTTCTAGATAGATAGATCTATTTCTCTGGATAACACTGAAAATACATACACAGAAAGTTAAAAATGGGAAAAAAATTGTAAGTAAGTGAAAAACTAATTTTATCCCTATTTTATAGATGGTGAGACTGAGACCCCTAGATGGCTGAGGATTCTAATACCCCAGGGATCTCAACATACCTGGCTTAACCCAGTTCTCTGACTTGGTAGACAGAATCTCATTGAAGTTTCAGCAAGCATTCTCTAATACAGGAGTCTTGATTACTATAACTGTATAGTAAGACTTGAAATCTGATAGTGGGAGTTCTCCAACTTTGTTCTTCCTTTTTTGTATTGAGTTGGGTAATTCCCAGTTCTTTGCATTACCATCTAATTTTTTAAGTATGTTGATATCTTTAAAAAATGGTTTCTGGGCTTTTAGTTGGGACTGCATTGAATCTGTAGTTTAGTTGCAAGAACTGTCATCTTTACCATATTGAATTTTCCCATCCATGAGTGTGGAATATCTATCTCCCAATTTATTTGGATCTTCCTGACTTCATTCATCAGTGTTTTGTAGTTTTTCACATGCAAGATCCTTGACATAGATTGTTAGACTTAACCTTAATTATTTCAATTTTTAGTGTGATTATAAATGATATTTTTTTACATTTCAACTTCCAATTTTCATTGTTGGAATATAGAAAAGCAATTGACTTTTTATATTGATACATTAACTTTGTATCCTGGAATCTTACTGGACTCGCTTATTATAACCAGACGGAGTTTTTTCATAGCTTCTTCAGGGGTTCCTACATAAAATATCACGTCATTTGTGAGTAAAGACAATTTTAGTTCTTTATTTGTTTGTTTGTTTGTTTTTTTAATTCACTGATTCTCTTCCTCTTCAACTGGGCCATAATTGGTACTTTTTCCACAGCCTCCATCAACCCCGTATTTCTTCTCCTCAGAGTACTAACTCTCTCCATCTGATTCCATCAAACCTCCTCGTCGCATTTCTCCATCTTACTTAGCTCCTCTCGCTTCATCTTTTTAAATGCCCTAACTTTCCAATTTCCGTGAGAAATGCTGCCAACAGAAACCAAAGCATCCTGTTGTACTTTTCTCCTTTCCAGACACAATCATCACACTGCAGTCATCCACTCATCTCTTTGACCACAGAATTGCCAGTTGAAATGGAAACAGTAAGGATTCTTCATAGAAAGAATCCAGACACCAACTGCACAGTTTTCCTGAAAATGCCACCAGTGGAACTGTGTGGTCTATCATGGCAGTGTTACATTCCATCAAGACCAGCTGAAAGAAATGAGCATTAGCAAGAGATCGTTTAACCAGGATTCTGACTGCCAATATGTCATATTAAGATAATATAAATTCTTTCATTTTGTTGACAATATATTCACTGCATCCCATTTCCTCTTCTTGTCACCTGTCTAATCTTTTCTTCTAATCTTCAAAATCTAGTTCTCTGCCCAAACTCTCCAGTCTCTTTCAGTCTTTTTCAGCTATTTCCTCTGAACTGCTGAGGATTTTATTGCCTGTGCTAACCTTTTGCTCTTTGCTCCACTGGTTATATTGGATTGAACGGTTCCACAATGGGTTGTTTTATACTGTTTTGTATGTATGTATGTGTGTGTGTAGGCACATTTTTAATTGTTTTTTTCACTTTAAAGAAAGTCTCTCAAAGGCCAAAATTCCATTCATACTTCTTTTCAACCCATATAAAATCAAATACATTTAATTGATTAATATTTGTTTTTAATGAGATACTGCCCTAGTTTTAGCATGAACTGGGGAAATAATTTAAAGTTCTAAATATAAATGTCTTTTAATCCTACTTATAATCATAATGAATGTGCAACCATTAATGTATGTTCAGCTATAAGTAAAAAAAAAAAAAAAAAAAAAAAAATGGCCAAGATAACAGTAGCTTAGACAGGATAGTGACTTACTTCTCTCTCAGATAAAAGAAGCCCTGGAGGTAGGAGCCCAGGCTTGGTAGGGCTGCACCACAAGGTGGTTTGTGTCCCAGCTTTTTCTATCTGACAGTTTCTCAATCCTCAGCGTATGACACCAACCTCACGGTAGAGATGGCTGCTCAAACACAATTCATATCGGCAACATTTCAGCCTACAGCAAAGGAGGAAGGTTGAGAAAGCACATGCCCTCCCTGTAAGAAAATGATGTTCCAGAAGTCTCACAGGCTTTTGCTTATACCTCTCGGCCAGAATTTAGTCTCATAGGCACACCTAGCTGCAAGGGAGGCTAGGAAGTGTAAAGGGGAATGGATATGGCCCAACTGCTAGCAGACTTCCTCTGTCTACTGGAAGAACATTTATTTCTGCATATGTGTGTGTGAATCAACACAACTTGTGTATTCAACAGTACTGAAATAAGCATTTGCTAAAAGACAGTGAAGTCACTGGATGAATAATTCCTCCTTTCTTTGGGATTGCCCAGTGACCTTCTCCAGAATATTCTCTCTCAGCCATGACTCCAAAGACCTCTTTTTCAACAGAAACTTGCAATGTTCCTACAATCACATCTCCCCCCAGAATACTGCCATCTTTTTTCTCCTGGGGAACGATTTACCACCTTACCACCTGGCTTCTTAAGGAGCTGGGACTTCTTTGTCTTCCAACGACTTGAAACTAAAGCCAATTTGAGATTTCGTAGATCTCTCATCATAGAATTAAATGGAAATTTAACTTTAAAAATTCATCATCCTTAAGTTTTGTCTTAACTCTAAGGTCTAAGTCAGTCCATTGTAATGGTAACATTGTAAGTAAGAATCATAAGTAGCTCTAAAAGAAACAGTAGGTGTAACAGTATCCTGAGGAACTATTCTACTTATAGTTTTTGACCATTCCAACTCCCCTAAAATAGCCACATTCTCACCTAACAGCAAATAAACTAAGTGCCCCTGTCCATTATGTACCCAGTGTCACCCAACTAATGGAAATGTACATGATAACCAAGCCAAGGAAATAAAAAAGAAAGTACACATGAAGTGTACTTTAGATACGTCGCCTAGCTCCAATTAGATTCTCCCTTCATTCCCGCTCTACCTTCTGGTTTGGTTTCAGTCCTGCTCCTCAAAGTTCATGGCCATGGTTTCTTTCCTAGTCAACAAGGATGATTAGAATGAGGCACCTACTCTTTTAAAGCTCCACTGCAACAGATTGTGTAATAGGTATTTCAAGACAATGGATGATATGCCTTTTCCCCTCCATATGCTCTAGAATTTTAATTATACAAAGATGCTTACTCTGACATTCTTGCTTTTTATTTCATAAATAGCAAAATCCAGAGGTAAAACATATTTGTTTCTCTTAATCAGCATATTCTTAAGGCTTTCCTGTTTACAGCTTCAGGCAGGAACACTTTCGGAGCTGCTTTACTGCTTAACATCAAAGCTAAGGCTATCCAGGGAGCGTGGGCTATTTATTTCCATAGTTTCTATATTTAGCTCATGGCTTTGTTTACAGTCATCTCTCCTCCACTCTGCAAACACTTGAAAATTCCCTTTTCTCTCACAATTCTGTATCCTCCGTCTCTCTCTCTCTTGCTGGCTAGCTTTCTACCAAGCTGTGCAATTTCTTCTTGGGTTCTCTTGCAGATGATTCTTGCCTTTCCTCTTTGATTTCTCTCTGGAGAGTATGGAAATTGCCTTTTGGAACTGAAGAAGTGTTCCAAGGACACAACTCCTGCTGTTGCTCGTCTCTTTGGGAGAAGGAACACATTCCAAAGGCAACCGTCAAGTGCAATTTGAGCTCCCGAGACAGAAGAATATTTTTCACCCCAAAATTCAGTGGATATGTTTAATGGCTCATTTAAAAAGTGAACATTAGTTTTATTTTAAAGCAGGTTAAGATTTTGGGACAAAATTTTTCTTGTCACTGCCTTGATTAATGGAACAACATAATATAAAATGAAGGAGGTGTGTGTTTAATAGTTCAAATAATAACTAATGATTACTTTGGGAAAAGGCACAATGTAGGCAGTGTAAACCAAAAAGAAGAGAACGTTAGGAAACATTATAAATTAAATCTTTATTATGCTAAGGGCCCTGCTCTGATGCACATCTCTTGCATTTAATTCTCCTCACTGAGCAAAGTACAAGGTCAACATAACATTCTTAAAATGTCAAAATCATAGTAGTTAATTATTCAAGCCTTGAAAATCAGATTGGCTTAATTATCTCTATCATGTGTAGTCCTTCCATCAGGGATAAATTTGAAGGGTTGAGCTGCAAAGGCAGATAAAAAAAGGGTGAAATTTATCAGCAAGAAAACGTTAAAATTAGTTTAGTCAGGTCCATGATTTGGGGATAACATATTGAATAGTTTGTCTCCATCTTTATAATGTCAGGCAGTTATATTCAATACGTTATTTTCTTTCAAACAATATTGTAGAAGTCTGGGAAACTGTTAAACCTCTTTTAAAATGTTGTATCCTGCCACAATTTAATGTAAAACACGAATATCCTTGGCCTCGCTACTTTAAACCAGGACCGTTTTCAACCTCTTTGCATTCTTCAAAGTAGAAAGCATCTCATCTCTCTTCTGCCATTTTGGACGTTTGAGGAAGTCTTCCCTGTAAAAGTTCAGTTAAAATTGGAGGGAAGGGAAATGGTGATACCATGTGAAAAAAATAAAAGAATGTTGTCTTTGTTTTGCAGGATATCTCTGCTCTCCTTTCTCCTGGAAGAGTTTTAGGGAAAGACCTAGCTTTTGCCCAGCTCACTTTTAGATTCTCAGAAGACCAACGGTTCCCTACAGGGAGTAGTTTTGCTGCCCACTGCTTCCCCTCCTAGAGCCCTGGGCATTTGGCAAAAGTCTGGAGACATTTTGGTTGCCACTCCGGTGGGGCATTACTGGCATATCCATGGGTAGAGGACGTGGGTGCTGCTGATTACCTCCTAGTGCCCAGGCCGGCACCTGTAACAGCAGAAGGATGGGTGCACTGACCCCAAAGGGGTCTGGTCAGAAGGTTCACATCATCTGCTGTTCAAGGCTTCCAAATTCCTAGAGTCCGAAAGAGGGAAGCTGCTGCTCATTAGCAGGTGCATAATTCAAAAAATACTGTCTTAAAACCTCAGACATGATGAACTTTTAGCTCCCTTTTAGGTGTAAGGACATTCTGCCCTATTCCCCGAAAACATCAAAGTCCTAAACCCGTGGTCTGTTCCCTACCATGAACAATATATAATATCCATCAAGGGTACCCATGGGTGAAAACACAAAACAACATGGAGAGTAAAAGGAACTCAAGTTTCAAATTGCAATTCTTTTCAAATTCTTCAAAGGCATCTGTGTCAACGCATAAAAAACCTAGGACAAACAGCCCAGCTCTTTCCTTTTGCCTCCTAAGGCATAGTGAAGAGCGAAGGAAGAGCTGGCTTTGACAGTTTTAAAGCTTTTTCACTTTTCAAAAACTCTGAAAATATGGAGAATGAGTATACAGTGTACCAAATATACTGAAAAATAAATATCAGTTTGGTTAGAGCTGTTTTCTGCTTTTAATGGCCTTACGTCTTACTTTAAAAAAAGAAAGCAGAGATCATTAAGGGGCAAAAATTCCTTTCCATATGCCAAGTCTGCATCAGCTGTGCCCACATTGACAGACTCTTATATCCTGCCCCCCTTACATCTGCCTGGATGTTCAAATATTTGCCTGCAGCAAATACCCCCTTCCCTCCCTCACACACATTCCTAGGAAAACCAGACAAAAGGAAAACTGAGACAAGTTAGAGGCTATTGCCTTCTGGGGACAAACCACCTGATTTTCATTGGGCTTAAAAAGATCAGTGTATGGTCTGAGTAGGCCTGCATGTGTGGGCTTCACCAGGTTGGGGTGAGAACCAGAGGAGAAGCCACTGCAGAGGACATTTTGGGAAGAGGGAACTAAGTAAATAAGCAGAGGCAGGGAGGTATCAGTTTGTGACTTTCCTGAGGGACCTTGGGGTAGAGGTATCCCAGTGCCAGGAGCTGAGGCTGAAGAGGAAGACCGAGGCCACCAAGGGCTCAGATGCTCTCAGAAGCCTAGAAGAACTTGGCCATGAAATGGCAAAATCGTAATTTACACGGATAAAGTCAGAGAATCAGGCAATCAGGAAATCAAATTTCAGTTCAGACCCCATAAATAAAGTGACTGTTTCCACCCAAGGGAGAGGAATAACATGTTCTCTTTTGTACTTGTGTGCAGAGAAGAAGGTGGACCGAGCACAGGGTGCCCAGTTGGTACAAACCACGAGACCAAACAAACCCACAAAATCCAGCTCTCGGGTTGGTTAGTAAAGCTGGAAGCCAGCATCTGGCAGTGTATTCTGGAGGCCAGTCAAGCCTCTTTATGGACTGCACTTGGAGTATTTACAGATTCAGAGAAAAGGAATTAGGACCAAGATTCCCACAACAAAACAAGCAGCAGCAACAACAAATAATCCTCGCATCTAGAAGCCTGGAAAAGAAATAGCTTGGGTCTCACAGGAGAGAATTAGTACAACTATTGCGAAGCAAAGGGCAGCTCAGGTCAGGAGAGAGTGGAGAAGCATCTCTTGCTGACGCTGGCCCGTTTCTCAAGACATTGCACATGGGGTTGACAGCAGAAGTCTGATGTATGGTCTAATGAGCCCGTTGCTGGTATTATGTTTTGATTACGGATTACTAAAAAGTTTGTAGACGTCATTCTCTAGTGTATGTTTATTCATTCTCAATAAATGCTTCTGTTGTCTGCAGAAGTCCCTGAAATAAAGAATTGCTTAAAGCCCTGATAAACGCAGACATGAGCACTGGCTCACAGTTGCCATTAGCTAACCAGAGAGGCAGGCTTATGACAAAATTCTGTCTCAGGGATGCTTATTTCCAGCTGTGTGTGATACCATGCCAAAGCATCTAGAAGTGCATGAGATGGCCCACTGAGATTCATTAGCAGTTTTATAAACAAGGTGAGAAAGTGTACAAAATTATCATTTTCAGAATTTTAGGGAGAATTCTGGTGGTAGGACATTGATAAAGGAAGTAGAAGGGGCAGAGAGACAAGTCAGGGGCTACTATAATAATTGAGGGCAGTGATTTTCAAAGAGAGGGCTCCAGCCAGCGAGATGGTTAGAAATGCAGACTCTCAGGCCATACCGCACACCTGCTCTGTGTCTTATCCAGAGCCCAGGTGCTTGATAGGTACATTAGAGTTTGAAAGGCTGGACCAGGAGGTGAATAAGATGCTAAAAGAAGGAGCCACTGTGGGTATGGGGAAGAGGTACAGCCTGGAGGGATGCTTGGGAAGGTTAGTGAACAGCTCTGACACTTCACTGGTAATCCAATCACATAAAACTACCCTTCAGATACCAGCGGGGACTCGCTTTGCTGGCCTCTTGGGATTTGAGGGTTCTCAGGGTCTACCATAGCTAATGACAGAGATATTTCATCCTGTGGGGTTCCACAATCAACCTTTCTAACTGTCCTCTTCGCCCCAAATGCAAACATTTCTGGGAGGGGGAGGATATATGAATCCATTAATAGAACACTTCCACTGAGGTTTTGGCCTCTTTTTTGGGAACCACAGGCAGGAGGTGAGGGTGCCATAAGGAGCCGCCCAGCAGGCAGAGATGGGATTTGCTGGGATCAGGTGAGCCCCAGTTCAGGGTTTCTGGGGCGGCTGGCTCTGGCCCAGGGCTGTGCAGGCTTGCCAGCCACAGATCAACAGTTTACAGGAACGCTAACAATCTTTGCTGCAGATGGGGGTAAAGGAGGCAAAGTTCAGCTTGGAGACAGAACCCAACAGGTGGGAGACGCCTGCTCTCTCTAGCCGCAAAATGCCTTATTGCCAGCTGTCCCTTGCCAATAATGCGAGAAGGGCTTGGCTTTAATGATTAAGTGGAGAGTCAAAGGGCAGAAAATAGAGATCAGCTCATTGTCTTTATTTTGTTTTAATTGGGAGCTAGTTCTGGTTTAGCCCAGATTACTGATTCATTAACAAGTAAGCTAACATATCTTGTTATTTATAAACTACACGCTTCAGAAATGTGTATTTTCGTATTCTAAGACATTATTACAATACTTATAATGCACTTCTTTATCACGTAATGAATCTCTGCCACACTCAGTGCAAAATGTGCTGAATACTTTACTGTGTCTGATCTATTACTTTTTGAGTCATCACAAAACCAAACCTTGAAATTCTCAGTGCTCCAGAGGAAACATAAAATGTTGGTTCTCCCCAGTTGGTGTCACTGAAGATATTCTGACCCAAGTCTTCCTGTGTCCTCTCAGAAAGCATGGGGAAGCAGCATAATTCAGTAGTTTTCACCACAGTAATTCTGCTCACAGATCCTGGAGTCAGAATGTCCAGGTCTGAATCTTTGCTCTGATACCTACAGTTACTGACACCAAGTACGAGTTATTGAACTTCTCTGTACTTCAGTTTCCACGTATGTGAAATGAAGATAATACTTCCTACTTCACAAGGTTATCATGAATATGAAATGAACTAACGTATGCAAAGTGCTAAGTGCACTGGCATGGTCATCATAAATGTCACCTATCATTATTGCCAAATGTGCGATTTGATAGTTAGAAACGGTCCCATGAAATGTTAACATGCATATCAATCAATGAGAGTGTCAGGTATGGATAAATGCTGTTTTTTTTAAAGGTAGAAAGTGAGGCAAAGGAGCAATGGAAGCTGCTCTGGTTAGGACAGTCCAGGACTAAGCAGGCCTATGCAAGCAGGTTA
Source organism: Monodon monoceros (assembly GCF_005190385.1). Taxonomy (NCBI): domain Eukaryota; kingdom Metazoa; phylum Chordata; class Mammalia; order Artiodactyla; family Monodontidae; genus Monodon; species Monodon monoceros. The sequence goes on along the minus strand of NW_021703769.1, from coordinate 34,596,187 downwards.
AATCCATGAGAAGCGGCTTCGCCATGACGATCTAGGAGAAGAGAATTCAGTAAGAAAAAGCAGCAAGGATGGTGCCTCAGAAACTACAAGAAGAGAGAATTTCAAGGAAGAAGTAGGTCTGGGAGCCATTTCCCATATCAAGTGATTCTAAGGGACCAAGTGAGATGAAAACAGATGACAAGATGTTGGACAAGGGTGACTGTGAAAAGACCTTTTTCAGTGGTGAGTTGGGGAGAGAAAGGAAGGGGAGCAAGTAGACACCAGGAGTGGAGGGCTCACTAAAGAGTCCTGCTACGAAGTGGACAGCAAAATCAGGTGATCCCACGATAGTGAAAAGGAAGCACTAACCAGAGCGAGGGGTGAGGTGAGTAAAGGCACGGAGAAGAGAAGCATGGGGCGTGTGCTCCGGGGGAGGGATCCCGGTGCATGGGGCAAGCAGGCAGGTCTGCGTGCAGGCTCAGGGTACCCAAGCGGGAGCAAGAGGTGGCAGGGAGTGACCACGTGAGCCAGACTGGTTACGGGCATCCTGCATGAATGGAGAGCTTGGAAAAAAGGGAGCCGCTATTAGATGGCAGCAGAGTTTAAAATAAAAGCAATGACCTCTCTGTTCCCAGGACTCACTAAGTCCCCTCTGTTGTCATCTGAAAGGCACCCTTGACATCCATGCGATCCTAGGGACTAGTGTTCATGTGCTCAGCATGTGCTAAGGGGGAGGCACTCTACATGTCAAGACCAGAGCGTACCAGTTTATTAAAATCCTCGAAAATGCAAAAGGGAGATGTAGATTTAGCATAGCATCCTTAAAATTTACTCCTCATCCTGAGAAATAGGGAAGAGGAAATCCACAGGGCCCCATGTCAAACTGGCAGGAACTCTAAGGTCTGCAGTAGAAATGGTTCCTGTTTCATCTTAACTATTTCTCAGAGTGAGTTTCTGGCTGAGCCTTGGAAAGGGAAGGGACTTGGATAAGTATGTGTAAGGCAGTTCCAAGGAGGGCTTTTTGCTAGAATTATCAATTAAAGAGACCCAGGGGAGTGGAGAGACCATATGTAAGAAGCACAGCAGGAGGGGTCGTGCAGGCATCAGCAGAGTCAGCATTTACTGAGCACACACTACGGGCAGCAGAGCCTGTGCAGCGCCCTCTGCAGGCAGGAACAGCTGCATCAACTTTCTATCACTCACGGCATCCCCATCCCCATCTCACAAACAAAGAAACAGAAGCAATGAGATGTTAAGTAACTTGCCCAAAGTTACACACTTCTTATTAAGTGAGAGAACTCATGACTCTGACGCTTCAGCGATAAGAAGGCAATGAAGTTAATTACCAAAAATAGAAGGACAGAGGTTTTGTGAAGCTGGATGAATGTTGTGTGGGTGTGGAGAGAGAACAAGCAGAGATGAGGTCAAAGTGCAGGTGGGCTGAAAGCCAGTCCCGGAATTAATTCTGTAACACAGCCAGTCTGCCGGTGGTGTGATTCTTAATGGAAGGTTGGAAGGCATCACTGGGCTGGGGAGAGATTCTGGGAGCAAATGAGCTCGCCCTGCTGGCAGGGGAAGGATGGCTAGCTCTCCAGTGCACTAACTCTAATTCCAGTGCCTCCCATCCCCAGCCCATTACTCTCTCCTACTCTCTCCAGCTCAGGGATACATAAGACTGAGAAGCTGCCCACATTAGGAATGGAGGAAGCTTCTCACTGTGATCAGGACCATCCTTGTCTGCTCATACACTGCTGGTAAGAGTATAAGTGACACCGACACTTTGGACAACTGCGAGTTTCTAATAAAGTTAAATAGACACCCACCTTGTGACTCAACAAGTCCCCTCCTAGGTAATTACCCAAGAGAAATGAAAAGATATCTTCACAAAAAGTCTGTATGGTATTGATTATAGCAACTTTACTCACAATAGCTCAAAACTGGAAACAAACCAAACATCCATCCACTGGAGAATGGACAAATTGTGGTAAAGTCACACAAAGGAATACTACAGAGCAATAAATAAGAGCAACACAACATGCAGCTACACAGATGCATCTCGAAAACACTGTGTTGAGTGAAAGAAGCCAGACACACAAAAACATGCTGTGTGATTCCACTTAGAAGGGCAAGAATAGGTAAAACTAAGCTGGGTGATAGGATAATAGTTGTCCCTGGGTATTCCTGTATGTGCAAGAGTAGCAGGAGAGATACTGCCTGGAAAGGGCAAAAGATCTGGGGCCATGACAATATTCTATCTTGAGCTACTCTATACAGGTATACACATTTGTCAAAATTCATTCAGTGATATTGATATATTTGAGATTTGTGCATTATACTGTACATACATTGTGTCTTAAAGAAGAACCATTAGTGTACAAAATAAAAATATTAAAAATTGTCCTTGTTCTGAGGGCTGGGGAAATAAAACCTCTTCACTGATGACTTTTAAGTTTATCACCCTTGTCCCAGGTCTGCTAATCAGGTTCTTGACCATCACCACACATCACAAAAAGCAAAGAGAATCAACGCATCAGAGAACCCACACCAGAACTACTCAACAACTATTCCTGTAGTGGACCATTTTATCGCTTTCTTCCTGTAAGAGGGTATTGATAAAAAGGCATACATACCATTAACATTAACAAAATAATTATGATGCTGGAGGTCCATTGGCAGGGTATCCTCCCACAGAGAAACAGGACAGTACTTGAGCTTTCTTTAGGAATGTGCCAAGCTCTGAATAATCAGCAGGCCTCTCATTGTTAAAATCCTGCCTTTCATGTTTTTGGAATCATGGGAATATATTATATATTATTAAAATTTAATAAACTTAAGTATTTGGAAAATAGAAACAAATAGCCCCTGCTAATTCCCAGATCTGCAAATCACTCCACAAGGAACACCAATGCCCCCACGTCACTGACATTCTAGTGTCTCTAGATTCTTGGGCACCAGAATCTCAGTCACAGGCACCTTTGGGGCATTGGCCCTATTTCACGGCTTATCTTCCTCTCCAGCTCTTAGCAATGGCCATCATGTGCTGAAATGGGTAGATCTCCTGACTATGGACACCTGTGTGGCTTGAGATACCAGGAACTCACTCTTATTCATTTAATTATTCCTTTTCATCTTGCTTACAGGAAAAAAAAAAAAAACAAACGTAAAGAGTAAATACTTAAGCATAGTTAACTTACTAAGAAAATAAGCCTCTTTGGAAAAAAACTATATCTGAATTAACTTCCCTCTTAAAGATGGTGTAATTTTGCAAAGAAAAAATTTAAATTACTCAAACCAATACTGAAACACAGGTATCCTTTACTTTCAGCAAATGTCATAAAATTATAATAATAAATTTACAAAAGTCTCATATGCATCGTACAAGTGTTATTTTAAGTTTTACGTCATGAAACTGGTTAGTCCAACAGATTCCATGTGTTTAAGACCATTTCACAAATAAGTTAGAATTTACAAAATGCAGCATGGATCTCTCAAATGCTAAGCAATGTATACTTAAAAGACTGTTATCACAAAAATGGCACCCTAACGATAATAAAATGAAAACCTACACTTTGATACAAGTTTAAGTTACTATCTTATTTCACATCACCCCAATGAATTTCCCTAATCTGGCTGTAATAGTTGAGATTGCCAACAGGGGGCCAATCTGCTTGGGTTCAAATCTTAATTCTGCCACTTACAGCTGGGTGACCTTGGGCAAATTAATTAATTTTTCTGTACCTCACTTTCTTTTGCCATAAAATGGGATAATAATAGTGCCTATTTCATCGGTCTGTATTTTACATTGAATCATTTAATGCATATAAAACCCTTAAAGCAGGGCCTATGATGTAAGCTGTGCTTAATTGTTCTCAGCCATTAATATTTATTATTTTTTTTATTCTGGTTCCTTCTATTAGCATTACTAGGGACAGCACTTAAATATAACACTTCTACAGACAACACACAATAAGGAATAAGCTCACAAAGAGATGCACAAATCATTAGTAACCAGACAAAAAGCAAAGAAAACAAGCGGTCATATTATATGCATTAGACCAGAAAAAAAATGATATCTGCATGGTGCCATGTACATCAAAGGAGTGATATTGCTGGTGTGCATATCCTTAGGTTCACAGTGAAGTGTCACACTGCTGTCCAGGAGGGTAGCCCAGCCCACACGCCCTCCAGCAGTTTTGAGGATTTCTATAGCTCCGTGCCCTTGACTTGGCATGATCCAGCTATCTGCTTTTCCAGTCTAAAAGCTTCCATCAGTGAAGAATTTTGCTTCAAATACACAGATTAATGTCTAAATAATAAATTAAATATTACAGGGTTGCTCTCACAGGAAAAAAAATATAACACTTCTATTACTATGTGAATTAACTTAGACACATAGAAATAATCCTAATATAAATACATATTTTTTTCTAAATAAAGATACATGGAACCAGTGGAAGTTAAGGACTATAATCCTTGTTTTGAATGTTAAAATAGGAAAGATGATAAACATGATTATCAGCATAGTGGTGCAGTCTGTACTAGAGAAAAGAGAAAAGGAGAGAAAAGAAAGCTGATATGTGATGGTGAAACAGTAAATGAAAACACCTATATATAACAAACATTCTCTTCCATAGATGTATACGTAATCGAGATAACATAAAACCTTCCAGTTTGAAGGGAATTTAGAACTATTTTATCCCAACCCAAGACTGGCATCCATTCTAAGCATCCCTAGAGATGTTCAGTTAGAATCTTTGCTACTCAAAATATGGTCCTAGTACTAGCACTACCTGGGAGCTTATCAGAAATGCACAATCTCACACCCCACCCCAGACCTACTGAATCAGAATGTGCATTTTAATAATATCCCCAGGGTATCTGCATGCTTATTAAATTTGGAGACGAGGTGGACTATATTATTCTAATTACCTGTACTCGTGGCAAGCTCACTACACATGAGGCAGCTGTTCCACTCCTAGATATTCCCAGTTCTTAGAAGGCCTTTATTATATGAAGTCCAAATTTGCCTCCCAGTTTAAGAAAAATATATAGACCACAATCTCATTTTTAAAATATGCTTAAATATATAGGTACGATATAAAGCATATATGTATATATATATATGTATGTAAGTAGGTAGGTGTATGTTTAAGTTTACATAGAAAAACTTCTGGGAGGATATCACCCGATTGTAGCCACTAGTAAGCAACCTTTATATGCTCTGTTTGAATCTGTGACTACTTTTTTTTTTTACCCTTTACTCTTAGTTCTTGTCAGCTGGAAAATTCAAGATCAGTTCTGTTAATTCTTCCTCAGAGAGCTGAAAATAACTCTCTGCCACCCCTTGGACTTTTTTTCTCCAGGCTAAAGGCTCCGAATGTTCTCAGTGGCTCCTGCTGTTCTACCACCCTTACCTTCCCCTTCTAGATCCCTCCACGCTGCCAACAGGTCTCTTAGGAGCAGGGCCAGAACCCGGATCTCCCTGACCAGCACTATTAATAGCAATCAATTGATCTCCAGGACTGCTTTCTTCTCGGCTAATAAAGTCTTCATTTTGAAATGTCATTTTAAAAGTCATGAAAGAAATTAGTCCTTAAGTCACATAAATTATTATAGTCTTTTTCTTCTGAGATGCCCCAAATGTATTGGAAATGCTAGGAAGGGCCCTATAATGGCATTAATTGCACAGAACAGAAACAAAAGAATAACTATCCTGTGTATAGTCCTTGAAGGAAGACCATGCAGGGGCACCAAGCAATTCCCAAGACAGAAGGAGAACAAGCATTGGGGGAGGGGCAGGGGGGAGTTCTGGTCATATGCATACAGACACTCAAGGTTAGCCAACAGGAACAGTCGAGAACCTTGAATTGAGTTCCTACAGATAAGGTGACAACTGATATAATAGCTCGGAAAATATAAATGAAGAACAAGACTTTAATAGGAAATATTTAAGGGGCTGAGGGTTAGAACTTCGTGTGAAACTGTCTTTTTTATAGTTCCATGTCAAGGAAGTCTAGAACGACAAGTCAGTGTGACATGGATGGGTTGTGACAGGTCTGCCTCTTGGTGTAACTGAGTGAGGCCTGGTCAGTTGAATACCCCAGCTGGTCACCTCCAGCACTAGGGGAACTGCAGACACATATTTTTCCTATGTATGTTGATCCACTTTTCCCACACAAAAATATTTATTCAGAAGCCCTGGTATAAAAAGATATTTTTTTCTTGTCAACTTCCATGGCTATTTTGAAAACATACATCATCGCAGTAGAGCAAAGAAAATATTCCCCATGAAACAGAAAGAGACATTTATAGTGCAAGCCTTGATGGGTAGACCCCTGTTCATTAAGTCTGAACACTGCATTAATCTGTGCTGACATTATTTGGTTCAGAAATACCTACGGTTATGGGAAAGTAGATAAAGATTCTAATCCAATGTCTAAACTTGGAGCCACTGCAAATAACACCTGAGCATATTCTGCACTGGCCTATCAACCATGATACAAGAACACGAGCAGCCATGCACAGAAAAGCATGGAGCAGAGGTTAGTATGGGGCACAGACTAGCTTAGGATGTGAAAGAGAAACAAAAGAGCAAAAGACTACAAAGAACTAGAATGACCACAGCATAGTAACATTTTTCCAACTCACTGCTAATAGAGGGTTTCCCACTTCTTTGTCAAGAAGGGCCTGGAATTAAAGCTAGAACTATATGAGTTACAGCTGATCATTAAGTTTAGTTTAGTTTTTTTTTTTTTTTTGGAAACCAGTTGTTTATTCAACTAATAAACTGACATTATATAAATATATGGGTCGGAACATTATGCTGTTCAGTAAATTATTTCTGATTTATACAACTGTGTGGTTTCAGATCTTGTTAACAAGTTATTTTTCTCACATTTATAAAGTCCTGGGAAGGAAATGAACACTGACATTGAATGCCTGTTATGTCAGAGATTATAACAAATGTTTTAATATGTATCATTCCATTTAATGCTTATAAACTATGAGATTATTACAAATGAAAGAAGTGAAGCTTAAGGAGGTTTATTAACCTTCCCAAAATCATACAGCTATTAACAGAAAGATATAGCTTTAAAGTCAAAGTCTTCTACTCCACCCAATGTTTATTACCCCACAACATGCTACCTGAGGACCAAAAGAGTATTGTCAAGAGTATGTGCCCTGAATGATAGACCTAGAAAACAGGATCCCAATGGAGTAGGAACTGGACAATATCTCCACCAGTTCTTGCTACACGTCTCAAGAGCACTATAACTGTTCATAGCTGTGCCTCCAAATATGCTTCTAAGGTTTCTCAATCTCAGCACTATTGACATTTGGCGCCATATGATTTTTTTGTTGTAAGGGGCTGTCACGTGCATTGTGGGATGTTGAGCAGTATCCTTGGCCTCTACCCACTAGATGTCCCCCCTCAAGTTGTGACAACCAAAAATGTCTCCAGACATTTCTAAATGCCCCCTGCAGAGGGAGGGCGAGGGCAAAATTGCTCTATTTGAGAAACACTGCCCTGAGCTGATACTTGCTCAGCAATTTAAAGGCTGGACAATAATAGAATCCTCGTTTTTTTTACTCTGGACCTAGACTGAAGCAACAGAACTTTTGTTCTGGGCCTTTATGGTAGTTAGACTAAGTAACTCTAGCTGCTATAACAGATAAAATCTCAGTGCCTTAATTCATTGCAAGATTATTCCTTACAATCCAGTGTAGGTGTATCTGTCAGATGTCTTAACTCCAGGTGATCACTCAGGAACCCCATCTCCTTATGTCTTTGGCTCCATCATATTTAACACATGACTGGAATTCCCTCCATTCCATTCGGCCAGGGGCAGGGTGGTGAGGGGAGATGGTAAGGATGGCACATCCTCTGTGTAACCACATCAGCCTGGAAGCATCACACATCACTCCTGACACTTTTTGGTGGAAAATGGTCAGGCAGTCCTGCACTGAGAAAACTTCTTCCAACAATAACACTACATTTTGGAAAGGGGTAGGTATTTTTAGTGTTTTTTCTAGCCATCTGTGCCACAGCTCTGTATTTTCCAAAGCAGCTGCATAAATATTCCAGCCTAATAAGAACCCTGTAAGTTAGGCAAATATGATTGCAATTGTATATGTTTTATTTCCCCATTTTACACATGGTGAAGTTTGTACACAAATAATTCCTGTGACTTGAGGGTGATATCCTAGAGACAGAACCCCAGTCTGAATCTCAGTTGACAGTTTCCAACTGCAAGGCAGGTGACGAATATTAAGAAGAGCAGAGAGTGACATTAGCTACAAAGAGGGATGGTGTTATAAGCACTGATGCTGGAGTGACTTGTCTCTGCCACTGATGGTTGTATGTGACATCAAAAAAGAATTTAGTCCCTCAGAGCCTCCATTTTCACATCTGGGGATAATGAAGTTTAAATGAGATGATACATAGAAAGTACTGAAGACAATGTACAATAAATTTTGGCTATTGATATCATGCCACAAGAAATAAATAATACATTATCTATAAATTTACAAAATTTTCTGGCTAATATACATCACACTTAAGTTCTATGAATTTGGGGTGTCTTTAGGTTTGTCCACATTAGCCTGATTACAAAGAACAAATAAATGCTCATTGACCTTAGCAGATAGGCTCGGTTCTACAATAGAAACAGAGAGAGGAAGCATCTGGGGAAGAAAGTGCAGATGAATCAGGGTAAATCCATCCCCACTGCTGGAAAGCAGCCCAGAGTGCAAACCCCACTGACGGCAAGGCAGTAGAATCATGTCCATTTAAATGCCAAGGGCAGCACGGAGCATCATGAAAGATGGAAGCAAGGTCAAATGCTTTGTGTGTTCTTATGCCAGTTCAGCGGCCAGAAACTCTAGGGCCAAGAACGGAAACCCAGCACCCAACCTCACTTTCCAGTCCACGGTTTTGAGTCATCTTGTTTTACAGATGAGGAAACAAAGGGCCAACAAGATCGGTGTTTTAATAGGAGACATGGTGGCTCTGGCCATGCAAGGCAAAGGCTGTGAACCCACCTCAGGCAGCAGGCAGGACATCAAGTCTGGCCCAAACACCAGCCCTCTATCTTCTGTGGCCATTCTCAGAGCAGAAGCAGAGGGCCCTGGCTGAGCCCTTGCAGGTCCAGAGAGTGCAAAGCCCTTGGAGCCCAGCTGTGTGGCTGACAGGGACTTGGTGCTCTGGCCAGGTGTGTCAGGTCTGAGCCTCTGAGGTGGGAGAGCCAAGTTCAGGACAATGGACCACCTGAGACCTCCTGGCCTCACGGAATATCAAACGGTGACAGCTCTCCCAGAGATCTCCGTCTCAACGCTAAGACACAGCTCCACTCAACGACCAGCAAGCTCCAGTGCTGGACACCTCATGCCAAACAACTAGCAAGACAGGAACACAATCCCATCCATTAGCAGAGAGGCTACCTAAAGTCATAATAAGGTCACAGACACCTCAAAACACACCACCAGACATGGTTCTGCCCACCAAAAGGACAAGATCCAACCTCATCCACCAGAACACAGGCACCAGTCCACTCCACCAGGAAGCCTACACAAGGCACTGAACCAACCTTACCCACTGGGGGCAGACACCAAAAACAATGGGAACTATGAACCTACAGCCTGCGAAAAGGAGACCCCAAACACAGTAAGCTAAACAAAATGAGAAGACAGAGCAATATGCAGCAGAAAACCCACCAGACCAAGCAAATGAAGAGGAAATAGGCAGTCTACCTGAAAAAGAATTCAGAGTAATGATAGTAAAGATGATCCAAAATCTTGGAAATAGAATGGAGAAAATACAAGAAACTTTTAACAAGGACCTAGAAGAACTAGACAGCAAACAAACAATGATGAACAACACAATAAATGAAATTAAAAGCTCTCTAGAAAGAATCAATAGCAGAATAACTGAGGCAGAAGAACGGATAAGTGACCTGGAAGTTAAAATAGTGGAAATAACTACCACAGAGCAGAATAAAGAAAAAAGAATGAAAAGAATTGAGGACAGTCTCAGAGACTTCTGGGACAATGTTAAATGCATGAACATTTGAATTATAGGTGTCCCAGAAGAAGAAGAGGAAAAGAAAGGGACTGAGAAAAGAGATTATAGTTGAAAACTTCCCCAGTATGGGAAAGGAAATAGTCAATCAGGTCCAGGAAGTGGAGAGTGTCCCACACAGGATAAATCCAAGGAGAAACATGCCAAGACACACACTAATCAAACTATCAAAAATTAAATACAAAGAAAAAATATTATGAGCACAAAGGGTAAAACAACAAATAGCATACAAGGGGATCCCCATAAGGTTAACAGCTGATCTTTCAGCAGAAACGGCAAGCCAGAAGGGAGCAGCAGGACATATTTAAAGTGATGAAAGGGAAAAACCTACAACCAAGATTACTCTACCCAGCAAGGATCTCATTCAGATTCGACAGAGAAATTAAAACCTTTACAGACAAGCAAAAGCTAAGAGAAATCAGCACCACAAAACCAGCTTTACAACAACTGCTAAAGGAACTTCTCTAGGCAGGAAACACAAGAGAAGGAAAAGACCTACAATAACAAACAATTAAGAAAATGGTAATAGGAACATACATATCAATAATTACCTTAAATGTAAATGGATTAAATGCTCCAACCAAAAAGACACAGACTGGCTGAATGTATACAAAAAAACAAGACCTGTACATGTGCTGTCTAAAAGAGACCCACTTCAGACCTAGGGACACATACAGACTGAAAGTGAGGGGATGGAAAAAGATATTCAATGCAAATGGAAATCAAAAGAAAGCTGGAGTAGCAATTCTCATATTAGACAAAATAGACTTTAAAATAAAGACTATTACAAGAGACAAAGAAGGACACCACATAATAATCAAGGCATCAATCCAAGAGAAGATATAACACTTGTAAATAACTATGCACCCAACATCGGAGTACCTCAATACATAAGGCAAATGCTAACAGCCATAAAAGGGGAAATTGACAGTAACACAATCATAGTACGAGACTTAAACACCCCACTTTCACCAAAGGACAGATCAACCAAAATGAAAATAAATAAGGAAATATAAGCTTTAAATGATACATTAAACAGGATGGAGTTAATTGATATTTATAGGACATTCCATTCAAAAACAATAGAATACACTTTCTTCTCAAGTGCTCGTGGAACATTTTCCAGGATAGATCATATCCTGGGTCACAAGTCAAGCCTTGGTAAATTTAAGAAAATTGAAATTGCATCAAGTATCTTTTCCAACCACAACACTATGGAACTAGATATCAATAACAGGAAAAAAAAAACTGTAAAAAATACAAACACATGGAGGCTATACAATATGCTACAGAATAACCAAAAAATTGAAGGAGAAAAACCATATGATCGTCTCAGTAGATGCATAAAAAGCTTCCAACAAAATCAACACCCATTTATGATAAAAACCCTCCAGAAAGTAAGTATAGAGGGAACTTGCCTCAACATAATAAAGGCCATATATGGCAAACCCACAGCCAACATCGTTCTCAATGGTGAAAAACAGAAACCATTTCCACGAAGATCAGGAACAAGACAAGGTTGCCCACTCTCCCCGCTATTAATCAACACAGTTTTGGAAGTTTTAGGCACAGCAATCAGAGAAGAAAAATAAATAAAAGGAATCCAAATCGGAAAAGAAGAGGTAAACCTGTCACTGTTTGTCGATGACATGATACTATACATAGAGAATCCTAAAGATGCTACCAGAAAACTACTAAAGCTAATCAATGAATTTGGTAAAGTAGCAGGATACAAAATTAATGCACAGAAATCTCTTGCATTCCTATACACTAATGATGAAAAATCTGAAAGAGAAATTAAGGAAACACCCCATTTACCCTGCAACAAAAAGAATAAAATACTAGGAATAAAACTACCTAGGGAGACAAAAGACCTGTATGCAGAAAACTAAAAGAAAAGACACTGTTGAAAGAAATTAAAGATGATACAAACAGATGGAGACATATACTATGTTCTTGGATTGGAAGAATCAACATTGTGAAAATGACTATACTACACAAAACAATCTACAGATTCAGTGCAATCCCTATCAAATTACCAATGGCATTTTTCACAGAAGTAGAACAAAATATTTCACAATTTGCATGGAAACACAAAAGATCCCAAAATAGCCAAAGCAATTTTGAGAAAGAAAAATGGAGATAGAGGAATCAGTCTCCTTGACTTCAGACTATACTACAAAGCTACAGTAATCAAGATGGTATGGTACTGGCACAAAAACAGAAATAGAGATCAATGGAACAGGATAGAAAGCCCAGAGATAAACCCACGCACATATGGTCACCTTATCTTTCATAAAGGAGGCAAGAATATACAATGGAGAAAAGACAGCCTCTTCAATAAGTGGTGCTGGGAAAACTGGAGAGCTACATGTAAAAGAATGAAATGAGAACACTCCCTAACACCATACACAAAAGTAAACTCAAAATGGATTAAAGACCTAATTGTAAGGCCAGACACTCTAAAACTCTTAGAGGAAAACATAGGCAGAACACTCTATGACATAAATTACAGCAAGATCTGTTTTGACACAATTCCTAGAGAAATGGAAATAAATACAAAAAGAAAGAAATGGGACCTAATGAAACTTAGTTTTGACCTAATGAAACTTTCCTTTGCACAGCAAAGGAAAACATAAACAAGATGAAAAGACAACCCTCAGAATGGGAGAAAATATTTGCAAATGAAGCAACTGACAAAGGATTAATCTCCAAAATTTACAAGCAGCTCATGCAGCTCAATATCAAAGAAACAAACAACCCAATCCAAAAATGGGCAGAAGACAAAAATAGACATTTCTCCAAAGAAGATATACAGATTGCCAACAAACACATGAAAGGATGCTCAACATCACTAATCATTCGAGAAATGCAAATCAAAACTATAATCACCTCACACAAGTCAGAATGGCCATCATCAAAAAATCTACAAGTAGTAAATACTGGAGAAGGTGTAGAGAAAAGAGAACACTCTTTCACTGTTGGTGGGAATGTAAATTCTTACAGCCACTATGGAGAACAGTGTGGAGGTTGCTTAAAAATCTAAAAATAGAACTACCATACGACCCAGCAATCCCACTACAGGGCATATATCCTGAGAAAACCATAATTCAAAAAAGAGTCATGTACCACAATGTTCGTTGCATCACTATTTACAATAGCCAGGACATGGAAGCACCTAAGTGTCCATCGACAGATGAATGGATAAAGAAGATGTGGCACATATATACAATGGAATATTACTCAGCCATTAAAAGAAATGAAATTGAGTTATTTGTGGTGAGGTGGATGGACCTGAAGTCTGTCATACAGAGTGAAGTAAGTCAGAAAGAGAAAAACAAATACCATATGCTAACACATATGTATGGAATCTAAAAAAAAAATGTTCTGAAGAAACTAGGGGCTGGAATAAAGATGCAGGAATAAAGGAATAAAGATGCAGACATAGCGAATGGACTTCAGGACACAGGGAGGGGGAAGAGTAAGCTGGGATGAAGTGAGAGAGTGGCATGGACATATATACACTACCAAATGTAAAATAGATAGCTAGTTGGAAGCAGCCACATAGAACAGGGAGATTAGCTCAGCGCATTGTGACCACCTAGAGGGGTAGGATAGGGAGGGTGGGAGGGAGATGCAAGAGGGAGGAGATATGGGCATATATCTATATGTATAGCTGATTAACTTTGTTATAAAACAGAAACTAACTCAGCATTGTAAAGCAATTATACTCCAATAAAGATGTTAAAAAAAAAAAATAGGAGACATGAGTCCCAAAGCCACAATTGCCAATTCTTGGGCCAGTTGTCTTACCTGTGCTGCTTTCATATCTGTGTTACTTTATATTCCACAATTCTACAAAGTGAAGTGATATTAAGCTACCTGAGGCAAATACAAAAGTCTACAGAGTACCTTTCCAGAAGCCATCAATTTTTCCCATACACAAATGCCTCTTCCAGTTTAAGAGATATTTCCCCCAAATTGAAGGTAAGTCCCCACCTTCTGTGAGCACTTGACCTTACTTGTTTAATAAAAACAAAGCTGAACAAAAAACAGCAACTTTACTCCAATGACAAGCTCTTCGTTTAGGACCAAAATACTCCAAAGCCCTTCTTTCCGTTGGGGCCTTGATAGCTGAAGATGAAATGGTTTGGTGGATGTGGACATCACACCTCAGTAACTTCTGTCAAAAAGATGAGGCATGAAAAATCGCTCCCATCACTTTGGCACAGACATGCCCCCAACCACAGAACTTCACGAAAGGCATCAGCCTGCCAAGAGCAGAGTCTTCATTGTCAGCAGAATAGCGTAAAAAAAAAAAAAAATCTCAAATGTCAGCTCTGGGTAACATGCTTCTCCTGATTTTAATAAGGAAAAAAAAATCACATGGATTGAGTCTCATTCTTTTAGGGTATAAGTCTGGGCTTGAGAATATGATGGCAAGCATATTATTCCAAAAGCAAGTCTCAGTCTCAAAAACATTCTTTTCAGATAGAACCCTAAGAATGGGTTCTCAGAGCCAACTCTTAATTTCAGCTATGCAAGATTTTAATATCATCTAGAGGTCAAGAAAAATTCCACTGGGTACTTTTGAGCTTTGTTTGTTTTACTGAGTTAACAGCATAAGTATCCTTTGATATGTATGTACATGTGAGTCTGTGCATATGTGTGCATGTGTGTGAATGAAATTTCTTCTAGTTGACTGTTTTTGACCTTCAAAAATGGCTATTTCTTAGGGTTCAACCTCATATATTCAAGAAGTGCCTAAGATATATGAACTACGCAAGGTACACCAAAAACCTACTTTATGCCCTGGGAGAATATGACATCATATTTCCTACTTCTCTCCTTCATAGTTCGTTCTATTATACATCCATCCTTTATGACACAGCAAAGGACTTAAGAGGCTCTTATCATAGACCCAGATAATATTCCTTCAACTCAACCAACAACAAATGCCATCAAAATGCCCAGACACAGTCTTTCAGAATCTGTTACATGCCAACGAGTTTATCCTTAAAATAGGCTTGTGGAACACTGCTGACTTTGCAGGAAACCTTGAATGCTATTGAGAAAACAGAAATCCTGAACCAATCTCTTCTACAGAAACAGAAAAGCTCCATACAATGACAGATGTTCATCAGAATTACAGAACTGAGAGCTGATCAGTGGATATGAGATATGAGTGCTGGTCTGATGCAAATGAACCCATGAAAGGAGGTTGAATAATCCCATCCAGTCAGCTAGAGTAACATTCGAGAGACTTTCAATGAACACTCTATACTAATGCAGCATGGCTCTCCTATGGCCATAAAATGCAGCCTCTTGAGCATTTACATACAACACTTGGAAGAACAGTGTCCTTGTTAAGCATACAGGCTCAGGAATTAGACGGTCTGGGTTCACATCTCAGCTTTTTGGTTGCAGCTGTGAGACAGTGCAAGTTACTTAACCTCTCTGTGCTTCAGTTTCCCATGTAAAACAGAAAATGAGAGTAAGATCTGCCCCCTCTAGTTGCTGTAATGATTGAGTTAATACAGTGTACAGTTCTAAGGACAAGGCCCAGCAATTGGATAAGCAATTAATAAATGATACCTATTCTTACTGATTCAGTATAATTGTTTCCATTCATTCTAAGGCTCCCAAATTGTATCCTACATTTTTTTTTTTTTAGCAGGAGTGGGGGAGGGTCATTAACTAAGTGGGTTTTGCAAACAGGAAAGAATGATTCCTGAAGACTTTGTCACCTACCTATTTTCCTATTTTAAATGCAAAAAAACATTTAATGACAAGAAAACAACCTGAAACACATCTCCTTTACAAACACTGAAGTAATGCTTATTTTACTGCACATTTCAGCTGTAGGAGATTTCATGAAATTCATAATGCAAGGTCCTCATGAGTCAGCACTGTGGTGAGCCAGTCTAGAGTTAAAGAGACCTAACTCTAACTAAGTACATGCTGGGGCAGAGCTCTGATAATGCACAGGTTGACTCTGAAGCAAACTTTATGAGTGAACCACAACCCAAATCAAATGATGATTTTCATAAAAGAATGATGCTGAACAGTCTCACTGTAAACCTAGCTTTGGGCTCCACTAGCAGAGGAAGATGTCATTGCCATCGGTGGCATTATCACTGCACATGGGACAAAATATGGTAGCTTCAAGAGGAAGCTGGATCATTGACATTTCTTGCAGATGAAAGAAGCCAACATTCCAGTTGTCTGCATGCAACGGTGGAAAGGAAACAATGGCTGAAAATGTGGCAGAGAGAAAATGACTCTTTATTTTAGGCTGATGGGGCAAAATGCTATCTGTCTTCAAAGATCTGGCAGCTCTGGTTGAGAGACTTTCAACCATTTCCAAACATATCTGGTAGAAAGGCAAGTAAACATTTTAGAAATCTTCTCTGAAAGAGGCTGAGATTAATAGGAACACATATAAAACCAAACTTCTCTTATATAGAAAATACTGGCTGGGACTTCCCTGGCAGTCCAGTGGTTAACACTCCGAGGTCCCACTGCAGGGGGCACAGGTTAGATCCCTGGTCAGGGAACTAAGATCCCGCATGCTGCGCAGCACAGCCAAAAAATTAAAAAAAAAAAATACTGGCTATAAATACAGGAATACAGAATTAAATTTTGCTATTTAAGACCTCCCAAAGCTAGCCAATTGAGTGAGGCTATCACTTGAATTTTGCATTCTTTTTTTTGTTAACATCTTTATTGGAGTATAATTGCTTTCCATTGTTGTGTTAGTTGCTGCTGTATAACAAAGTGAATCAGCTATACGTATACGTATATCCCCATATCCCCTCCCTCTTGTACCTCCCTCCCACCCTCCCTATCCCATCCTTCTAGGTGGTCACAAAGCACCAAGCTGATCTCCCTGTGCTATGCAGCTGCTTCCCACTAGCTATCTATTATACATTTAGTAGTGCATACATGTCAGTGCCACTCTCTCACTTCGTCCCAGCTTACCCTTCCCCCTCCCCATGTCCTCAAGTCCATTCTCTACATCTGCGTCTTTATTCCTGTCCTGCCCCTAGGTTCTTCAGAACCTTTTTTTTTTTTTAGATTCCATATATATGTATTAGCATACGGTATTTTTTTTTCCCTTTCTGACTTACTTCACTCTGTATGACAAACTCTAGGTCCATCCACCTCGCTACAAATAACTCAATTTCATTTCTTTTTATGGCTGGGTAATATTCCATTGTATATATGTGCCACAGCTTCTTTATCCATTCATCTGTCAATGGACACTTAGGTGGCTTCCATGTCCTGGCTATTGTAAATAGTGCTGCAATGAACATTGTGGTACATGACTCTTTTTGGAATGTTTCATTCTTATTTGACACTGGATTTTGAAAATGTTGGCACTGTTCAAGGTTGAAAGCATTTCCTTGATTTTTCACTCAATGCTGTGTCTTATGTATCTGCTTAGTTAGTTGACTAAATGTCCAGGATTAGTTGGCAATACCATAATGTAATGCTTATGGTTAATTTTTCTTTCTAAGCAATCTCCTTGCTTCTTCCCCAAGGGAGTCTTCTAGGAACCCTGGAGCAGCAAGAACTCTCTTGAGATATTTTATTTTGGGGCATTTATCTCAGAGCATATCAAAACTTAAAACAGCTTCAACTTTAATATGCTCAAGGTAGAAAAGCAGTAGAGTTGTAGTAAGCTATGGTTTTATATGTCTATAGACTTATTTGATTCATAAAATTATATAAGTCCTATATAATAATACCTAAAACATATACGTATAAGTCTTTTAAATAAATAAATAAATAAAACATACCAATAGAAATGGAATGTTTAGGACCACTATTTTTTTGGCAATGCACCAAAAAAAAAAAAAAAAAACAACCACGACTCATATGCTTAAAAATTAAGATAGTAAAAGCCAACACAGTGACAAGAAGGGCTGGCTGCCGACACCTGCAATTCCTGCATCTGCCTCCTCTTTCCATTTTGAACAGTCTGCAGGAGCAACAGAGTTCAAATTTAAGCTATGACAAAGAAGTTCAGCAAAAGAAATGAGAGAAAAACGTCTGGTGAACAGTATAAGAAAATTACCCCTAATCACTTTCTCATGTGGGTGTTTGTGTCTGCATGTATGTGTATTACTACATATATGTTTATATATATCACTATGTATGTATTATATATAATATATATTTGTTTTTAGTGAAATGAATTAAAGATAACTAGTTTTATATGGTGAAAACTAGAAGACAGTATACTTTTTCAACAATGTGTGAAATAATTTACCAGACAGAAAAGCCTCAGAAAAATATCTGGAGGCCTAAGTATACCACAAGTTCATTTAAAAATTGGAATATAGAATGTGCATGAAGTGAAATTAGGAAGACCCCTTTTTTCCACCAAACTAAACTATGTTGAGCAAGCCTTCTTTGGCAGAGACTGCTAATTGCTCTCCAATATCCAAGCTACTTTTCTTCCTTTAGGTAAGTGCAACCTCTAAGTGTTGGATGGACTCTGGCCTACTGAGTTAGAGACTACATTTCCCATCTTTCCTTGCAGCTAAACATGGTCATCTGACTCTGTTCTGACCAATAGGATGTAAGCATCAGGATGTATAACATTCTACCTCACATCTTTAAAAGGAAACTATTGTCCTCCACTTTCTTCTCCCTTTCCACAGCTGGAATGAGGATATGGTGCTGTAACCCATGTTCAGCCACAGAACTATTCCAGCATATATATGGCAGAATCTAGATAAAAGAAGCCAGGGTATCTGGACAGCCACATGGGGTGGGGTCACCTTAAACTGTCCATAGGTTCAGACATGAAATAGAACATGGAAAAGGAATAAACCTTCCATCTTGTTTAGATCTGTTTACATCCCTTGAAAGTAGCCATGTCAACATTCAACTTTTATTGAATATCAAATATTAACTTTTGTTTCAGTGTATGATTCAGGCTTGATAACCAGGTATATGTTTGAGAAATTTCTGGAAAGCCACAGAAGTAAAATAGAAACAAGACGTGACCTGGCTCTGATTTCTTTTTAAAGTTTGTTTTTAAAAAGGAGAGGACATTGGGGGTTACCTGGACAGAAGGTATGTCTAGTAACAGGCACTTTGTGGCTTCAGTATGTCATTGCTTAGTAGTTGAATTAAGTCACCAGTAGAACTTTGAAGATGTAAATAACCTACACCAAGAACAATTTTCTGAGTCATGAGAAAGAAATGTATTTTTCAGGACTGGTTTAATCATAGGCCAAGAAAAACCATAACCTATCATTCCTAGAAAGCTTTAGAACAATTGCAAATTGCCTACTCTGGCCATCATTCTGCTCTGCTTCGGGAGCTGGGCTGGAATGCAGACCTTCCAGCTCCATAGTCTTATCCTTGGTACATGGGTGAACATTTACAAGCTGACAAATGAGCAACAACACAAAATTAAAACCACATAAATTACTTTATATTAAAAATTTATTTCTTAGAGGTCAATACTTACTCCATAATTTCCCAGAGAATTAATTCTTAGTATCAAGAGTTTTAAGAAAATAGGTTAGGAATCTTTTTGAAGTTAGAGACCCAGGTAAACACATCAGCAGTTATTTACACTTCCAAGCAGGAATACTTAACAAGAAGCAAAATATTTACTTACATAATCCCAAAGGGTAAATCTCTTTTAAAAGAATAAACATTTAATTACTCTTAACTAGAGTAGAAAAGTGAGTACAAGTCCTTTGTAGCTTCATACATATTTTCAATATATATTCTAAAATATTTTGCTCCCTGGAAACAACAGCTTCTTCAATGAACTATGTGCTTTGCAATTCAGGTCAAGGGTGCTATTCTCGGTGGAGCTTCCAAATCTGCCAGGCAAAGTCAGCCTTTCATCCTCTGCACTTTCTAGCACTTCCTGAGCATTCTACTATACCACTTAATTCTGTAATTATTTGTTTCTCCACCGCCTTCCCATTTAACTAGGAACTCCTTGAAAACAGCCCTAGATGGAACCTCACATACATTCAAGAGCATGGACTCTAAAGACAGGCAACGTTCAAATCCTAGTTCCACCAAATCATGTGCATATGACCTTAGGCATGTTACCTTACCTTCCTGAGCCCGATCTCTAAAATAGGCAATAGTATTAAATGGGCAAGCACGTCTGAGGATTAAATGAGTTAATACACAATACATTTCTCAGACAAGTGCCTGGCACGTAGTAAGTGCCACATAAGTGTTTTTTCAAGTCAGTTCCTGATTCCACAGGTGCCTAATAAGAACTTATTTAAACAGAAAGGTAGGTTAACACCATGGCACACCAGCTTCAAGAATAATATGAATCTTACAAGCAAGTACTGCTGTTAAAATACTTAAAACTTTTCCAGCGGAAACATAGCTTCATGAAACGCTGGGATGGCCACAACCCAACAAAATTATCTCAAGAGAAGATTCCAGAATAATGGTCTAAAATGCAAAATCTTAGCTCAGAATGGCTGTCCTTCCTTTGAAGACCTGTGTCTGGAAATCTAAAATACTGCTTTAAAGAATATGCATTAATTTATCTAACCAAGAAAACTATGTGTAGTTTTAAGTCATTTATTTATTACAGAGAAAGTCTGAAATGTCTCTTCTTTTCCATCTCACCTTTTAACTCCCATAACTTCCACTCCTGTGAATAGCTGGTGTCTCTAATTGCGCATATCATGATTGTTACATGAAAAAAACTTCTATTTAAAGGCACTGTTTCACAAGAAAATACCTGAAAATATGTCTCCTTACTGTGTCAGTGTCTAATAGCATCAAAAATTTTAATTTAACATTTTCATTCTTTGAAAATCATTTAGAAAATTCTGCTTACGTGGAAAGTCCCTATGAATACCTGGCAAATACCTAGCGCCCCAGTCATAGCATCTTAGTTTGGGTTTTCAGAAGCAGCGGTTGTGACAAGGATTTGACCACAGTCATTTTTTTGGAAGGTAAAGCAAGAGAGAGAGGGACAGAAAAGGAGAGAGAGGGAGAGCGCGAAAGCCAATGCAAGTGTGATATCAAGAAAGGCAGCTCTGCAGACCTTCGGGAAGGTCTCATTAGAACTCTCAGAGCCTGAGTAAACACGTGTCACATTATCATGCCCAAGGCTGGAGGGAGCCCAGGCATTTATACACCAACTCACGAAAGTCATTGTTTAAGGACTGCTCCTGTGGTTACCAACATTCAATGGCACATCCAGCTGCTACACATTCTAGCAGAGCAGCAGTCAGAATTTTGAGAAAAAATAAAAGGAGCAGCATTCAGACACACATTGTAGATCCCAGCTTTTGGAAAAGGGCTGGAGCACAGCGAAAGGTTTGAGGGAAATGGGAGGAGGTGCTGATGGCACCCGCTCTACCTAGCTAATCCTCTGTCCACTTATAAACTCTGAGAGGAAAAGAACTTAAATAATTAAGAGAAAGAACCTAACAAATAAATACAACCTGCGTCTGCTCATTGAGAAAGTGATTCTGGAAATAGGTTGGGATACTGATGTTTATGCATTCTTGAGACCAAAATAACACTGAAGACCAATGAGAAAATGCCCCTTTATATCGATTACACTTTTATAAAATGAAGTGAGAGGAAATTAGTGCTCTTATTCCCTTTCAACAGTTCTCTCTCAAAAGAGCTCAGGAAGTACCCGGTCCCCAGATAGAAGGCCTCTCAATGGTAGGTTTAGCCCAATGATACTATGTAAAGTCTCATTAATTCAGCAAACATTTGCATGATATTTATGATACATAAATCATAATTTGTAGGACAGAAAAAATGTCAACCAGGTAATTGTTACCAGATGTGATTAACCTTTTTTGTACCCTCTCTAACAAAGCCTATTGTTTAGAATGTCCTTTGGATTGATTATGGATTTGGGAGAATGTTGGGAACTCTTGCCTGATGCTTCTACAGAATATTAAGACATATCTTTCCATAATATTTCATTAGCGTGACTTCTGCAATGATGGCTAAATAATCTTTGTTAATGAATTTTGTGCATGTGCACGCTTGTGCACGTTCACACACACACACACACACACATGATTGTGAGCTCCTGAAAGACCTGGGACTAAGTTCTTTCATAATTTTATTTTATTTTTATTTTTTCTTTCTGTTCCCTTATCCCTCACCATCATTCCTTTCTGTTTAGTTCCTCTATATTATAAATACTCTTTGAATTAAACAAAAATTTTTTTGAAGTATAGTTGATTTACAATGTTGTGTTAGTGAGCTGTATTCATCACAGCAGCCTAGCACAGTGACGCTTATAGTGGCCACTGTAGATGTCAGCTGAATTCAAGGAAAAAAGCAATAGTACATACTTCTTCTTGATTTAGAAGTCAACATCTTACTTCTGAATCTCCAGTTCTCCCACTTAACCCTTCCCTCTAGATAAATATGTTTAAAAGAACAGCTGGACTCCACATTCAAGTTAGCAAAAGTATTGCTGTATGATAATTTTGATATATTAAATTAGCCAATTTTTTTCAGCAATGACTGAGCATGGTATTAGGTCAGACGCTACAAGCCAGTGGGCTTACATAAGGCCCTGTAATGATGAAAGGTTAAAAAAAAGTCCTCAAATTATTTGATAATCCTTCCCTCAAGAGGTGGAGTCTCTTTCTTAAACATGGGTCTTTAGTGATTTGCTTCTAATTTACAGAAGCCTAGGTCCCAAAGGGCAACCCAGCTGGTTGCCTGGTTATCTCTCTCGAGACACTGCCCCTTTGGAGCACTGAGGCACCAGTGAGAAGCCCAGCTCTCCTGAATCCACGCTGCTCAAAGACCACATGGAAAGGACAGACAGCCAAGCCCAGGAGCCCCAGCTCTTCCACACCCCAGCTGTTGGAGTCTTCCCAGCCAGACAACAAATGTATGAGTGGAGAAGGAAGCCTTTGAGGTAACTCTGGCCCCAGGTACCTTCTGAGTGCAAATTCCTGAGAGACCTCCAATGATGACTACCTACATGAGCCTGGAACCATACTATATAATGATAACAAGTGATTATTCCTGTTGTACAAAACTAAGTTTGGGGTGGTATATTATATATCAATTGATAACTGTCACATTATGTACTTGTAAATAAATTGTCCTACTTTAAAGTATCCGAGACTATATTTTAGAAAGGATGAAAAACATATTAGAAAGAAAAGAAGAGTCAAATTCTTCAGGTGTGTGTGTTACAAAGTTCATTCTGGCATCAAATCCCTCTTGGGACTGTTTCCAAAGCAATCGGTGAACTGGGTTGGATTTGAAACCCTTTTCACTCAGTGGGATGGAGCTCTGACTGCAGCAGGCAGTTTTTTTGAAAAGTTTCACTTCTCTAATGAACACAAACAGTTCCTTTCAATTCTAACACAACGTGAGGTATATTTTTTATGTCAGTTCTATCACACTTTGACGTGTGGTGCAGCCCTAAACAATTCAACACCTGTCTGGTCAGTAGCAGCTACTTCCTATCCCCTGACAGACCACGTAGGCTGCCCACTCTACCCAGAGAAGGAGAATTCTGAGGAAGCGTTTCCAAATGTACACCTTCACCTGCCATTTTTCATTCAAAACATTGGAAGTAAATTTATGGGCTCCTCTACTTTCTGAGAAATACCATGTGTTGATTTAGGTAAGTGTTTTTCTACTTTATGTCTGATGGTCTAAAGCTCTTTAAAAGTAGTTTAAGAAATGCTTGTAGAATATCTCCTACCTCTTTATTCTATTTTTATAACCACCTGCTATCTTAGAATTTAATGTTTTGTTTTATCTTAAGGGCATCATCCACAAGAATTATTAAGATTCCAGTGTTGCATTCTACCTACGTACTCCCTTACTTTATACGTTATCCCTTCGCTGGTGCGTTCCCTATACATTATCCCAAAGATTTTTACCTTGTAGGATGGGGCATAACCTTACAATGCAAGGGAAAAGGAGAAAGGGAAAAGAGTTGACAGAGGAAAGAAAAGGACAGAAAAAATTAATTTAAAAATTAGGATGGCTTCAGTCATCTAACTGTTGGAATATTATGATAGATGTCTTCAGTAGGGCTCCCCACGAAACACACCTGAGATAAAGGCTGGTGTGCAAGGAGTTTGTATGGGAAAAGTGATCCCAAGAAACAAGGTAAGTGGGGAGGCAGGGCAGGAAGGTGAAGGAAGCCAGAAGCGGGTTTTTTATGAAACAGGTAATTGTTGCTGGTAACGGGTCTCCATCCTGCTGGGGAGAAAGTACCACAGATTTATCCCAACTGAGAGCCGAAGGATTTGGCTTCTACCAAGCCCATCTGCAATTGGCAGAGCGCTGTTTCCAGATGCGTTAACTCTCTACACTTTCAGCCTTCCCAGCACATGCTGAGAACATTCTAGAGGCCAGAGAGCTCTCTTAGTTAGAAAGTCACAAGTAGTTACAGCAAGAAGCTAGCAGCAGAGGTACTGCTGAGGGAGCATGGGCGGGGCACCGACTCACCCGCTACAGCAGCCCACGTCCTCCCCAATGCCATGCTCAGGGTAGACCAGATATATGATGATGGTTTTTAATTAGGGATTTTCACTTACATGGAGACATCTTGATGACTTGGTTAACACAGCTCTAGATCATTTATCATTACCAAAGCCAGTCTAATTTTGTTGTTAACCCTGTACCAACAGAGTTTATTATATGTGCTATTTTGAGAATCACAGAGTACTGATAAAATATTTAAAGGACCCCTTGCCCTCTTTGGCTTATTATCAAAAGCCTACTGTTCCCATCTCAGGACCCATATCATCCCTCCAGTTGCTTCAGATTCTCTCCTAACCTCCAGGGCACCAAAAGTGTTTATTGAAAAAGTCGATTTTCACTAACAAATATACCAAACACATAGGCAACAGAACATGAAGGTTTATATGAGGAAACCAGAGGACTGAAAAACAAATTTACGAAATGCTTAGAGAATGACAATAAGGGGTCTGATGAATAACAACTGGGAGCAGGCAAAGGGCTTCCTGATTTAAAATCTGTTTTGAATCAGAATTTTTCTCACATGTGTTTACATTTTGTTATAAAAGGGAACAAGTACAGAACTATACAAACAAAATAAAGAGAGAAGAATACTTTTGTGAGTTGTGAGATTGTGTACCGTCTTCTTCTGAACATAGAAAATTAGTTTACTACCTAAATAGTTTATTTCAATGATGTGTGCTCTCAGAGAAGTTCATAGTGATGGCTGGATGAGCCCAAAACTGAGGACAATAGAAAAATATTGCAATGCACTCTGCTTGCTTTTTCTCTTTTCTTCTCTTGTCTTTTCCTCTCCCTCCACCCCTTCCTCTCTTTCCGTCCTTTTATTTTTCCTTTTTTCCTTATTTCTTTCCTTTCTTTCTTTATGGAGCTTACCAGAAACTAGAAGGTAGGGAAGACGGGAAGGTATGGATCAAAGGATATAAACTCTCAGTTACACGACAATTAAGTTCTGGTGGCGTAATGTATGCATGGTGACTCTAGTCAATAATAATTTGAAATTTGTAAAGAAAGTAGGTTTCAAATGTTTTCACCATAAAAAAGGCAATTATGTGAGGTGATGGATTTGTTAATTAGCTTGATTGTGGTAACCATTTCAAAAAGTATTTGTATATCAAAACATCATGTTGTACAGTGTAAATATATTCAATTTTTATTTGTCACTCAGGTCTCAGTAAAGCTGAAAAAAACTACTTCTCGTAAAAATGATTTACATTCCTTGATAAGATAACATGTGAATGGATGGCAAAGGAAAGTCTTATTACTGTAGTTAGGTACCGAGTGGGTATCGGGGCAAAGCCAGAGTTAGATGAACAATGCCCATGGAATGATCTGCAAGTCATGGTTTGGTTTCCCTGAGAGTTGGCTTGAAGGAAAGGGGACCACATAAGGAAGTCCTCACTGAAGCAGAAGCTGCAGAGCAACGGTTTAGGGCTCTGAGCCTGGAACAATCCTGTCTGAGGGCAAAACTTGCCATTGACCTTTATTAGCTGGTAACTTGGAGCAAGACAATGTCTATGAACTTGAATTTCCTCATCTGCAAAACGGGGAAGTTCATGATGCCTTACATGTACCTTCTAAAACTCAAATATGCTAATAGAAGGGAGCTAGAGCAGAGCCTGTCATATAACAGACCCTCCATAAGCATTAACTGCAGTTACACAGACTCTCAGATGTTTGTGGTTGATTCCCACAATCCTCAATTTCATATGTATGTGTGTCCATGTTCCTATGAAAGATCCTAAAGTTAAAACATACTTACTTTATTAATAACAAGTCAATAACAACACAAAGAGAAGAACATTTATTCATGTATCATATACTTATGGAAAAAGTTCCATGCATTGCTCTAAATCCAGGTGTACACAGGCAGCCACAATACCAAGTCACATATCTTACCCTGTCACTGCAAACCTGGTGATGATACCTTCACTGAGGTTGCTCCTCCCCTCATCTCATTCATAGTGACCCTAGGCATGCGGCTCACTCAGTGCCTTGGTTGAGTGAGGAGGGTCTCTATTTCATCAAAGTAATGCACCACCCATGAGGTCACAATAAGGAAAAGAAAAGCGTGAACCCTCCCTTACCCAGGCGAGGTATGAGGAAATTGCTCCAAGCTGGTTTGTAAATAGCTGTGGAAGACTGCATAAATGGCCCCAGATCACCAACCTCCCTGTAACCATACCCTCTACCATCAAGAAATTGGGTCTCTTTCCACATCTCTCGAATCTGGCTGGCCTTGTGATGTTCTTTGGCCATAAGAATGCACCAGAAGTGAGAGTGTGTCATGTGGAGCCTAGGCCTGTACTTTTTCTCTCTGTCTCTGTCTCTGTCTCTCTCTCTCTGTCTATCTCTCTATCTCTCTCTCAGAGCCTAGCTAGCCCAGCCAATGTGTGAACATGCCTGGGCCATCGCACTGGAAGTGAGACCCATGACCCAGTCACCCCTTTCACTGTAGTCAAACAACCACAGACATACAGGTGAGACAGATCAGAAGACCAGAAGAACTGTCCAGTTGATCCCTGCCCATCTCCAACCTTCAGATACAGGGGCTAAATAAATGCTTATTGTTTCAAGCAACCATATTTTGGAGTAATTTGTTACGCAGCATGATTCAACAATAGATAACTGATACAATAATGGAGGTAAGATTCCAACATTAGTTTTTGTGACTCCAAGACCTCTGTTCTTGAAGCTGTAAAAAAGCAGTCACTGCATAATTAAAATATATGTGTATGTGTGTGTGTGTGTATATATATATATATATATATAATATATTACATTACAAAGAAGATATATTGAGTAGACGTAGATATAATACAGTACAACTAAACAAAGCCTACTTTAAGTAGAACAGATTAGCTGTTGGAAGGAGGGTAAAAATATATCACCTTGGGGCTTCCCTGGTGGCACAGTGGTTGAGAGTCCGCCTGCCGATGCAGGGGACACGGGTTCGTGCCCCAGTCCGGGAAGATCCCACATGCCGCAGAGCGGCTAGGCCTGTGAACCGTGGCCATTGAGCCTGCGCGTCCGGAGCCTGTGCTCCGCAACGGGAGAGGCCACAACAGTGAGAGGCCCGCGTACCACAAAACAAAAATTAAAAAAAATAAAAAATAAAAAACTAAAAAAAATATATCACCTTGGCCAAACAAAAAATAAATGACCATTTTATAAAAACAAGCAGGGAGCACCACTCTCACTTTTAATACTTAACAGATTATAAATCATTATTTTTTAAGGATTTTACTCTTTGACTCTCAATATTATTTGAAAATCATACCACAAAATTATACCCAAAGATAAGCATTTTATTGATTCACTGAAAACATCTTTTTTTCTAACTTTTTCTTGTCTGCTTTTCAAGGAACATAATATTGTCATGCAAACCCACAAAATATACACGCAAGGAAACACAGTGCCCTTGGGTAAATAAATAATAATAAAACTTTGTTAATGGCAATCAGTCAACAAACATTCACTGTGCATCTACCATGTGGAAGGCACCGTGCTAACCAGTGGGAACCCAGGGATGAATAAAGCAGCCTTGGTCCTTTGCTAATTTATCTGTATAACTGTGTATCAACACAGAATATTACTTTAAAAAAAAAAGAATGAAGAGTTTCTATAAAACAACATCTAGTCTAGTACCTTAAAAATGTTCTGAAATGAAAGGTTCAGAAGATCTGCATTTGGCTAGTCAAAATGGTCTTAATTCAGGTTCATTATATTCAATAAAAGTATTTTCCCCTGGAAAATCAAAGTAGGAGTTAATAATGAACTTGAATAACTGTAAGGTCAGAAAAAAATACAAATATCTATCTCTGATATAGTTAAAGAATTAAAAAAAAAACCGAAGGTCATATAAACTATACAAAAAATTACAAAATTTTTCTGATTAAAGCCCTAAGATGAACACTAGGATGTATCACAGAAATCAGGCTTTAGAGAAATAATGTCTGTTTATAACTGCCACTTTATTTATGAATTCCAAGCTCACTGTTGATCTCTGCATTCTAATATAGGAGTTGAGATGCTAAATTTAAAAAAAAAAGAAGAAAGGAAATAACTCTTAATGTACTCTCCATGGAAGGAAAATAATGCCAATGGTGCTCAAGAGGAAATAAATAATGAGAGTTTCAAACAATCTAAAAGAAAGCAGATGAATGGGTTATTTAATAATTATCTTTAAAACTATGAAGTTTTTATTGGTACCAGGTGAACACTAACATTTTACTCCTTATGTCTACAATGAACAAAATAATCAAAAACCTTATTAAACTGAACCAAGATGGGTAAACAATAAATAGTAAAAGCAAGTACCAGAAGAGGCTGAGGATCCTCTCCCTCTGTACAGCTTTAACAATAGTGTGGGTTGGATGCTGAGCTCTTTTGCCTATCGAATCTGGTAACAATTCGGGTATAGGAATTGTTATTTTCATTTTACGATACAAAGGATTTGCAAGTTCCCCGATTTCACATATTTGCATGGGTTTGGGGCAGGGGTTAAAATTGCTCATTCAACAAATACTTCGAGAGTGCTCACTTGTGCCAACCACTCCAGTAGGTAAGAGGAGAGAGCATGTGGTAAGCATGACGCAGCCCCCGCCGCCATGGAGCTCCCAGTCCATGATGGTGGACATTCCTTAAAGAAATCATTACCCAAATGAGGCTGGGATTACAAATTGCTTATTGCAGTGACTCACAGAAGGTCTTATGCTCGCCTGGGAGGCTCAGGAAGGCTTCTCCAAGGACTCGCCAAGCGAGCGCTTTGAGTGCTTTGGCTTTGAGGTCTCAAAGGTGTGAAGATCTCAAAGCCAAAAGAAGGTAAGGAGAAACAGTGATGAGTCTGATGAACTGGAAGGAGACTTTTGTGAAGGAAGCAGGGTGGGCACAGGGGACAAGGACAGGGGATAAGGCTGGAAACCCGGGGGGAGCCAGAGGCAGGCTATTCTAAGCTGGTGTGAATCCAGATGAGCACAGCAACATCACCTGGGAATGTGTAAGAAATGCAAACCATCAGGCTTCATCCCAGACCTCTAGAATCAGACACTCTAGGGGTGGGGCCCAGGAACCCCTCCAGGGGAATCTGATGCACCCTCAAGTTTGAGAAGTTGAGGTTGTTTTTAAAGCACTTCTGTGTACTGTACTTTCCCCAAATCCTTAGAATCTTTCCGCTTCTTCTCATTTGCATTCTTTCGTGTCATGCAGCCTCTATCGCCTCTCACCTACCTTATTGTCACAGTCTCCCAACTGGTCTCCCTGTCTCTATTTGTCTTTTCATTCATTCATTCATTCTTTCTTTTAGTATTTAATGACACCACTATGTGTTTGTAACATGTTAGCAAACAAAACAAAGATGCTTGTCCTTGTGAAGTTTGCATTCTTGTTTGTGGGTGTGTGAGCAAAGGGGAGAGTGGACAGAAACTAAACAAAAAACATAATACATGAACAAATTAGATAAGCTAGAAGGTAATAAGTGTTGTGAGAGTGTTTATGTTCCCAACAGGGACCAGAGATCTGTACTAAGTGAGCGGCCTTTAATCCTCTCAACAAAACCAATGTATAAATTGGAAAAGAAACTCAACTTCCAAGATCTATGAGTTACTAGGTAGCTCCCACCCAGGTGTCTCTGCCTCCCAAACGTTAATGGCCCACCATGTCACTGCAGTTGCAGCTTTGGTTCCCTGGAAAGCAGATGCTGAGATAGAGATTTTTACACAAGCATTTATTAGGGAATGCATGTGGGATCAGCAATTATATAAGGGAGGTGAAGGGAGAAGAAGGGGAAGGGAAGGGAAGGGAGCCGGTGGGGGCAGAAGGAGAAATTAGGCTGTGATACAGTTGCTAAAGAAGTCTCAGCCAACCTCACTAGGGCTCTGAATTGAGATGGCCCTACAGAGTCGTCCTGAACTGGACAGAGGGAGTGGGGTCTCATATACTGGAATCAACACTCATTGGATGTGCGTGGCAGGAAAGGACGTGACTATGGGCAAGATAGCTCCCTCCAGGCAATGTCAGTTCCTAAAGAGAGGATTGCCAATAAGAGATTGTGAACCAGTAACTAGTACCTTACCAGCACTGGTTAATTCACCAATTTGGGCGGGAGGGGAAAGATGTAAGAGCCCCCAAACCAGTTCCCTTCAACTTTCTTGGAATCTTCTGTTCCAGAGTATTCCATGATAACATCTTCCCCCAGAACGCTCCGTAGTGTGGTTCTGCAGCGGGAGCACTCTGTCAAGTTCATGTCGAAACCCTAAGTGAGTCTCTGCGTGGAGGGCGTCAGCCCTGCCAGACTTCAAGAAAGTGTGCACGTGCTTATTCAAGGAGAGTAAATCTGCCACGATGATAATTGCTCGTAACTGGAAGGAGGCAAAGAAATTAATGTTGCTGAATAGCGTGCAGCCCTCTGAGAGCTGGCAAATTTAGCCAAGATTGCACATCATTAGAAAAACTGGAGTGAAACGTTTCAGTCAGTATGGTCAACTTGCCCTGAAATCCATGAGTGGTCATGGTTAACACGGTAAATATTTAATTCCATCACTGACAACTGCCCTTTGCCCCCAGCATTTACCTCAGCAGCTCTGAGAGCTTAGGCAAACACACAGGCTCCTTCTACTTGCCTGGCATTCCTTCTGGCTTAGCTGACTGCCCTGGGACAGAATTGCAGGAAATGTGTAAACAAGACGGGCAGACACAAGAAACATAATGGAGGTGGGATGACAAAGTACAGACTTGGAGCTGGAAGGGGTCTTAAGGACGAAAAAGTCCACCCTACACTCACTATTACACATGAGAGTATTAAGACCTAAAACCTGGAGAGAGAGGTTACATGGTTTTGCCTAAAGTCACATGGCCAGATCTCCCAGTCTGAAGGCCAGTTCTCTTTCTGCTGTAAAACATGGTCACTAGAGGTACATGGTGACTCTGTAATGTGTCAGCTTAGCTGGGCTGAACAAAATTCCCCAGTTTCCTTCCCTGTATGTTTCTGATTAGGGTGGGTCACAAAAGATGCCTTGTAGGAGTCAGAAGAAGAAGTGAAGTGGCAGCCATACTGTTCCTCACACTCAGAGGGTCACATTGTGCTTTGTAGTTCATGTTCACTGTCACTTATTTGATGGCTCACTTAATAGGCAGGCAATTGCTCTGCCTTTTCCTGCTCTCACGTTGTCCACTCCTGGTAAGTCACGTGTTCAGCTCCATGATGAGGCTTCTCCTGCAGGACACCTGTTTGTCAAGGTCGGAGGAAGTGAGAACTGTCACAGGTCCAGTCTGTTTTAGTGGCATCCATCCCATTCATACTCATGAGGTCCAGCCTGTCCTGTTCTCCCCTACATTACACCCATCTTCCCTTCAAGCTCCGGCTTCAGATGTGCAAACAACAGACCTACAGAGACTGTTAAGTAGCTCCCACAATTGTCTAAGTTATAATTGTCATAAAACCCTATAACAAATCCATATTGGTGGTTTTCCAACTGGAATTCAACTTGACTGAAACTAGGTGCTGATGGAATCATTGCTCAAAGTGGTTCCTGGTATGTTGAGAATGGCCTGAAGCAATGTTAGACCCAGGGTCACTAACCTTCCATTCTTCTCATCAACTACCATCATCTAAGATTTCCAACTTCAGGAGTTATATTTATTTTCATTTTAAATGTATATTTTACTTCCTTGTAAATTTTACTACTGCTTAATAATAAAATAGTAGCTAGTTTTTATTGAGTGCTTACTAGGGACCAAGCACAATCCTAAGCATTTTGTGTCATATGGTGTCATTTCTTAGCATATGGGGAAACTCAGGAAACCTAAGATTGTATAGCTTTCCCAAAGGCACGGAGTTAGAAGTTAGCAAAACCGTAATTTAAAGTCAGGTTGGTTGACTGAAGGCCCCATTCTTAGCAGTTTACTAATGCTTATGAAGATACTTTGATTGAATGTATGGTTTTTGAATGACTATTACTACTATTTTCCTCCAGAGTTTGGAACATGTAATGCCACTCAGAGAAGAACTAAGAACTGTTTTGGTTCCAAATATGAATGGCCTATCCTCTTCTTGCATCCATGGCAGACATTACTAATCGATGATGATGCTCATTACAACTCTTCCTGGTTATGGAGTTCGCAACACCACAGCTAAGGCAGCTGGTACTAATTGACTGAAGATGACACTCAAGATGCTAACTCAGAGAAGCAGATAATGTTGGTAGAGACAAGGAAGAGGAAATTAATCAACATACTTATTAAGCTCTTACTATAGAATAAGCACACCTGGGGGACACAAATAATTATAAGACATAATTTAAGGACTTTAAGGTCCTTGACTTTAAGGAACTTATTGGAACTTATATTGGAGTAATCCAGACCTTTACACACATAAAAATAATTATTAAATAAGGTAGTTTGTAAATGTTGAACAATGACACTGGCATTTGGTTTCCAGGAAAGTGAATTTGAGCTGGGTTTTGGGAAATAGTTAGGATTTGGATAGATAAAGGGAAGAGAAAAAAAAAGATAATCCAAAAAGGAGAAATGATGGGTGCAAAATTTCTGATGAAAAAGGTCAAAATGAGTAGAAGCAGATGTCTGGAAAGAAAAAGACAGAAAATATCAAGTTCTTTAGGGTTCTAGCTAGGGAGATTTCTACTTCACTTGATAAAATTATGTATTTGTGTAAAGCTGATGCTTCAATGCATACAATTATTTGTCCCTCTCAGTATTTACACCTTTGGCCACTAATCTTATAGATTCTCCTACAGTGACCCTAGGCTTGACTATGTGACACAGTATAGCCAATGAGATCTTAGCAAATGTCACACAAGCAGGGGCATGAAAACTAGGTTAGAGAACTTGCTTGCTCTCATCCTTGCTTTTCGGGAGAACATGTTCAGGCTGGATGCTGGAGAATGAGAGAGAGATGGCTCAGTTGTCTCCATGGCTCCAGCGATGAGACAACTACCAGCTGACCACCAGGCACATCAGTGAGCCTGGCCAGGACCAGAAGAACCACCAGATGAGCCTCGTCTCTCCTGGTGAACCACAGACTCCTGAGCTCACTACACAGCACTATTCTGCAAACAAATATTTGATACATTTTGTTGTTGTTGTTGCTTCCCCTTACTTAAAAAAAAAAACTGCTGGTATTTTCTGCTTTAAAAATTCATACTGCAGGCAGGCTGAGAAGCCCTCCAGGGCACCCAAATTTTACTCTAAAGAGAAAGAAATGGATTTCCCTTCCTTTCACATTTCATTAAAACACAAATATGCATAAACATCATTTTCAATGTAAAGTAAGCAGAATAAACAGTTATACTTTTTCTGTGACTCTATAATCACAGTTATTTTGAACAGAACAGTCACTTGCAACAAATGGTGGCCCTTTCAATACATGGTAGAGCCAACTGAAGGGTGAAGTCATTTTTTCCCCCAGAGAGAAAACATAGAGGCTCTTGGCTCCCAGAAGCTACAAGGTATCTGGGATGAATATTCTAATGGCTCAAGGTTAGGGTTTATATTTCTGTATGTGTCCCTCCTGTTAAAAGTTCTACAGATGGAATGAGCGATAAGTGATGCCCTTTCAGATATGGTAGGGAAGCAACAGAAGTAAAATGTTAAAAACATGCTTTTCCTGGTTTTCCCTCCAATATTAACATGTGAGAGGTTAATTACTCTTGGCTCTGTTTCATACAAGAATTGTTGCTCTCCCCAAGCACAACAATCAGCTGGTTTCAGGGCAGGAAAAACATGAAAATGGCCAATAGCTAATTACATAGACCAAACTACGCACATGTAAATTCATCTTAGAGGCAGTCACTGCTGCTGCCTTTAGGTGGGTGCCTTGGTCCTGAGACAGACTGGGACCTGGGACCTGGGACCCTTGGCTGCAGAGCTTGCACCTGGACAAATGTCTCCTCGAGCAACAGGATACAAAGAAACTATAAGGGAGTAAAAATAACTGTGTGCATGCTCAATTGGGGCAAATTATGGATGATAAGTTACAAAAAGACCAGAAAAACCCCGACTGCCACTTCTGAAGAGCCAAGAGTAAAAACAGGGTGTCAGGAGCAAAATCAGCGTACTGCGCATGCCCCCTGCACTCAACACCACCAAAGGGGTGGGCAAGCCACCTAAGCCACACCTCCAGCCCGACCCCTGGACACACCCCTACCATCACCCCATATAGGGAACGAACTCGGCCCCCCTCCTCCTCAGGGATTGAGCAAAGGAACCTGTTACTTGTTTTCGCTCCCTCCTGCAGCTGCAGGGGCCCCAATAAAGCCTTGCCTGAATTTCCTGACTGGCCTCTGGTTAACGTCTATTGTTTGGGGAAGGCCAAGAATCCTGATCTGAATCAGTCCCTTTAGAGTTCTGCTGAGGATTTTCACCATTTTCATGGGGAAGATAAATAGGAAGACAAGTGTTTGAGTTCAGTCTTTGCCCCAGTCCCATAGGGAGCTCTGGAACATGAATCACACCACAGAGTTATTACTACTTGTGGCAACAGGGAGAATTGTGTATGTGTGTGTGTTGGGGGTAGATCTGTATTTCCCTGACAAGACAGCTCCCATCGGCCAAGGGTAATCCTCTGAGAAGGGAGGCAGCTGCGAGCCTCAGAACCACTCACAGCTGGGATGGAGATGCACAGCCTTGTGAAGGGAATCTGGGGGAGCCACCATAGTGATTTCTACAGCAGCATGGATTCAGAGGTTGAGTGGTGAGAGGAGAGAGGGGCATCAACAGAGAGAAAATCCATCAAGCAGGTGGAGATCAAGAACTCGTTCTCCTCCCACCTAGACATGAGGTGTACTTCGTTGCTCACATTCTAAGCCCACATCTGTCCATTCATGTTTCTGTCACTTGTGTAATATGGATCAACCATAACTTCAAGGCAGGACTTCAGAGCCCACTTCCATCAGATTCAACTGCCTCGGGTACCACTTCCTCAGCTTCCTTGCCAAGTTCAAATGGCAACTTAGAAAAGTCAAAGCATTGGTAAAAGCAAAAGATCACTCCAGAGCTCTAGTAGTATTTTAGAAAGCCAAGGCTTTCTGAACCATCGGACAGGCCACTGTCTGAGAACTGATACATTTAAAAGAGATAAAAACTAAATTGTCCCTGAGAAACTGGGTTACCAAATGCCACCCAGTCAAAGGCATGGTCACTGATACCTTTCCTCTCATTTCTAAAAAGGAAGATGGATCAAAATGAAGTCCAAATGGTGCACTTTCCAATCTAATCAAATCAGGGCTGACCAAACAAAATTATAAATCAAGGTAGTGCTTTCTGGAAGCAGACTCCTTTCCACAGGTATCTAGAGACTCGGGTAAATATTTGAAGTAGCAGAATGAACATAGCCACACATAATTTCCAAGTATTGCTGACTGAACTGTCACTCATTATGCCACTTTTTCTCAGTCGAGTTGTTGTGTACAAGTACCACACGCTAACCAGTTGTGCCATGGAGCTCCTAGGTTTTCTAAATATCTGATACAATAACCCCAGATTTTGCAATGGAGAACTTTATTGTTTTATTCTCTTGAGGTAAAATGTATGTAGGGTGAAACACATAAATCTTAAGTATACTTTCCTGAGTTTTGAATGCACCCACATGTAACCCAAACCTCATCAAAATATGAAACATCTTCTCACTCCAATCCTTGCCCCCACCACCGAGAAGCAACTACTGTTACTTTTTTCCCCATCGATTAATTTTCCTTATTCTAGAAGTTCCTCTAAATAGAATCGAACAGTATATACTCCTTTGTTAAAGGCTTCTTTCACTCAGCATCATGGTTTTTGTTTTTTGTTTTTTGTTTTTTGTTTTTTTTTGCGGTACACGGGCCTCTCACTGTTGTGGCCTCTCCCATTGTGGAGCACAGGCTCCAGACGCGCAGGCTCAGCGGCCATGGCTCATGGGCCCAGCCGCTCTGCGGCATGTGGGATCCTCCCGAACCGGGGCACGAACCCGTGTCCCCTGCATCGGCAGGCGGACTCTCAACCACTGCGCCACCAGGGAAGCCCAATGGAGAAATTTTAGAACCAAACTTTTTCCAGCTTTAGTTCTGATGATTAAAGCTAATTAAAAATTCTGACTCAGGGCTTCCCTGGTGGCACAGTGGTTGAGAGTCCGCCTGCCGATGCACGGGACATGGGTTCGTACCCCGATCCAGGAAGATCCCACATGCCGCAGAGCAGCTGGGCCCGTGAGCCTTGGCCGCTGAGCCTGCGCGTCCTGAGAGGCCCGCGTACGGCAAAAAAAAAAAGGAAAAGCTGATTCAGATAATTTGGATAATTTCTAAAAAAAGTGATGTCTTTTAAGAAAATATTTTGAAGTGAATTTGGCAATATTTTTTCCACTAGAGAGACCCACGGCCACAAAAGCAAAAAATCTCCAAAGTTAATAACCTTCCAGAAATCCATTCCTGCTCCACAATAAAATCACACACACACATGCACACACAAAATCTGTTTTAATCATTTGCAAACTGCTTAAAAGATATAATAAGAAAAAGAAAAAGGAAAGAAAGAAACCACTACAGACCTCACTGGAGACATTTTATCTTTAAAACTCAGTGCTGGCCTAAGAAAACCAATCAACCGTTTTTCTGTTCTTGGGCATAGCAGCAGTAATATAACCTGAAGAATAATTCCCTGGGTGCTTTATTTCTGGCATACTCTCTTAATTGGCTAGCACGCTAATCCCTTTCTTAGAAGAACACTTAGCACTGGAAATGTGTGAGGTAAACACAAAAATATAAGTCCTGGTTTGGTATGCACATCAGCTCCATGGAAACCAGCCTGGCAATGCTGAGCTCCGGGCTGTTGGGTTATCTGCAAGGAGCAGATGAGCTCTGAATCAAAGCCTGAAGAAAAGTGCTGTCAACAGGATTATGGACACAGATTGCTTCTCACCCTATGGCTCCCTTTAATTCTGAACCAGGAGACTTAAACTTGACACTTGAATGGACTAGGTCATCATGGGGCCTCTATTTCTCATTCGTTGCCTCAGCTGACAAAATCTTAGCCATTTAGAATACAGACATCAATGTGTGACATTATTTTAGTTACTGTTTCCAGATCTAAGGAATATATTTGTAGAAATCTTCAAATGTTATATTTTGTGTTCAAACAACAAAATAAATGCTTTTCTATGTTAGCTATTTTGTGGGCACAGGAATTCTCTTGTCCTTGGTTCTACTGGCATGACCCTTGTGGTCTAGGAATGTCTTGGGCGTTCTTCTGGGGGCAGAGAGAATTTCCCTCTCAACGCCTCATGGAGGGATATTTCCAAGGACCAATCAAAGCTCTCTTAGAAAACCATACCCTCTTGTTCACGGAAGTCCTTCTCTTATCCCAAGTGCCTCCCTGAGTCCACTCAGAGAGACAGCCTAGGGCTGTATGAAAATGGAGACCTGAAAAGACCTTTTGGCTAAAAGCTCCCATTCCACATGTAAGAGAGGAGTTGGATGAAGCCAGCTGTCCAGCCCCCAAAGACTTTATTAGAGATTTCAAAGGCCAAAAAGTGAAAGAGAAGCAATGAATGACTCAGCCAGGAGGACCATCCCACGTAACCACCACAGATCACCAGGGTTTACAACATGGTGTCCACGGAATTCAGGGGGCCAGTGATTAGGATGGCAAAATATCTTTATTTTTACTAGCCTCTAACAAAGCAATTTCTTTAATTAAGAATGTAGATAATAAACCACATTAATATTGGTAATATTTGTTATTTTGCCACCAATAAAAAATGACATGCTTTCATATGACATTACAGATATGCCAGATGTCCACTGCGTATGTTCAGTGCTACTTCACAATTACAGTAGTTACTAGACTATTAGACCCATGGCTAGAGCTTGCTATTAATGCATTAATAAAGAGGCATACATACCAAACTACATAATCAATGTTTTCTAAAAATATGCTGACAATTGTATTTCAAAACAGTTTCCTTTGCATGTATAGAATTATATACTCAAAAACCTTATGTAATTATGCAGTAATGAAAACAAACCACTGATATGCACAATAACGTGATTAAGCTCAGAAATATTATAAGGAAGGAAAGAAGCTATCCTTAAAAGACAACAGGATGAAGTTCACAACTATCTGTGCTGGCAGAAACCAGTAGTGGACGCTAGGGTAGGGAAGATTAATAGCGAAATGAATGAGGAACCTTTCTAGGATAATAGAAGTGTTCTTATTTTGGTCTGGATGATGGTAACTATGTTTACATTTGTCACGACTGTACATAAGATATGTTCACTTTATAATATGTAAATTTATCTCAATAAAGTACTGAAAACAACATTACTCCAAGGGTTTCGTCAAAGGGGCCAAGGACTCAGAAGAGGTTAACAACCCCTGATATCCTAACAGTACCTTGGAGCTTCAGGAAAGCCAAATCAGCACGAAACTGACCCTTGAGTTGCCACCCACAATCCACAATCAGCCCAGAGCTCATAAATTGCCCAGTGTGAGTGCCCGCAACTCTGCTCGGAGAATCTCTCCAGGTCCCCATCCAGTTAGCCAGTCCCACGTGGACAATCCTCAAACGTAGCCCAAGACACTCATCAGACTCACTGTGCCATCCACTCCCCAGCCCAAGACAGATGGGAGGAATGCTTGGACACCTTGCAAGGCCCTGATGGCTTGAGAGAAAAGCCCCCCTCCAGTTAAGGCAAGATGACATCCTACACTGAGACAGGCAGCAATGGAGCCCCCAACCCGGCAGTGGTCTCCCAACCTCTGAAAACTGGCAAGGGGCATATGGTAATTGTGCTCCACCAAAGCGTTTCCTCACTCTGGTTTTTCAAAATCAAGCACCAGTCAGGCTCACTCTAGAAGTTCGTCCAACACCATCACTGATAGGAAGGGAAACTGAGATTGGACCAACTTAAAAAAACTCATCAATTAGCACAAGTCCAGGTGATACTCATCGGCTGTTCATCTTTTCAAAAGACAACTGGCTCCTTCCTGCCAAAGAGTCAGACAGCCCTTGCACCCACCTTGCTCCAGGTCCTATGGAAAAACTGTTAAGTTGCTTTAAGCTGCTTGGGGAATACAGAAAAGACTAAGGGCATCTGCTGGATTCAGACTTTGGCACGTCCTTGACCTGGCTTCTGGGCTGTGACGTCTGAAGCTATTTCAGGAAAATGGTCCAGCGGAAAGGCTGGTTTAGGAGCTGGGAATCATATGCCCAGATGGATCTCTATCACTAGTGGGACGTAAAACCCTGGTCCAGCCACTCTCCCTTCCACATCTCAGGTTCTTCATCTCCAAAAACAAAGAGAAAAAAATACTGAGCCTCCCAGCCCCATCAGGTGATGATCCCAAAGACCACACTATTGACTGAAACATAATGTTTTCCCCAGTAACACTTGGTTCTAAGTCTACAATGTTTTCTCCCAATAATACTCGCTTCTAAGTCCACCCTTTGGAAATTTTCTATTTGGATCTTTATTTTAAATCCCCAAATTTGAGGCTATTTTTAATATTAAAAGGAAAGCTTCTATGAGAATTTCTATCTGGGATTCTGAATGAACAGCATTATAAAGGCAAAAGAGTGACAGTGCTTATGTTGGCAGGCTTTATTATTGTCATTATTATATCTTTTATTACACTTAATCAAGAGGTATGAACAAAAGTACAGATAGAGTGTTGACTGAGCTCATGAACACTGCCTGGGTTCAAATCCCACCTTCTTCACTTACTGTGTATACAGTCTTGGGCAAGTTACTCAACTTCACTGTGTGGTTTAGTTTACTCATCCATAAAATGGAGAAGTTCATAGTATTTCACTCATTTAATCATTATGAAGATTAAATAATGTTTGTGAAGAATATAGATTACCTGGCAGATGGTAAGTGCTATATATCCATGTATTGAATAATAAATTGAAAGCAAATGTTTTGCTCAGAAAAAAATTGTGTATGGCCTTCCTATCCGATCTGGCTTTTCATTGTTGGCTATGCAACACTGTCCCCTTATTCAAAGCAGGTCTTGTGCAGAAAACAATAATGTATTTTGCTTGTTCAATCCAAGCAAAAAAATTTCTGGATTAACCACTTTGATATTTAAAGCTCCCTATAAAACAGACAATAAATAGCTCTACTGTATAATCTGTAGAAAAGAAATAAAGCTCCATGAGTCAAGTACACATGTTCTTAACTAACAACATAATTAACGATTAGCAGGGCAGGGAGGGGAATCTGCTGAACCCCCCCCAAAAAAAAAAAGACAAAACAAAAAGAACAAACAAAAAATCTCATTAACATTGAAATACTGTCTGAAGGATAAAGGGAAGCAGTCTCATCTTTGCAGTCAGGTCTTCAGTGGACTATTCCAACTGATAATCTGTAGTAAATCAATGGAGTGTTCAGTTCTTCCACTAGATTTACCTCTGCAGATTCAGTCCATAATTCAGTTGAAGATGACATCGGAGAGAGAAGAAAGGCCATTTTTACTCAATTTTATCCAATTAAAGTTGAATCCAAAGACTAAGAACCTTTTAACTGACCCTCAGAGTGCCCCTGCCCGCAAGCACTTCGCCCATTCCCAGAGGCACCCACTCCCACCCTGAGATCTCCAGGCACGCTGCATTTACAAGAAACACTATTTTTAGCCACTAAACATGATGCTTTTGTTTATTCTATTTAAAGACCATTGCAGGATGCCAGCTAAACGTCCCATTTTACATCATCCCTCACCAGAACTGACAGTTGGAAACAGTTAGTTCTGCACTGCTTCCATTGTGTTCCTGAAGTCATTTGAATGATTTAAATCAGAGATAAGTATTTGCAAACGAGCTAAAGGAAAAAAGATGTGTCTGAAAACTCCAAACTGCCTCGTTAAGAAAGCACTTAGTTCTAGTTTAATTCTTGGGGATTTGGTTAATGTTTATAAAGCGCAGGGGTAGTTCTCAGATGGTAACATTTCATGGTAACTTGTAAGGATTCCCTGTTTCCAAATCAACTATTTATTTAAACTGAAAAGAAAACTGTATAAGAGGAGAGCCCTTCATTCACTTTTTAATAAGTCCACAACCTAATATTCAAACAACAATAATTTTAATAGTATTATATTTTATTGAGCATTCGTCACGTGTCAGCACTAGTCTGTCTCTGATATGTAAGACATTAGCTCAATCCCTAAGTCTCAAAAAGTTAGTACTATAAGCTTCACTTTCAGATGAAAACACTGTGGATTGCAGACATTAAAAAATTTGCCCAAAGTGAGAAGCTGACCTAGCATTACATCCAACACTTGAGTAAATGTGATCAAAAGGTAATGAGTTTCTTTCTTATACTTGACTTGTATACAAGATTCCACAGATCGGCATGACCAGTGACCTGCAGGTGGTATTTCTGGGACATTCCTTCTAAACGTGTCCAGGAATCCAAGTGGGACCTCCCAGCCCTAATGATTCATAACTAAGATGGGCCTTTGATCTTTCCACCCTCTTGGGTTCCTTCTTTTCCAACAAATCACTTATTCCCTAAAGTCAATCTCTGTAAATTGCAACCCAATGAAGCAATTTATTCTACGAGATTTATCCACTGGCTTCACATCCTCTGAGAGTATTTATGCTCCAAAAGAGGAATGTGTTAATCTCCACAAACCCCTAACCGTCCTGTCCATGGCAGACATGGAAGAATAGGCCCTCATTTAGGCTCCTAGGGTTCACTCCAGGGAGCATCCCTGCCCACCCTCTGTTACTGGCCTCTCATCATTAGGGGGCCACGTTCACAGACCCAAGTTATTTTAGCAACCCACAAATCAAGCTTCCCACTCTCAGACTCTCTCTTTGCATGCAGCTCTATAAAAATCAAAGCTAGCCATTGCACTGGCACAGAAATGAGCATTTCAGTAGATAATCTGGACAGTTGCTAAAGGCTGAATCTACATGGCAGTGCATGTGAGGTGAGGACCTCAGGATTAAGGAAAAGATAAATAACAAGACTGAAGGGGGTTCAGAGAACCAGATTTGTGGTGATTTTGCCTCTGAATGCCTGAGGTCAAACCATAAACTACAAGTCCCCTCGCCCCACCTCTCACACCACTAGGGGACACTAGTCGAGATAGCCTGGCTCCACTTTGCAGGAAGTAGCTCCTCATTCATTCACTACAGGTGGCTGAAGCTTGTGGAAAACCTCAACTGGCCGTGGACCTTAAGGCATACAGTAGAATGGAAACTCCATGGTTTTGACCCAGAAGTGCCTGGGTTCAAATCCTGACTCTACTGCATTGTTATCTTTAACCACTTTGAGTCCATTTCTCAGCAGGAAAAATGGGGCTCACAATGTTTGCTGAGTGTTGAGAGGCTTAATCAAGACAATAAATCTCAAATTACAGGCACATGTCCAGTGTGGAGCAAATGTTAGAAATATCAGCTTCCCACAGAAAACTGTGAATGGCTCCTGTCTTCTGGAAAGGTATGGTTGAAATAGACAAGAGCATGGGAAATGTTGAAATGTCATGGTTAGGAGTGTAAATTCTGGATTCAAATCCTGGTGGGCAAGTTGCTTAACCTCTGTCTCATTTTTCCTCACCTATAAAATGGGATAATCCTAGTAACCAGTTCATAGGATTGCGGTGGGGAGTTTGTGAGCTCTTAGAACACTGTCTGGCCCACTGTAAGTGCTATTTATGATTATAATGATTATTATTATCATTTGCCCAAGTGGATATACACTCACACACAAATCATGCCCAATGAAGCCTGTTTGAAAGATTCAGAGATGTTTTGATCATAAAGGAGGCACCTCAGGGGGAGTGCGAGACCTGCCTTCCCTTTTATTAAAGGGCTATCAAGCATGACAAGGGTTTTGATTCATTGTGTTTGGCCCTCAGGGATAAATCAGCCTCGGTGGATTAAAGCAGTAGGGGATGCGTTTTGGCTCCAGTTTAGGAAAAAATGGAAACTGGCCGAGTTGCTCAGAGATGAAACAGGCTGTTCCTAGAGGGAGGGAGTTTCAGGTCACAGGAGGATTCAAGCAGCACCTGGACATGCCTTTGGCACAAGTGGTCCCTACAAGCCTCCACTGAGTGATAGGAACAGACAACCCTCACGAA
Organism: Monodon monoceros; assembly: GCF_005190385.1. Taxonomy (NCBI): domain Eukaryota; kingdom Metazoa; phylum Chordata; class Mammalia; order Artiodactyla; family Monodontidae; genus Monodon; species Monodon monoceros. The sequence goes on along the minus strand of NW_021703769.1, from coordinate 34,552,560 downwards.
CCCTCCCAAGACCGAGGCTTATGACGATATGAGAAATAATGAGTCCAGGAAAATCAATGCTCCATAAATATCACAGCTATCACTGTTGGGGACACTAACAAAATGCCTTTGAGTCCATCAGTCATGTTCCCCCTTTTCTGCTGGACCAGAACTTACTTCTTTGCGTTTGCCAGTACTGCTCACCCCTCACAGTTGGAGAGCTGGCGTGGAAGCTTGTTCCCCTCTCTGTCTGAGATGATCTTTCAAGAAAACAGCAAGAAATGCTATTCATTTGAGATGAGAACCTGGCCTTTGGTGCACCGTTCCATTTTAATTCATGGCTTATTGGCAATCACTCATCTCCTGCTGGAAATTAATTAAAGTTTGTGTTCCACAGGAGCTGGTATTTGCTTTGAATCCTAGACCCCAATCGAAACTTTGAAATGACAAAAACAGGTCTCCAATTTGGGGCTCGAAGAGGCATATTTCAAGAGCCCCCTGTCGTTCTCAGCTATTCTGCTCTGAACAATGTGCTATAAATGTTCTCTGCAACAACATGTGGGGTGGATTTTAGCCACCTGGAAGTTCCTGCTGATTTTGCCAGAAAAAAAAAAATTCTACCTAGGACTGGACATAAAAGGCTAATTTGGAGGAAAAAAAAATAGAATGTTCTCTGGAGATTTAAAAATGACCCTCTTCGTATTGTGCTTCTCTGGTTCTTTTTGAAGGACGTAATACACCATATATAAGAAGGGTAGTAAAAAAATGATTTATCACCCTTGAATTTCCCTTGTTTCTCTCCCAAACCCCTTTTAAAATTTATATCCATCTTTGTGGTATTCTTCTAGCTTCCATCTGCTCAGGAGGTGAAGCTCAGCCCTCTTGGCAGGGTCAGGAAGTAGCGGCTCCCCTTTCTGTAAAGGCAAACCAACCCAGAGACAAAATAACCCAGGAGAGAAAATCATGACCTTTCATCTGAAACCCCCCAGATCTATATAAAGACTAATGTAACAAAGAGGGAACAGGAAGCCTTCTTTCAGCCCAGACGTTCTTCTCATATTTTCAGGAGCTGTTCATGGGAGGAGACCTTCCATTTCAGGGATACACGCAGGACACTGAGATGGGGTCAACCCTGCCTGGTCCAGGGCAGAATATTCCTCACCTCTACTTGTTCTCCTAGGAGAGACCACCAACTCTTTCCATGTACAGCAAGCCTTGTAATAGATTCCCTACCTGCAATCAATGTAATCCATTGTAATTCTATTTGTCTACTTTCTTTTTTCATCTTCTTACACCAAGACTGTCTCCTACCATCTTCAAGACTCCATCCCATTGTCCAGATACTACATTAATGACACAATATGATATTTGATAAATAAAACTGTTCTTTGGAAAATAAAAAAGAACCCTAGGTTTTACTTGAAAGGGAAGACAGAAATAATTCATCTCTAACACAGTTTGAATATGAATAAATAAGAGTGTTAAAAAATAAAAGAAAGTTAAACATTGAAAGAGGCATCAGAGCATGCAACTAGCAACTTCTCTCAGCAGCTGTGATTAGAATGCTATTTAATCGAAGGAGAGAAAAAACTAGAAAGCTACATTCTGCACATGCAATGAGAAGATGCAATGCATTGCTATTACATTTCTAATTGAAAGCCAAAGTTTTAAATAGATAAAGCACAACACTGACTCCTGATGTTAGATACAGTATAATTAAAAGGCTAATTTTGACCCAATCAAGCCTGTTTAAATTGGACTCATAGTAATTTAAATTGACCACATATCTGGGCCTATTATCAAGTTGCCAGTGTCTTGAATAACTATCATGACATCTTCAGATGATATCAGAAAAGAGAAGTAGTTTCCCCAAACTAGAGAGTTGGCATGTGTTCCTCTAAGAGAAATTAGTTTAGTTTAAGAATCTTCATTATTTTTCTTGACAAGTTAACAATTATTCATGGAACATCTACACTAGCTAAAGCCCCACGTAAAAGGCCTCAACAAAGAGTAGGATCTAACTGTGCTAGTAGTAGCAACTGCACAAGAAAAAGGAAGAAAAATCCAAAAATAATGGAAACAATAAGTGCTCATACGCACCGAGTTCTTACTGGGTGCCAGGCAGTGTTCAAAGTACATCATGTTTACTGATACTTCAAATCTTCCCAACAACCCCTGGAAGTAGTTGCTAATATTAATTCCATTTTATGTATGAGATACTTGGGGCAAAAAGGTTAACTGATTTGGCCAAGGTCATATAGCTGGCAAACAGTGGAGCCAGGATTTGAATCCAGGCAATGTGATGTCAAAGCCACGTCCCTGGTCGCCAAATTCCCACCCCTGGAGATGACAGAAATACTGCTGATGTTCTGAAGTCTTGCCAGGCAATCTCAAAGCACAACTTCAATTCCATCCTTAGAATAAATCCTTCAAGACAAATGCACTGGGTCAAAGCATATGCACGTTTTAAATTTCCATAATACCTAGTGCCTAGATGTTGCATAGACTCTGGACTGGCAGGAAGGGAGGAAGAGGGTATTCCAGATGGTGGAAACAGCATGCACAGCAGGATGGTGGGGAACCGGATCCAGCAGCAGTGGGAGCTTCATTTGTTCAGCATGTGGGGGATGGGACGGGATGCATAATGGCAGGTCTTGGTAGAGCAGTGGGTGGGGGCTCTCTTTACCAGAGTTCTGGCTGCCTTTTTTCTCAAAGGATATAGATTCCTCTTGAATCCATGCAACTGTACTCAACTGTTCTAATGAAGCTTGCATTCGCTATTTGGTCAGAAAAAAAAGAGTATTATGGATCTTTCAAGGGCATTCTAGTTCTTCATGAATTCTCTTGAAAACTCTTTACAATAGACAGAGAATGACTTAACTATTAAATTGTGAAGTACCAAACTCAGCTCTTTGAAATGGCCTATTTTTTAACTGCAAGAAAGTTTTACTAACAAAAATGTTGCCCTTTGAACGGAAGATGATACTGCCTCACCTGCCATTAGCAGGGTATACATTGCCTTAGGATACATTCCTCGAAGGAGAGTTGAATTTCCAGGGAGCTGAATTTTCAGGGAGTGGTAGGGTTTCTCCAGCTCCCTTGACTGGTTCCTGTGATTCCAGACAGGAGTCTAACAGGCAGAAATAGGCAGGGAAGGTGCCTCTGAGTTCAGTGTTATAGTAATGACTCCTGCCTGCATCTTTGGTCCATGGAGAGAGGGACATCACAGCCACAGCCTCAGGAACTGGGGCATCTCTCAAAAGGCTCATGATATCAGAGGTCTCATGGGGGATGGGCCAATTCACTGATCTGAAGTTCTCTCTACCTGCAGATGTAAACAGCACCCTAGTCTGGGGCACCCTGAGACGCCCCACTGCTGATTCTGCTCTGTCACATATTCCACATCTATCAAGCACTTACCATGAACTAGGCATTGTGTTAGGCTCTGAAAATGAAGAAACAAAAGGGAGCTCCTTTCTCTCCTTTCTCAGAAGGATAATAGTTTTAAGTAGTAAATAGGTACTGAAAAGTAACCACTTCCAAACATATGGATATGATGTAATTGAAAGGATGCTGTGAGACAGTATAAATGGGGGAGGTGAGACTCTAATCTGGGGGGAAGAGCATCTCTGACCCAGTGTGGTAGATTGATTGCTTTAATGGCCCCAATTCATTGTCCTCCTCCCATCCATGCTCCTCACCATGGAATCTGCAGATTTTCACTCAGGAAACAAAGTCCAATACCCTGCCCCTTGATCCCAAGTTCAGAAATGTGATTTGCTTCAGCCAATAGGATGTTAGGAGATGTGACAAACCAGAGCACTGAACAGACGTGGGGTGTCTACTTGTGCTATTGTGTCTCTACCATACACCTGGAGAATATTCTCCAGCTGGGCTGCTGGAGGATGTTGTGGATTAGGACCAAGCCATCCTGGCCTTCCTAGTTGAAGCCATCCTAGATCAGCCAACACGCTTTTGGGCACCAGACAGGTGAGTGAGCTCAGCTAAGACAGACAGAGTTATCAAGGTAGATACCACCCCCCGAAATGTGTGAACAACAAATGCCCACTGTTGGATTGTATGCGAGGGAGGTTTTGTGGTTAAGACACAGCATTAAGTGGCAAGAGATCACTGATACATAAGGTGACATTAGAGTTGAGCCCTAAGGAAGAGGCAGCCAAGAAAATCCAGGGAAGACCTTGAGCCTTGAGAGAAAGTACAAATGGGGGGTCGTGTGTGGATTCTAGATGGATATTGGATATAAATAAACAGGACACTGTGATAGATCAGATAGTGGGAGACAAGGGTTTAAGAGGTACCCAAGGGTGATCCCTACATATCCAGTTTAGGCAAGTCAGTAGATAGTTATGGAATTTATTAAAAAGGAAGGAAGGAGGAGCAGCAATTTGGGGGTGTATGGAAACTGAGGGTTCAGTGGCAGATGAGGAATCAGGGTGCATGACAGACATGCAAGTGGCAGTGTCAGACAACTTCAAGATCAAAAGAAGCATAGAGAAGGAATGGTGATATGAATTTGGGAGTGGACAGCAGGTATATTTCCATCCATGAGATTGAATGATACGACCTTGAGCAAGACTATTGATTGAGAATAAAAAAAAGGTCTGGGCATAAAAGAAGTGTGTGTGTGTGTGTGTGTGTGTGTGTGTGTGTGTGCATGTTCATCTGTACCTTGAGGTACACGATAGAATATGTTTTATTGGGACTTCATCAAAAACAAAACCAAACAAAAAACCTCAAAAACACTGTTCTAAGACATAGTTTTTGGGTTGCTTGACTCCTAAGCCTTTATATGTTGATCAGCATAATGGATAGAATAGTCTAAGAAAAGAGTCCAAATAGATTTCCATCAGAAAAGTCATGGAGACACACCTGGAGGAAAAGAGATCTAGAAAGCAGTGGTTGTGGGAATGAAGCATGGGAAGAACAGCTGCTGATAGATTAGGACTTTGCCTTAAGAGAATTTAGGAAGTTTTACAGTCTCCCTTTAGCTATTTTTTCAGGAAAACATAAATAAATGAATAAATGTAGTTTGTCTACCCCCGTTCCCTCGACTTTCCTCCTTCCCTCCCTCCTCTCTCTCTCTCTGTCTCTCTCTGTCTCTCTGTGTTTCTCTAATTGTACCGAAACATGTTTATAGTTAGGGTGGTACTTTAGATATCTTTTCCTTTTAGCAGAACGCATGCCCCATCCCTCTGTTGGGTCCTTTGGGATGCTCCACTGCACTTAAATTCCTGTGTGCTTATATACAATGGAATATTACTCAGCCATAAAAATAAATGAAATTAAGTTATTTGTAGTGAGGTGGATGGACTTAGAGACTGTCATACAGAGTGAAGTCAGAAAGAGAAAAACAAATACCATATGCTAACACATAGATATGGAATCTAAAAAAAAAAATGGTTCTGAAGAACTTAGGGGCAGGACAGGAGTAAAGACACAGACGTAGAAAATGGACTTGAGGACACAGGGAAGGGGAAGGGGAAGCTGGGACGAAGTGAGAGAGTGGCATGGACATATATACACTACCAAATGTAAAATAGATAGCTAGTAGGAATCAGCTGCATAGCACAGGGAGATCAGCTTGGTGCTCTGTGACCACATAGAGGGGTGGGATAGGGAGGATGGGAGGGAGATGCAAGAGGGAGGAGATATGGGGATATATGTATAGCTGATTCACTTTGTTATAAAGCAGAAACTAACACACCATTGTAAAGCAATTATATTCCAATAAAGATGTTAAAATAATAAATATAAATAAATAAATAAATAATTCCCACGTGCTGTGTAATACCATCAAAGCTTGCAATACAGTTAAGTGCTGAATAAATACTTCTGAAATTAAAGAATAGATGGTTTTTACATGCAATTATTTATTTTTCTGACCAACAAAAAAATACCACATGCAAAGAGCAAAAACAAAACAAAATTCAAATACTCAAATGAATAAAGAATCAGTGCTTCACACTGGCTCATTCCATGGTAAGGGGAAAATAAGCCCAGATTCCACACTTCTAAATAGAAAAGTCCTTGTCCAGTCAGTGAATAAAGCCTTTTTCAGTACTTTAAAGTATATCAGATTAAAAAACAAATATTAGAAATATGACTAAGTCATATTTCTTAAAATAATGAATAGTTTGAGGAACAGGGAAACAAAATGTATTTTTCTCTCAGTACCTGTGAGCTGCAAGGACTCTTGAACAGAGAATGGAAACTATTAATGACTCTTCTGGGTTTTCAGTTTTACGATCTTGATTCAAATTCTTGCTTCATCTTATAAAAGAGCACAGGCATTTGGTGGGATTTTGATTTAAAATGGAAAATGAGGAGGGTGTGAGTCTGCCAGATCACACAGGGAAGCTTTGGGCAACAAAATGCAAGAGAACACCACTAGGGTAGTGAGACAGAAAATGAACGTGGAGGTTCAAGATCAAAGGTGGCCCCGCAGGGGAACTGCTCATAGAACACACGCAGAATGCATTGAAATTAATAGCTCTTGACTGACCAGAATGCCTTGAACCTTCCTGAAAAATGTCTTGCTTTTATTTCTAACAACTGTGTCTGTACCTCACCTTTTAAAATCCTTCCCCATGGTCACGCATTAATGATACTGACATCCTCAGAGTCCCAAGAAAGCTTTCTTCAGCCAAACAACAGTATCCTCGCTCAGCTGTCCCGCAGTGGTTATCATTATTATGACTTGCCATGAAATTGCCCTTCCCCATTTTCTCCCATTCCCCTTCAGAATTTTTATCAATAAACAGTTAAAGAGAACATGTTATTTAGCGTGTTTTTTTCCTATGTTACTTTGGTATTGACTGTATGGGACATCAATGTACTCAGCTGATCTCTGCATATTGGACATTATTACCACTCACATGACTAATCACCCTTTCTGAGTTTAAATTTATCTTTCCTGCAGATAAGGAAAAAGGCTGATAGTTTTCAATATAAGGAAAAAGTCCTCAGGTGATACAGTTCCATACCAGAGCCATCTAATCCTTGCTTATATATATATGTATATACGTGCATATATATACATGCACAAACATACATATATATATACATAATATACATAATGTATATATATACATGCACAAACATACATATATATATATATATACATGCACAAACATACATAATATATATATTATGATATATATATATATATGATATATATATATCATATATATGTGAAATATATATGTGAAAATAACACAGCATAGGCTGTATCTGAATAAAAATTATTTTGGATCAAAAAAGTCAACTTTTAAACCCTCTCATTTTCTATATATATGGTTACTCCAACATATGATTGCTTCATCATCTACAAGTCATATCTGGATGAAGCTACAGCACGTGCAAAGCTACTGTCATTTTTATAACCTTTCTCTGTACCTGTCCCACGCTTTAGGAAGAAGCCCAATTGCTCCAGAGATCTTCCATCTGCTCCCTGATTTGCTGGTGGGAGAACAGGATCAATAAAAGTTGGACACACCTTGGCTGACTTAACACCCAAAGGAAGGAACACAAAACAAGGAGACATAATTCAGGAGAAAATGACTCTTCACATCTTCCCTCCCTTTCCTCCCTTGTTTTCCTCAAATCACCTTTCCTCCTAACCTCAAGACCAGTGTTTACAACTAAAAAGTTAATGGGAAAAGGGACCTAAAAGAACTTTTCTAGGCCAATAAACTTGTGTTATTGCCTCAGTTGGACAAGATGTAGAGAACTCACAATCTTTGGTGAGCACGTATTTGTTTCTATGCCCCACTGTCATGACTACATGAAGGTTTAAGGGGAGCAGGACACAGTACGGGAAATGAGGACAATGATAGTCCTTATGATTCCCTAAACGATACTAACGGGCTACGGGATACGACTTCAGATAATTTTGCAGGATAGCAGAACACACTCTAAACACATACACACACATTATTAAAATACAACACTGCACTAAACAAATGTGTACGTTTCTCATGTCAAGCCACAGCAAGGCTTAACTGATGTAATTAGATTGACATATTCAGTGGCTGGTTACTACATATTTGTTTGTAAAATGTGGCATTGTTTGGACAGATGGTCTTATCATGAAAATAACTGTAGTAACTATCTTAGCATACATGTCAATTCCCTGTCTTAGCTGGTTGAGGCAAACTCACTCAATAAACAGTCAAAATCAGCCCAGCAATCTTTCTCCTACTTAAAAAAATATAAAATTTATTCATCGCTGCATTAGGTTGAACAACTAGTATTAAACCAAATACAAAAAGACATTCCTTCTTGTGTGCATATAAACTATAATCCTCAGAATATTTACCTAAAATCCTATGTAGGAAAAATAATTGAGGATTTTATACATATTCTGAATACAGCCAAATGAAAAGTCAGTGAATTTCTTGCTTACAGATCAATACAGAAAGTAGATTCCGTTTATTTATTTATTTATTTATATTAATTATTTTTGGTCAGCAAACAGGTTTGGTGCCTTACATATCCTAAAAATTGGCGTTTTTCTTTAAGACAGGATATAAACGTGACTAAAATTAGTATTTTGCCCTGGAAGTTCTGGTAATTATCAGGAAACATGCAGATAAACTCATATTCACAGTACAATGTGAAAAATACAAAAATGACTAAATAAAGAGGAACAACCTTAACAAGGAAACTTTTCCTTTATTTCATGTTAATACTATTTTGTTACAAATATATATATTTGTATACATATTTTATTACAAATATATACGTACAAAATTTGCATATATTTTGTTACAAGCATATATATATACTATATATATATGATATATGAACATATTCTAAATCATTATAATAAACACTGATTTACCCACCTTTCTAATATAAAACATAGATTACCAATACTATTGTATGACCTGTATTTTCCTCCCATATCACATCTTTCTGTCTACACACCTGCCAGAAGAAAACATTTCCTTAAAATTTTGGGTTGATTGCAGGCCTGTGTTATTTCTTGTATAGTTTTATCAAATAGGTACGTATCCATAAATAACACATTTAAGTTTTGTTTGCTTTGAACTTTATAAAAAGTGTATCTTACAGTATGTAGTCTTCTAGAGTTTTCTTTTTTTTGAGCTTGTATTTCTAAGATTTCCAGATATAATTGCATTTAGCAGTTCATTCCTTTTAACTGTAGTATAGCATCTTGATGTAGGAATATATCACTAGTCTCCAACTGATGGTCATTTATTTTATTTTATTATTTTTTAAAATATCTTTATTGAAGTATAATTGCTTTACAATGGTGTGTTAGTTTCTGCTTTATAACAAAGTGAACCAGCTCTACATATACCTATATCCCCATATCTCTTCCCTCTTGCGTCTCCCTCCCTCCCACCCTCCCTATCCCACCCCTCTAGGTGGTCACAAAGCACTGAGCTGATCTCCCGGCGCTATGTGGCTGCTTCCCACCTGATGGTCATTTAGATTGCTACCCCCATCTTTTTTTCTTTTGTCATCATGAACGTGCTATCATCCATTTTCTTTTAGAGTTATCTTGGTGCACCTGTGCCAGACTTTTGGTAGGGTCTCTCCCTAGCGGATTCTCTGGATCGTAGGGAATATAATGTTCAATTTCACAAAACATTGTGAAATTGTTTTCCACATGGCAGTACTCATCTCCTCTCCCAACTGGAAGGCTATGAGCACTCTTGTTAATGCATACCATCCTCAACCCTTGGGATTGGCCAATTTTAAATTTTCACCCATCTATTGAGTAGACACCATTTTGTGTGATATTTGCATTTCCCTGATTAATGATGAGGGTTAGAATAGCTGTGTATATTAATCTGACCAGGGATAAAGGAAGGAGGAAAACTGTATGTTATTGTGGGGAAGCAAGAAGGAGAACATTGTCTTTGGCAAACTGGGATAATTTGTCATTGCCTGGCACCATGATCGGGTCATAAAATTTTTTTTCTAAATGTACAATTTAGGTCATCCTCTAAGGAAGCTTACAATTTCACTAATAAAATGACTCCTGAATGAAAAAAGTTTGGAACGAAACACAGTATTTTTGTCCCCAGCACCACTGGGTGCTCCAGAAATCTTTCATGAATGAACAATTGCACAAGATGTCCTAAAATGAACAACTCAAAAAGGATATCTTCGAACCACCTCATGCTCCAAAATGGAAATAATCTTTTCTACCCCAAATCTATTCTTCCTCTAGTCTCTGCCTTCTCTGCAGTGACATCTGTGCCCACTGCCATTTTCAGAATGGAACACTAAATCATCCTTGACTCTTTTATACCTTTCATGCCTTCATTCATTGAAGACAGAATCCTGCCAGTTTTACCTACTGAATGTGTCTACAGCTCAGTGATTCTCAAAGCATGGTCCACAGGTCACTGGGTTATCCTAAGACCCTTTTCAGAGCATCCCTGGGGTCAAAAGGATTTTATAATGATCCTAAGAGGTTATTCCTTTTCTTACTATGTTGACATTCACACTTTATACAAAAGCAATGATGGATATAACTGCTGGTAAATTCACAAGGAACAAAATGACGGCACCACAGTCTTAGGGTACCAGAAGTCATTGGATTCTTCATTCTCACACACTGTTGGAAAATATGTCCTTCTTGAAGCAGTAACAATTATCAATTTTCTTAAATCTCGATTCTTAAGAGCATGTTTTTAAAAATACTTTGTGTTGCAAAACAGGAAGTATGCAGAAGTATTACTCCTGCAGGATACTGAAGCATAATGGGATTGTCTGAATTTTGAACTAAAGTTGTTCTTCCCATGTAAAACCTTTTTTTTTACTTGAAAAAATGCCTCACAGGGAAATCAGGGTTATTCAGACTTGGGGACATGGCAGACATTTTCTTGAAAATTAATGAAGAGAGTCTGTCACTTCGAGGTAAATAACTAACAGTATTTGTTTCCAGAGATAAAATGCAAGCTACTAAGCAAAAATTATTTTGGAAAACTTGTATCCATCACCATGAGCTTGACAGCTTCTCAACGCTTACAGACTTTTCTGATGAGATCAGTGGTAGTAATAATATTAATGAATGGGCCTACATATGAAATCAGTTCATGCTAAGACCACATAATATGTCCTGGGAACTACAGTATCAACCAAAGATGACACTTTAATGTGAAAAGTTCTTCTCTATTGTGGCTATTGATTCATTATTGAGCACCTACTCTGGGCTAGGTTCTGGAATAGGCTAGTAATAACAAAAAGACAAAAATGCCAGACACTGTCCTAGAAGTTTTGCATATATTAATTAATTTAATGCTTAAAATAATGTTATGAGAAAAGCAGTATTAATAATCTCATTTTGCAGTTGGGGAAAATGAGCCATAGGGAAGATGAGTATCTTGATTTTGTCACAAGCTTGCAAGTAATGGAAATAAGAGCTTATTAAGTCTATTCATCATAGTACTATTATGCAAGACAATATGATAGAGTTTAATCTCATCACAAACACTTTAAATTACCCTCTGACTCTAGAATAATAATAGCATCAAACATTCAGAGCATCCTTACTAAGTTCCAGATACCCTTCAAAGAGCTTCATGGAAGTTAATCCTAGGAGGTAAGTACAGATCATGTGCCTATTTTACACATGAGGAAACTGAGGTTCAACACTTTATGTAATTTGCCAGTGTTAAATATCTAAGAAGACAAGAGTTAAGCTCAGTCCTTCTGCTCCTTGAGATCCTTTTCGTAACCACTAGGCTATACTTGTAAAGTACTTGTATAGGCTATACTATACTTGTAAAGTACAATTGTGCTTGAGTTCACATTCTCAAAGGTGACAAATAAACCAATTACCAGTAATTAAGATTTATAAGCTTGATGTGAAAATAGAAGGGAATCTACTTGGCAAGCAAGCAAAACCTTTTGTGATTCATTCATCCAACCCTCATTTATACCTAGGGATTTGATGGTTATCTTAAAAGTTGCTGATTTGAGAGCCCAAAAATCTATCTAGACTTTTTGTTCCTTTCTTTAGTCAAGCTCTTTTGTTCTAGAATTTCAGCATCCTTAGAATTACTACAGAGAGTTGTGCACAAAAAATCATATAGAAGTGTCTCGGAGATGTTTGGGAGCATCTTCAAGGGCAACTTTGACTCTGTGGCATTTTCTCCCCTATGGACTGACTTTAAAACCATCCTTCACTGTAACTAAACCAGGGCAACATTTTTCTTACAATAATCTAGAGAGAACACAGAAAAACCCTCTAATATGTATTGATAAATAACATACCTAAAGCCATCTGGAGTGGGAGCAGGGAGGGGTAGAGGGATTAACCTCGGAGTCAAAATGAGTTAATACATACATTTCATCAGTCTTAATGCTGTTTTCATGAGAATACCACCATGCTAACTTCTCAGTGTTTCAATTTACACAACTGTAAAACGGGGATAAAAACAGCACTTATGTCATGGCAAAGTGATGAAGAGGAAATGAGGTTAATTTGCCAAATGCTTAGGATATTGTCCAGCATATGGTGAACAACTAAGCTTTGTTAATTAAAATAAAATGAAAATGTGTTATTGAGTTACGTAATGAAGCACAGAAAAATGGACGTACATTTCCAATATCAAAGTGTAAATCAGAGAGAGGTTGTGAATCATTCTCCTGGTCTGTAGGGCCCATAAAGCACGTTATTCCTAAGGAAGTGGTTGACGCCTACAGGTCAACAGCTAGATATTCCCAGGCCTCTCTGAGTAGCTTCATGCTGGGGACAACAGAACCAGAGGGCAAAGTCTTTCTTGAACCTTGAGTCTGGTGTCAGATCACACTGTTCCTGTTTTGTTTCTCTTCCTGTGGGCAGGACGAAGGCACACAGGTGGGCAAACAGCAGCTGGGTCTGAGAGGTGGTAAGACGGCCTGTGTGGTGCCACTCCAAAGACCGAGGTAATGACACCACAGAGGTAGCAGCCCCTGGGAAGGAGCCAAATTTATTTCTCCTTGGCCTGGAATGCACTTTGTTATTCCTCCTTATTCTCTGATAATGCTAAACATAAATGTTATATTTTCAAGATTAATTTTTAAACCCATTAAAAAGTATTGCAACATAGAAGCTTCTATTCAATTTTCAGTTTGGCTGGGAATTCTTTCTTCTTTTTTTTTTCAAAACACTGTTACTGAGGGTCCACTCCAGGCCAAGTCGTCATCATGATGGCTTTCTGAATAAACTGATGAAAACAATCCCAAAGCATTTTACAGTCTGCATAACCTCATCCGAGCTGTAGTCTAATTTCTATTCTTCTAGACTGGGATACAGTGTTGTACTATAAAATGTAAGACAGGTAACTGCTTTAGTTAAATGTCTCCAAGTCAGTGGCATAGTCTAGATTCTGGGATCTATGCAAGGTTAGGTGCAAGAGGCTGGGAACTGGGGATGGGGAGTGGGGCGTTTCTTGTGCACAAAAGAAGATCAAAGCAACACAACTGATTTATGGACATTGCAACAGGTGCTGTAGGTGACCTGCCCACATCCCCTTGGCATTGACCACCCCTCTGCAGGCCCAACCCTATGACTCCAAGTGAAAATTCACTTCCATCTCTTTGATTAAGGGTTTTCTCTGGCTGCCTTAGCCTGCCAGGCTATGGCCAGAAGTGCTGGGGGTTCATGCCCTTTTCCCCAAGGCGCAGCTCTTCACCCATGACTGATGGGAGGGTTGAATAAATATCCCAGTTTACTTGTTCCTTCGCTGGACTTACTCTGAAGTGGAAGGTCTACACTGTGTCCCGGGGAAGCCCAGAGACAGAGCTCCCACAGCGGTAACTAGTTTGACAACGCACCCACTGTGAGTGTTATGGACTCTTCTTTTCCTGTCTCTCCTTCCATTCCTTACAGGGGTTTTCCTGGCACTGCCTTCCAAATAAACTACTTGCACAGAAATCCTTGTCTCAGAATCTCCTCCTGGGGGAACTCAAACCAAGACAGAGTAATCCACAGTGGTCTGCTGAGTTTTGGAGTCCATTTTCTTCCTTTATGTCTGGACCTAAACAGTAAAATCAATCTCTATTTAACTACCAAATAAAAGCCAGGTCTCAATTTTTCATAACTGTGATACAGCAGCCTTCTAACAGCTTTCAGGAAGCCTACTGCACTATTTTAGGTACACAGGAAAAGTTAATTAGACACAAGGAAGCCAAGAAATCAATTAGAGTGAATCAGGTTATAAATCTCCAGTTGCCTGCTTTTTAACATTACATGTTGAAATATCACAAAAGACAAATCAAATGATCTTTGAGAACTTATTTACAACTGTTGTCATTCACCTCTATTAGGCACTGGCACTCACTCATTAGTTACTTTCAAGCAGTTGGGAAACACTGTCAGAACCCAGCACCTAATGGGTCCAAGTGATGGGAGGCTGGAAGAGAAAAATGGTAGAAAAGTCTGTCTTTGAGTCACACAAGCTCAGTGACTCTGAGTTTCCTGGGATAGTATCAAGGCTTTGTTCACCCTGAGATCACTGGCTTCACTTATTGGCCTGATCAACCCCACTCATAACTTCATCTTTCAGCAGAGACCTTCCTTTATAGCACTTAAGATGATATATTTGGGAGTCAGGCTGCCTGGGTTCAAACCCTGGCTTCACCTCTAACCAGCTGTGTAATTTTCAGCAAATTACTTAACCTCTCTGCACCTCACTTTTCTCTTCTGCAAAATGGAAATAATAACAGAATCTACATCATAGAGCTGTTATGAGGATTAATGAGCTAAGCTACATCCAGCAGCATCGGCACTGGGGAGCTGGATAGAAATTCCTCAGGCTCCATACCAGAGCCCCTGGACCAGACTGTGCATTTTAACAAAATCCTCGGGGGGAGGGGGTGTGCACATTAAAGCCTGAGAAGCACCGACTAACACATGTCCAATGCTTGAAGCAGAGCTCGACAGGATGAACGTGCCCAATCAATTTTCGCTATGATTATCTCAGCTGATGAGACACTTCCCCAGGAAAGTCTTTAGTGATCTCCAAGAGTCGTGTACGTGCTTCTATAAGACCATTCTTTTGTGGCACAAGCCATAGTCATCCTTTTACGTATTTTTCATAGCTACTTGATTCACGTCTTTCTCATGGACTTATTACATGATATCACAGATCTGATTTCCTAAAAGGAGATCCTTGAGGGAAAGGTACATACACATGTGATTTGTGACTTAAGGAGAAACAGATAGTGGAGGCAGGAAAAAACAGGGTAGAGAAGAGAAAGAAGCTGAGCAAGTTATGATTTCAGGCAAAGCCCTGGCCTTAGCCTGATCCTACAGGGAACTCCATAGGATAGATTAAATTAGTGTTTCCAGCCTTGAGGCAAGGGACCTGGACATTCATCCTCATACCCCAGTCAATCACTGGCCAAGACTTCCCTAGGAGGAAACTCCCAGGCACTCCTGGCACCTTGGAAGAGGAGCTAAGGGCTATCTTCTGAAAAAGGGAGCAGGTGTTAGGAGTGAAGCATGTGACAGGTGGGGATGGGAACCCAGGACCAAGAAGCAGGGATCTGCGGCGGTCGGGGCAGGGAACTGACATTGTCCACTACAGCTGGGCACTACCCAGATGTCTGATGGTCCCAAATAGGCCCCTTTGCCATCCTATCTCACGCCACCCCCAGGCACTCATTCCTGTATTCAAAAAATTATGTCCTGGGGCTTCCCTGGTGGCGCAGTAATTGAGAGTCCGCCTGCCGATGCAAAGGACACAGGTTCGTGCCCCAGTCCGGGAAGAACCCACATGCTGTGGAGCGGCTGGGCCCGTGAGCCATGGCCGCTGAGCCTGCACGTCCGGAGCCTGTGCTCCACAACGGGAGAGGCCACAACAGTGAGAGGCCCTCATACCTCAAAAAAAAAAAAAAATGTCCTGATTATCTACTAAGTGCCAGGCACTGTTTTAGAAGCTGGTGATAGAGTATTGATGCAATATGGTATGGGGTTTATGAAATCTAGTGGAGAAGAGAGAGACAATAAGCAGTAAACACAGAGATATACGAGATACTTCCAGCCACTGATACGTGCTAAGACTATATTCACAGAGTAATAGAGTGACTGCCGGGGCAGGGAGAGGAAGGTGAAGTCAGAAACTATAGCTGGTGCTTCAGTGTCCCACTTAGGTCCCCTGTGCTGGGCGGGAGCCCCAACTCCGCAGATGCCGCAGGTGCTCGCTAACAGTTCCCACCCACATTCTTCTCGGGGGGAATTATCCTTTTCTGAGGAGCACCACCTTGGCTGGAGGTGGCTGGAACCCACCCCTGGGTTGGGGAAGCTGCTGGTAGCCAAGGATGGGCTGGGGTCCACGTGGGGCAATTCCTACTCCAGAGCTTCCTGAGGGACAGGCTGAGGCGAGACCCCTCCCTCAGCTTCTTTACTTCCTTCCAGCTCTACCCTATTCGGATTCCCTCACTCTCTTTCTCCTGAGAGGATTCACTCAATACATTACTTGCAGGAGAATCGCACTCTCTGGCTCTGCTTCTAGGGGCCCCGACAGAAGATAGTAACTTCTCTTCTCTCCAGAATTCTCTTTCCCTGCAGTGTCCCATGGCCAGAGTCCCAATCTATATGAGTAGCCACTTCTCTCTCACTTCCTTGTAGCCTCCAGGCCCCTCCAGCAGAGGAATCAGGGGAGCAAAAGGCCCCATTTCCATTTGCACTGGCCTCCTGATGGGAATGCAAGAGTAGGGAAGGGCAGAACTATAAAACAGACTTCAAGATCTGCCAAGAATTCTCAACGGACCAGTTGCGAGGGTCCCCTGCTGTCCAGCTTCCTGGCAACTAGCCTGAGTCCCATAATTGACAATTACATCACGAACAGAGAAATCCTCTAGTTTATAGTGCACTTAATATGTACAGTTGCCAGCTTCACATATCAAAATGGCCAAATCCAGGACATACCCTTGGTCCTCTTCCTGATGAAAACATCTAAACTCTTTCATAAGAGTGACATCAGTAAAAGCTACCTAAACCCCAATGCTTAAGCTTCACTGGTCATAAACAAATTTTTAACTGTCCAATGTACTTAAGGTTTCTGAGGCAGTAATGAGACAAAACTCATGGTCACATGTAAATGTCATAAATTCTTTGAGCAATTACTAGTCTGTGTAGGTGACACTGAGGTGATGAACAAGCCAAGAGGGTCCATGCTGATTCTCTGTACATCTATCAGGCAGATGCTATGATTCTGTTGGCTTAATTATTACACCTTGTAGAGATGAATGCAGAGAACATGATTGCCTTGTCGGCAGCTTCCCAGGGGACCAGTGCTGAGTAATTGCTTTCCATCCCTGTAGGAATCATTGACATGGAACCACAGGCACCATTTGGCTCTCTGTCCCTCCCCCACATGCCCAGCAAGTCTCCTGGGGTCAGAATGAAGTATTTTGGGTGGCAGTACTCATCAATAAGCTGGTGGCATCCTGTCTCCTTCTTTATTCTAATCACAAATTTTGTATTATTAAACATCCCTGACACCTGCAACACTACGCTAAATATATATATACACAAATACATAAATTTATGTTCATATTATATCAAATAATATTATATCATAAATGTATTGTATGCCAGTTTATATAACACTATAAAAATATATGTATACATAAATATATACATACACTATATATATACACATATAAAATATTGAAGTGTGATCCTTTTGGGTACAGGATAAAGAAAGTCACATATGAGCAGGTAAGAAATAATAAACAACACTGTAAAAATTGGCTGGTGATTTCTGAAGTAAATACATTCATCTGAATCTCACTTATCACAAAAATTCAAAATAAATTCCTGTTAGATTTTTAAAAAGGTAAATATTAAAATAAAAGATGAAAAATATGGATCTGGGTATATATCAGCCTTATTGATTACTTGGATATTTTTTCACACATAAAGCAAATGGAAGAATTAAAAACAAAGCCACTGACAATTTCAACAGTAAATTATCAACTTCTCTAGGCTAAAACCATCATATATCTTACAAAGAAAAGAGAAAATTAGGAAGGCATTTTATTAGAAATAAAATAGATAATGGCCTTATTATGAAGAGATCCTCTCCTTAATATAAAGACCTCTGATCAGTGGATCTCTGGAGCTTCACTGAAGGAAATCTCTTACAAATATTCAAGATCTCTAACATGTAATAGGCACTATATAACTATTTGTTCAGTAATTAACAATTAATTAACAAACAGGGAAATGGATAAAGAGCATACACATACAATTCACATGGAAGGAAATGCACAGGATTCATACATGAGATTCTGTGGGTGCTCCCCCTGAGGTCCACCTTCCAGCTCCTGAGTGTTGTCTGCTAACCGCTCATAGTTACCCTTTCTGAAAACTGCCTTCATCCAAATGGGAGCTGCCTCACCTGGAGCCTACAGATATATCCTGGGGTCAACCTTGGCCAATCCCTGACTCTTATGGGTGGAACTGGGCCAGGTGACAAGAGAAAGTAGAAAAATTATGTGTGATAATTTCATGGACTAGAAGGAAATCATCTAAATAATTTTTGTCAGAATATCAAATAATATGGAGATGTGGTCATTATATACTATGCAGGTCATAAAAGTATTTATAGGCTAAGTTAATGGCATGGATATAAACTTGGCCCTTAGATGGCAGCCTAAGAAGACACACTTTACTATCTTATGCTATGCCTCTCAGATCCATTCTAAAATCACCAGTGGACTATAGTATGCAGGAAATAATAGATTAGCCCTAAAACAACACCAACAATATTCAGCATCAAACTTCTGCTACACAGAAGGGAAATTGAAGGAAAACGCCAAGGGTTACCTTGCATGCTTCCATCTTCAGAAATAAACATAACATGATTGAAAGTAATCCTTGCAGGTTCTTAGGAAACCATCCCCCCAAATGGTGGGTACAAGTGAGGAGACTGCAAGTAGCTGCCCCAGTGGAGAGGCCCTGGCCTTACGAGCCAGCTAT
This sequence comes from Monodon monoceros, assembly GCF_005190385.1. NCBI lineage: Eukaryota > Metazoa > Chordata > Mammalia > Artiodactyla > Monodontidae > Monodon > Monodon monoceros. Next base: position 34,533,605 of record NW_021703769.1, on the reverse strand, counting down.
CCAAGAAAAGTTTTGATCATCTTCCTGACCCGGAGTATATTTCGATGATGCAGCAGGTAGAAGAAGGTCATGTCTGGTCACATTGTATACCTGACAAGGAGGCCAGGCCAGGAAGAAAGTTAAATAGAGAAAACCACCATGTCCTTCAAGTAGCTAGGTCACTGAACTAGCAATATAAATATATTAATATAACACCCAGAAAAGGATTCCTTTAAAATTTTTCTTTTACTATAGATACATGAAAGGATCCAAGAATCCAACCATCATTATTTCATGGTTATGGGCAAATGTCAGGTCTACATCTAGATGACTCTTTGTTCAAAGATGAATAAATATTAAAAAGAATTAAAAAAGGTTTTAAAAGCTTGAGCCCTAAAGATGCTGCACTATATATAAATAAAACAAAGAGGAGGAACATATATTTGGAGAAATAGAGAGAGAGAGCAAATATATAGAGCAAAACAAGTGAGGAATCTGTTTTATAGGATCAATAAAATTCCTTGAAATAAGAAGCATATAAACAATGAGAGGATAGGGCCAGAGGATGAGATAAAACAGGAGCTAAGACACAGGCAGAAACAAAGCAAGAGCTGAATAGCCAAAGAAGGCAACATCAAGAAAGGAAAATACCATAACAAAATTAAAGTCTTTATTAGAAATAGGGCACATAATTGTCAGAGAAGAAAAATCGAGTCACTGGTACAGAAACAAACCTTTTAAACTCTCACAGAATGGGAAGGAAAAAAAAAGATTAAAACAATGAGGAATACATATGAAAAATACACCCAAATAGTGCAAACTGATACTCCAGAGGCTAAGGCCAGACAGACCAGGAAGTAAGAATTAAGGACAAGGCAGAAGGAAACATTTCCAAATCTGTCCATCTAAAATAATTCCCAAGATTCTAGGCAAAAGTTATGAAACATTATCAATGTCAACACATATTATAATGATGATTTTTTTTTAATATTTCAAGGGGAGAGAAAGAGTCCTTAGAGCTTTCAGGAAGATAAAAACAGCAACAATCTCTTACAAAGAAATAAAAATCAGGATGCCTGCACCTCTCCTATCACATACCAGAAGGTAAGGGAAGAAGGTCAACAGAGTTTTGAAGGGAAATAGCTGTAATGAAGGATTCTATACAATCATCCAAGTATTTGGGTAAAGTCAATAGAATGATATTTTGATATGCATGAGAACATCAAGCTTAATATATATGAAATCTTTCTCTAAAGTATCACTAAAATATATATTCTAGTCAACCAAGATACAAATAAAAATTAAAGCTTCAGAATGGGGGAGCCCTGATAAAAAGAAGAAAAAACTAGCAGTAAAATCAAGTACCATAAAACCTGTTAATAAACCTAATTGCTTACTCTTTCAGCCTCTCATTAAATGAACATTTATTTTTTTTAAATACAATGTTGTGTTTAATTTCTGCTGTACAGCAAAGTGACTCAGTTATACACACACACATATATCACACACATACACATACATATATATATATATATATATATATATTCCTTTTCATATTCTTTTCCACTATGGTTTATCATAAGATATTGAATATAGTTCCCTGGGCTATACAGTACGACCTTGTTTTTTATCCATCCTATATATAATAGTTTACATCTGCTAATCCCAAACTCCCAATCCTACTCTTCCCCACCCCCTTTGACAACCACAGTCTGTTCTTTATATCTGTGAGTCTGTTTTTGTTTCACAGATAAGTTCATTTCTGTTGTATTTTAGATTCCCCATATAAGTGATATCATATGGTATTTGTCTTTCTCTTTCCGACTTACTTCACTTAGTATGATAATCTCTAGGTCCATCCGTGTTGCTGCAGATGGCATTATTTCTAAATAAACATTTACTGATTGCTTACTAAATGTGAATAAAAACTTGTAAATATGGTAACAAAACAAATTTCTAAGAATATAAATACTTAATGAAACAGAAGACTAACTTGAAACTGGGAAATTATTTGAACATAATTAAAAACATATTAATAATATTTTTATCATACAAAGAACTTTCATAATTTAAGTAGGGAAAGAGATAAATGTCATACGCAGGAAATTTAAACTAGATGCTCAAATTACCAATAAAATGTTTTAAAGTTTCAATAGTGTTCACTGGCATTGACATATATACACTACCAAATGTATAATAGATAGCTAGTGGGAAGCAGTTGCATAGCACAGGGAGATCAGCTCCGTGCTTTGTGACCACCTAGAGGGGTGGGATAGGGAAGGTGGGAGGGAGACGCAAGAGGGAGGGGATATGGGGATATATGTATTGCTATACAGCAGCAACTAACACAACAATGTAAAACAATTATATTCCAATAAAGATGTTAAAAAAAAAAACAGTTATAAGAGACCACTTGTTAACTCTCAAATCTTAAAAATTATACTAAGTAGTGGGAAATGCTTGGTGCAATAAGTACTCTTAGACATAACTATGGGAGTATAAGTTTGTATCACCTTTTTGAAATTATTAATAACTTTAAAATGTTCATTGTATCTCTAAGTTAAGGATTTTGCCACAAAAAGATTTATAAACACTGATGACTTCAGAAAAACCTAAATATTCAAAAGTATGACTTCAGTTAAATATATGATACATATATAGTATGTAATACTGTGCGGCCATTAAAAAGAATGCAGTGAAGGTCATTAAATTTGGGGGGAGGTGTTCAACGGTAAGCTGTCACAAAAAACAAAAACAGCATATTTTAACATACAGTGTAATTCTGTTTTACAATATTGAATGCATTAAATTAATGAAAGGAAATGTGCCATAAGTTAAAGGTGAGATTATCTTTAGGTGGTGAGTTTATGGGAGATAATTATTTTCTTCTTTATACTTTTATGTATGGCAGCAAAGATTGCCAGCTGTTTCCCAATATTCAGTCTTCCTTCTCTTCCTGTAGTAATAGGACCACTAATTTTACTGAGCATATGACTATCTGAAATTAGGACTAAAATTTTCAGTTTCTGCTGTGTGACTAAGCATAGACTAATGGAATTTAAATGGAAGTGATGTATAAGGCTTCTAGGAATGTCCAGAATATTCTTTTCTCTTTTCTGCTTCTTGCTGAAAGGTGACTGTGAAGGCTGGAGTGGAAGCAGCCATATTAGACCTTAAGGCAAAAGCAATGTTTGAGGAGGCTAGCATAGTAATATGGAAGGAGTCCAGGTCCTCGACACCACGGGGCACTACATCAGCTCTTGACTGCTCACCTCAGAGTAATATGGGACAGAAATAAACTCTAATCATAAGACACTCGAATCTTTGTTACAGTAGCTAGACATTTTCCAAAATTTCTACAATGATACCTTATTAATTTTATGGGGGAAAAAAGCAGTATTAAAAGAAAGAGAAATGGAGGTTTAATTGAAAGCAGTTTGTTTGACCTAATTGGGAAGCACGCAGTCAAAAAAATAAAGCAAGCTATTGGGTTGGCCAAAAAGTTCTTTCAGGTTTTGTACGTTACGGAAAAACCCGAACAAACTTTTCGGCCAACCCAAATATAACCATTTTGATTGACAATTTTTCCCCCTTATTTTGCTCATTTCTTTTTTTTCTCTCTCTTTTTTTTTTTTTTTTTTTTTTTGCGGTACGTGGGCCTCTCAGTGTTGTGGCCTCTCCCGTTGCGGAGCACAGGCTCCGGACGCACAGGCTCAGCGGCCATGGCTCACGGGCCCAGCCACTCCACGGCATGTGGGATCTTCCCAGACCGGGTCACAAACCCATGTCCCCTGCATCGGCAGGCAGACTCTCACCCACTGCACTACCAGGGAAGCCCTTGCTCATTTCTTTTTTAAACAAGTAGATTTGAGGTAATAAAATCTACTTATATCCTGCTTCCATATTGCTGCTGTCATTTTCTTTGCAGCATATAGCACAAAGTGAAGATTATTTCATTTTTAACCAGATATCTGAACAAACAGTTGACTTAAGACAGCTTCCTGCTGAAGGAAGGAACAGAGAATATGGTTTATACGCCTTCATTGCTTCCCAATGCAAACTTAAAACATCAGATGACTAAAAGCTGAGAGCCAAAAAGTTCTCTTACCCAATACAGCCAGCTGACCTAACCTAGGTCTAATAGCATGGGTATACAATAACCTTGTCCCCAAATGAGGCAATAAAAGCCAAGATTAGGATCATAAGGGGAGAAAACACGATTTACACACTTTGGATTGCTTCTATTTCATCTTTATCCTCTTCCCCTTTTTACCATAAACTAAAACCAGTAGGAAGGACAACATAAATGCTGGATGTACAGCTGATCCCCATAGTAGGTATTATCCACACTGCTAGAGAAACTGTACTACATAAAAATGGTACATTCTAATAGGAGATCATGGTGACTGTATTACATGCAAACCAATGTATATAACAGTTACAAGGTATTAAATATGAAATGATAGCTTGAGCATTTGAACACTTGAATTTTTCAAATGTTTTTTACAGGTTCCAGGTCAGATTTTCCTATGATAGTTTATCCAAACTTTTCTTTTTAATGAAAATAATAAGTAGATGCAAAACATACTAGGAATACACAACAATAAAGTGAAAAAAATCAAGCATCTCAATTTCTGAATTATTAAATAGACAGAATTTAGAATACTGCCTGTTATTGTAATATATATGCAGTATCTTCCACAACTAGAATGTTAAAGGATAAAAGGAAGGGAGACTTCTAGATGGAAACATGTATTTGTTGAATAAGCATAGCAGTTATTATTTGTTAATTTAAAAGAAAAATTAGGAAAAAAGTAAAAGGCAATAATTAAAAACAACCATACGAAGACAATAACACTAGGCAACATCTTCATCCAAATTCAACCTACACTGTTGAGAATCTTTTTAGGCCAAAGACACAAAGTCAATTTGGAAATGAATTAAGGAGAGAAAGAAGAGTTACCTAATTGAAATCTTTGTGTAGATCTTTGTTTTTTGATGTGTGAAGATTTATTGGTAAAACGAGTCTAAAAGTTTAAAAGTATCTAATAAACAAACATCCTCACTTCATATGCACTTTTAACATCTGATCTTTGCTGCTGAATTATTTACTGAATATAGTTCATGGTATCTACAACACAGTAAAATGATTTTCAAAAATAATTTAATCAAACACATAGCCCAGGAGAAAAAAAGGATGAAATTGCTCTAAAAAGAGTCCTACATAGAAAACAAACTTATGGTTACAAAAGGGGAAGGGGGGAAAGGGATAAATTAGGAATTTGGGATTAACAAATATACACTAATGTATATAAAATAGATAAACAACAAGGACCTACTTCATAGCACAGGGAGCTGTATTCAATATCTTGTAATAACCTATAATGGAAAAGAAGCTGAAAAAGAACATATATGTCTGTATATATATATATATATATATACACACACACACACACATATGTATGTATGTATGTATAACTGAACCACTTTGTTGTACACCTGGAACACTGTGAATCAACTATACTTCAATTAAAAAAAAAGGGTTCTAGGTTTACTCACATGACTTTTTTTAAACATAAATAAAAAGTCCCAGTGATTTTTTTTTTTTTGGTGGGGGATTCGCGGGCCTCTCCCTGCTGTGGCCTCTCCCGTTGTGGAGCACAGGCTCCGGACGCGCAGGCTCAGCGGCCATGGCTCACGGGCCTAGCCGCTCTGCGGCATGTGGGATCCTCCCGGACCGGGGCACGAACCCGTGTCCCCTGCATCGGCAGGCGGACTCTCAACCACTGCGCCACAAGGGAAGCCCCCAGTGATTTTAAGTAAAGAATGGCTCCCCAAATATAACCCATAAGCTTCCTAAAGTATATACCTTTTCCTAAACTGGCTGTCCTTGATAAGCCATTCTCTGGATTTCCAACAGGATGCTGCTTTCAGAGCTAAATGTATTTTTTCAAAAGAAACATGTTAACATTGTTTACCCTGATTTTTTATTCAACTTTCAATGCCATCTTACCCCAAAATAAGACTTTTACTTTTAGAAGGGGTTATTAATTTTTTGTGTAGCCATTCAGAAGGACACCTGAACAAGGAACATAGACCAGGGAAGAAGTAGCCGCCCAATGGGCCAAGGGTAACAGATGATATTCTCAACTTGGAAGCCTAACCTTCTTGCACATCAGTATTTCCTGATCTTCGGTAGGGAAATGGCTTTATTCAGAAATGTAATGTGTGATCCAAACAAGGAAGTTAATTTGGCTTGCTGTGAGGCCTCTCTGTGGGGAGAACTGCTACCCTGGTACAGGCCCTGGCTAAGCGGTGTTCGGTCTGAAAGAGGAACAAAGAAATTCATCTTTCTTTAAAGTTTTCCTTTTATCTGTAATAATTAAATGCCTAGTGTTTAATGACCTAGGTCAAAAAGTAGGGTTTCCAAGTGGAACTTAATACAGAATGTTGGATTTTGAAGAGAAACCAAATTTAATACTTACCATTAAGACATTTGTATTTATATTTGCACAAAAAGTCTTTGTATTTTCTGGAAGGTGATAGAGGTTGAATATGTAAAATCAAGATTTTTTTGCAGTTATCTAATCCAGGTCATTTGATGGCTTACTGATATAATATTTCAAATTAAAAAAATACATGTAATAACCTCATAGTTTAAAACATTAAATAGAAATGGCACAAAATTAAAAGAATCATACTCACTCCATCCAGTTCTTCCACTAGTATCCTTACCACATAACCACTTTTATAATCTTCATCTTCTTGTGAAATATAACACATACAGAAAAATGCATTTAAAATGCACACTTAAAATTTTATCAAGTGAATAACTAAATAAATAGAGGGCCAGCACCCCAGAGGACCTTTCATTTGCCCTCCGGATCCTTACACCCCTCACTAAAGATAATCTCCAATCTGCCTTCTATGGTAATTGCCTCAGTGCTTTTCTTTTTACACTAATCACTTCACTTACATCCCTATACTCTATATTTTAGCTTTGCCTACTTTGTCATTTATATAAATGAACTTACATACATTTAATGTTATACATTATGTTCTATACAGCTTTCTTTACTCAGCATTATATTTGAGAGATTCATCATACTGAGTGTAGCTGTACTACCTTTATTTTCATCTCTGTTCTTTTCTGTGAATATACTATAATTTGTTTTTTTGTTTTGTTTTGTTATGGTAAAACATCCATAACATAATATTGACCATTTTAACCATTATAAGACTACAATTCATTATCATTATCAGCTTCTGAGTCATACATTTAAAGGTCTTTTATATCCAGGTTTCTTCTGAGTGTTACGGCTTCCCCTATCAAAGAAGGTCTCAGCTACACTGGTACTATAACATTGAATATTAATGTCTATGTGAATTTCTGGCGAATCTTGGAAAAATGAAAATTCTGATTCAGAAGGTCTGGGCTGGGGCCTGAGCTTCTGCATTCCTAACACCGTCTCAGATGGTGCCCAAGCTGCAGATCCAAGGACCCACCTGAGTATCATGGATGGTATAAAACAGTTGCAGTAACTTAACGAAGAAATTCAAAGCAAATCAAGTAAAATAATCACTTATTTAAAATAATTCAGATTTAGGATGCTATAATCAAAATACCTTCTCTTTTGTAGGTGGCTCGGTATGATGGCATCCTCATACATAAATGACTCCATGTATAATTTTCATGTGTGCAAAGGGAATAAACCTCTTGGAGAAATGCAACATAATGAACGGTGAACTACGCTTGAGTGAGGTCAAGATTGAAGTCACGGATACAGCAATCCAAATCCTCAATTCCAGTGTCATTTTTCATGGAAGGGCTATGGGTGTGTTGTCGTATATGTGGTTTCCTTACTTCCCTGGGCCTGGACACAGGTTAAGAAGACTAAGCCTGTTGCTGGGGACCATTACAAAAAGTGCACCTGAGGCCTGTCCTCAACGAAACCCATCAACTTTACTTACATCGTGTTTTAACCAATGAAACCAACATGTTCCAGACAAAAGTTCAAATGGAAAACCAGTAGAGTTTATGCTTTAAATACTGTGCAAAATCTCTTTTAAGGCCAAAACACCTCAAGGAGAATGTTCAATAAGAACAAAGACAAATGAGGAAACTCCCACTGTTGCCGCTGCAGATAGATAATACTCATCAAGCATTTACCAAGTGCTCTCTAAATATTTGCTCACTTAATCCTCATAGCCATGGTATGAGGCAGGTTTCTCAAGCAGTGCTCTTCACAATGAAGAATACGGAGGAAAACCTAACTCCACCCCGTTATTCTCATACGTGAACAAGATGGATGCTTAGGAAAAAAAATTAATATTATTCAATTAATAGCATTTGAAAGTAAAACAGAAAGCTACCTCTCCACCTGGAGATATTAACCTGATATAATTCTGCCTTTCAAACCTGAGAGAATTCCTGCAGAAACACATTTTGGAAAGGAAAAGGCCTTCCAATTTTAGGCTTACTTTATTTTAGCTACTTCTTTTTTAAAGTTTTGCTTTCCAATCATTAAACATGCTGGAGTTTTAAACAATCTTGATAGTGTGTCTCATCTGGTTGCTCCCCATCTCCCTTTAGGGTTGTAAATCTCAGAGCAAAGAAGAATAAATCAGGAGGAAATATAAGAATTTCCCAACCACAGGAAAGTCAGGGAGGTGTGAGTCTTCTTTCTTATTCAGCTTCTAAGCAGTAACAACAACAACAAAACTGGGAAAAATACAGGACCCTTGACACTGGTGAGAGCTAAGAGTAAAAAAATAAAAGAGCCTGTTGGTTAAATATCCTTCTCAGAAGCTTAGCTCACACAGGAGGCTCTACTCTTACAGAGAGTTTCCCCCCAGGGACAACACACCACCTTCAAAGACCAGAGAAGCTTTCTGGGCTTAGGTCAAAATCCTGTACTGATTTTCAGGTTAAGATGAAAGCTGCCTTGCAGAATACATTTTTAAAAAGAGCAAAAACAGTTAAACACAAAATACAACCAAAACAAACAAACAAGAATTGAAGCCTGACCCAGTGCAGTAGCTCTGGCAGCTAAGAAACTAAGAGAAACTTCTGGGGCAGAGAGTTGCTGTGAGTCACTGTCTGACTTCAAACACTGATCCCTCCCCCAAGCCAATGGTTGAGGCCAAACTTACTAAGAATTTGCATCCATAACCACAAATTGAGAAAAAAACAAGTTGAATAGGTTTCCTTACAGTTTCCCTTGTCTGAAAAATACAGACATGCCTCTGAGTGAGGAATGTGGGAGAGAATGCTTCTCTCTGAAATAAGGGAGGAATCCATCCACTGCTTCATAATGAGTTGGGAAAGTTACCTCAAGACTGAGGATGTCTCCCTATAGGAAAGGGAGATACCCATTCTCCCTGATACAGGACATTTACCAAAATGTCAGAAGGGAAAACAGACCCTGGTGTTCTAAGAAAGAATGTATACGGCCATCAGTACTCCCTCCAGCCTTCTATCTGAAGAGAAACAGAAAGAACTAAAAACTCTCAGCTCTCAAACCATAGCCTGTGAAGGGAAAGCACTCTGGTCTCAGATAAAGGGAGACAGTCAAGAAGTCAGCAATACTTTATTAGGAAAAAAAAAAACAAAACAAAACAGAATGTTTGAAAAGGGCCATTCAAACAAGATGAAGGGCCATTCAAACAAGATGAAGAAAAAAAGCAGAGCAACTATGCAAAATATCCCAGTCTAGAAGAAAATAAAGAAAAGAATGTTTAAAGCATCTGGGAATAAAAAACAAATAACCCTTTGCAGGGAAAGTTCAAGTTCTCCTTAGACTTTTGTGCAGCAACATCTAGTGCTAGAAGACCATGGAACAATGGCTACAAATGTGACCCAAGAATATCGCATTGAGGTTTAGTATTATTCATGTTTAAGGTAAAAGAGTGACATTGGCAAACATGGAAGACCTCATGATATACAGGCGCCTATGAGCCCTTCTGAAATTTATCTTTACATAGACTTTGACCATGAAACAGAGCCAATTTAGAGAGACGATAAACTGTTTAGAAATGCAAAGCCATGATGAATGATGGATGGAGAACACTGATTTCATTGAAATATACTCTTAATACTAATCAAACATGGAAATCATGGTTCTAGGACAATGTGAATTTTTTTGTTTGTTTTTTTAACTTTTTACTTTACATTGAAGTATAGCTGATTAACAATGTTGTGATAGTTTCAGGTGCACAGCAAAGGGATTCAGCCATACATGTACATGTTCCATTCTCCCCCAAACTCCCCTCCCATCCAGGCTGCCACATAACATTGAGCAGAATTCCCTGTGTGAATGTTTTAATGTAACAATGTAAACATAACACAAGTAACAAATATGGAGACATGGGGCCAGGTGGAAAGGCTGAGACACACTAGGGGTGAATGTTTTCATGCTTCATAGAGAGGCATTCAGTACAAGATCGAAATTTTAAGGCTTCATGTTAAAATAATACCTTTGGAATGATCCTATTTTTGTAAAACAATTTTTAATCCCTTATCTATATTTTTATCTGCATATATGCTTAGAAATATATCTGGAATGACATTACTCCAATGTTAATGATGGTTATTTCTGGGTATTAGGATTTCAGGTGATTATTTTTAACTTGATTTTTGTCCTATTTTCATTATCTGAATATACATATACACATACGTGAATATATGTGTGTGTATTACAAAAACAATGCCACGTTTAAAAAAAAACGACTGAAAGTAAATATGGAAATTTGCTAACACTGTTTATTTATCATTTAAAATAAGTTTTTATGCTGAAAGTCCCAATCAGTTTCTCCTGTCTGTACTCATAGCATCTATTAATATATGATTTTTCTCCTGTACTTCCCTTTCTAACACTTTCAACAGTGTTTATATATGGAGACATCTTTACATCTTCTATGTTGTTACCTTTCGAACTATTGGTATCTGAATGTTACAGACCAGGAAACAGCTTTGCCCAAGTACACCTTATACGGAAGAGGTGACATCAGTACCCAGATCCGTCTCAAGCCAGTGCCTGCAGTATTTACACCATAACATTTTAGGAACAATTTATTTTCTTACTCTATTTTTTTAAATGAGTCTATGTAGAAAAGTAATACCTTTGAAGTCTACTGGAAATCAACTTCATGAAATAAATGGAAATTGTTACCACTCCTAAAATCCAATATTTTGAAGGAGGCTTGAAAAATTAATATATAAGGGAATGCATGGGAGGCAGTTCTTTACCTCAGTTCAGCCAGTGGGCAGTTTGCCTGCTTATAAACATTCTCAGGCTGGATGCTCTGAAGCAGCAAAGAGGTAATTTCACTGATTTAGGGCCTATCTACATTACCACCAAGTTTGTGATTTATTTTCCACTGTAAAAGTTTAGAAGCAAATAACTGTTGCCAAATGACATATATGTAAAATATAGTCCCATCTTAAAACAAGTCAAATTAACCGTCAGAAATGAGTTTAAAAAGCAATTCAATTCACTCTTGCCAATTTCAATTTGTGAGACATTCAGATTTAAGTCCATCAGAGCCAAAAGTAAATAGTTTTTGGTTAATATTAATGAAATAAAAAGCCAAGTCATAAAATGAGAGATAAATACTATGAAATTATAACATTACCCACCAAATGTCTTTAAATACAAACTTGGTTATTTGCCAGCCTCCCTTGTTAACATTTAGTTCATCCAATATTAATGATGGTAATTTCTAAAGGGTAGAATTTGAGACAATTTTTCTCACCTGTTTGATAACGTTTATTTACTGCTACCTCTTTAGCTGGTTTCAGGAACTGTTACATGTTTATTGTCACTGGTTAACTCCTATTTGTTCTTTGAGTTTCAAAATTCTATTGCTGAGTGAATAGTTCCCTTGAAAACAGGGAAGTCACACATGCATTTATCTTCATCACCAGATGTTTGGCATTCAGAGGAAGCATCAATGTAGGTAGCAAAATAGCTATGTATTAATTACAGTGTTGTCAATTTCAGCAATTACATGTAATTCATCAGGGACTTTTAAGTTGCCACCCCAAATTTGAGATAAGCAAAAGACATTAAACTCCTGGTGTCTGACAGAGATGGTATCAGGACATACTTCTAGCTGGTTCATCACTGTTGATAAGCTCCAACTTTGGAGAAAATAATAGAAACAATCTGGAAATCAGTTCAGATTTTTCCAATTTGGGTGTACTCAAGGACAGTTAGTACACTTCCTCATCAGGAATTACTGTTGTTTCAGATTTAATAGCACAGGAGAGAGAAAAATCTTATTAAGACTGCTACTAAATAAGAGAACTGGAAACAACTGTAAGCATGGTGGTTGGAGTGATTCTGCTGTATTGATTGCCCCTTAGAACCAGAACCATTGATTACTATAATAAAGCCTCTTATTAGCATCTTCCTTTTCCTTCTCTCTTTTGTACCTTACCATGATACTGTTGAACTAACAAAACATTCCATATTACCTGCATTATCTTTAACTGTGCTAATAATATATCAGTCCAATTTTCTAGCTCACACAACCCAAGGCACAAAAGATGTGCTCTCTGCACACCTAATAACTCTCCTTCCCAATACTAAAGACAATCTATCCAAATAAATACGCTCTTAGTTAGAGGTTCTTGCCTTCTTTCCTTAGACTCAGCTCTTAGGGCAAACATTGGTTGTTTCTCAAATCACTGAGTTCATTTTTTTTTTTGCTCCAAAGACCATCTTGATCAAGAACTTTTAGGAATGAAACTGTAGGTCATCAGGCACCTGAGTGATATTCTGCATGATACCAAAAAAAGTTTGAAAGGATGAAACCAATGCACATATCAAACTGTTCTTAGTCATTATTCCTTAGAAATCCTTCCCTATCCACCTCCTCCCTCTTTCTTCAGAGCCTATGTAGGAGGAATGGGCTGCTTGATAAATGCAGACTAATTATATAACTTCACTTCTTCTTTTACAAGATGTTATACCATGGTTACCTCATTTTGTCCCTGTTATGTAATTGGGTTGTAGGATGCTTAAGCCCATACACCTACATTAATATTAATTTTATTTCTGTCCTTTGATTCCAAGACATTCAAGCTCTAATTTTACACTTTTAAGGACAACTTTTTCTTTTAATACAAGACACTCTGCCTTGCCTCTTTTATCTATTAATCAGACAATTTATAAGTCAAACTCTCTTATGCCCCAACTATTTTATATGCTATACTTCTTAGATAATCTTATGCAGAAATTTCTCTGCCTTAGATCAAAAGAGAGTCAGAAAGAAATAACAGTGTAGGGAACAAAGAATAACCACAGGTTTAAAGCAATATACATTGTTTTCTTTAAAATAAATTTAATCTGATTTTCAGGTTTTAATTAATTTTAGAATATGGTTAATTCTCTCAAGGGTGACAATGAAACAGTGGGGTTTTGTGATTATACTGGGGAGGGATATAGCAAAAACTTCATGAAAGCTCAAATTAAATGAGTCAGATGGCCAGAAATTTCAATCATATAACCTGCTATTGAATGCCTTAATGGTTAATATTATACAATCAACAAAAAATGATGAGGAGATTAGACCAAACCCCAGGGGGAAAAATGGGAGGAAGCCAGAATCATCCCCATCTCTCTCTTTCTCTCTCTCTCTCTTTTTTTTTTCCTGACATTTCTTCTAGGCAAACCAAAGCTTCAGGGGAATGATTCCTACCACTTTCAGTGAAACTTATTGTAAAGAAAAATTTTTAAATAGCAAACAAAACACAATGGTATGACAAGTAACACACGGCCATGGTTGAAGAATGTTCAGTATTTTCATCTTGAGTTTAGGTAAAACAATGCACTCTACTGTGTGGCCCAGGGGTTGGTGTCTGCTGTGGACAATTTCTTCCATATTTGCATAGGTATGTTTTTGCTATATCAGCAGAAGGGGCACAAGATGTGATTGAGGCCAATTATATAACAGCAGCTCTATAAGTTTTAAATGCTGTTATATGACTGAGGCATTTCATCCAAAGACAGATGACTTATTCCAAACATAACTGACAGAAAGAAACAAGAATCTTCCACCAGTTTTCACGTAGAAGAGCAAAAGTTGGATTTTAATCACAGACATCAAGATTAGCACACACCAGAGGGCAAATTCAAAGAAAAAGAATTTTTAAAATCTTGATCTTAATAATTCTCATCACTAGGTTTTCTTTGCCAAATTCCATCCTCTTATTTTTCCCCAGATTAATCAATCTCTTGCTTGATCAATCAATCTATCAATCTAAACACATATTTTTTCCCTCATTAAATGAACGTGCAGTAATACATATGAACATCTGTGTCCAAAGTTCCCCCAAACACTAGCCAGTCTCAACAGTCTTGGAGATTTTCAAGCCCATTTATCACACACCCACCATTACACCATAATCAGCATCAACCTTTATTGGAAGTTAAGTCTACTATCATTTTGGCCTTCCCTTGAATTTTTCAAATTCCTAAAAAAATAATTTTGAACAGAAAAAGTATTTAAGAAAGGAAATACAGTGTGTATTTCACCAAGTAAAAGGGAGGAAAAAGAAAGATGCAAATAAAAATGCAGTGTGATTAGAATAGTGATTGTAAGGGGGGATTTGTTTGCAGACACTAGCATTCTGAGTGTGTGAATTTGATTCACAGTGTTTTGCAAAATCCCGATCAGCATTATATTTTCATTAAGAGAAAATGGTTGTTTTGGTAGATTGTTTACTAATCATGCTGGCCACAACCCTAAAAAGGATTATTTTCAATTTAACCCTACACTAACTCAAAATACACGTAAATTTTACCACCAATGCGGTACCAAGAAAAGTGTCATTTTCAACTTGAATCTACAATCTGCCAATCTTAATATACAAGAATTATTACAGCTCAGTAGAATTAAATAAAATTCACTGAATTTTGTTTTTATTTTTTTATTTATTATTTTTTTTATTTTGTACTAACTTTTTTTTTTTTTTAAACATCTTTATTGGGGTATAATTGCTTTACAATGGTGTGTTAGTTTCTGCTTTATAACAAAGTGAATCAGTTATACATATACATATGTTCCCATATGTCTTCCCTCTTGCGTCTCCCTCCCTCCCACTCTCCCTATCCCACCCCTCCAGGCTGTCACAAAGCACCGAGCTAATATCCCTGTGCCTTGCAGCTGCTTCCCCCTAGCTATCCACCTTACTACGTTTGTTAGTGTGTATATGTCCATGACTCTCTCTCGCCCTGTCAAAGCTCACCCTTCCCCCTCCCCATATCCTCAAGTCCGTTCTCCAGTAGGTCTGCGTCTTTATTCCTGTCTTACCCCTAGGTTCTGCATGACATTTTTTTTTCCCTTAAATTCCATATATATGTGTTAGCATACGGTATTTGTCTTTTTCTTTCTGACTTACTTCACTCTGTATGACAGACTCTAGGTCTATCCATCTCATTACACATAGCTCAATTTCATTTCTTTTTAAGGCTGAGTAATATTCCATTGTATATATGTGCCACATCTTCTTTATCCATTTATCCGATGATGGGCGCTTAGGTTGTTTCCATCTCCGGGCTATTGTAAATAGAGCTGCAATGAACATTTTGGTACATGACTCTTTTTGAATTTTGGTTTTCTCAGGGTATATGCCCAGTAGTGGGATTGCTGGGTCATATGGTAATTCTATTTGTAGTTTTTTAAGGAACCTCCATACTGTTCTCCATAGTGGCTGAACCAATTCACATTCCCACCAGCAGTGCAAGAGTGTTCCCTTTTCTCCACACCCTCTCCAGCATTTATTGTTTCTAGATTTTTTGATGATGGCCATTCTGACTGGTGTGAGATGATATCTCATTGTAGTTTTGATTTGCATTTCTCTAATGATTAATGATGTTGAGCATTCTTTCATGTGTTTGTTGGCATTCTGTATATCTTCTTTGGAGAAATGTCTATTTAGGTCTTCTGCCCATTTTTGGATTGGGTTGTTTGTTTTTTTGTTATTGAGCTGCATGAGCTGCTTGTAAATTTTGGAGATTAATCCTTTGTCAGTTGCTTCATTTGCAAATATTTTCTCCCATTCTGAGGGTTGTCTTTTGGTCTTGATTATGGTTTCCTTTGCTGTGCAAAAGCTTTGAAGTTTCATTAGGTCCCATTTGTTTATTTTTGTTTTTATTTCCATTACTCTAGGAGGTGGGTCAGAAAGGATCTTGCTGTGATTTATGTCATAGAGTGTTCTGCCTATGTTTTCCTCTAAGAGTTTGATAGTTTCTGGCCTTACATTTAGGTCTTTAATCCATTTTGAGCTTATTTTTGTGTATGGTGTTAGGGAGTGATCTAATCTCATACTTTTACATGTACCTGTCCAGTTTTCCCAGCACCATTTATTGAAGAGGCTGTCCTTTCTCCGCTGTACATTCCTGCCACCTTTATCGAAGATAAGGTGTCCATATGTGCGTGGGTTTATCTCTGGGCTTTCTATCCTGTTCCATTGATCTATCTTTCTGTTTTTGTGCCAGTACCATACTGTCTTGAAGTCAGGGAGCCTGACTCCTCCAGCTCCTTTTCTCTAGGAGACCTTCAAGATGGCGGAGGAGTAAGACATGGAGATCACCTTCCTCCCCACAAATACATCAGAAATACATCTACATGTGGAACAACTCCTACAGAACACCTACCAAACACTGGCAGAAGACCTCAGACTTCACAAAAGGCAAGAAACCCTCCATGTACCTGGGTAGGGCAAAAAAAAAGGAAAAAACAGAGACAAAAGAATAGGGACAGGACCTGCACCTAAGGAAGAAAAGTTTCCACAAACTGGTGGAGATGGGGGTTGGGTGGGAGGGAAGCTTTGGAGCCATGGAGGAGAGCACAGCAACAGGGGTGCAGAGGGTAAAGCAGAGAGATTCCTGCAGAGAGGATTGGTGCCGACCAGCACTCACCAGCCCAAGAGGCTTGTCTGCTCACCCGCCGGCGTGGGTGGGGGCTGGGAGCTGAGACTTGGGCTTTGGAGGTCGGATCCCAGGGAGAGGACTGGGGTTGGCGGCGTGAACACAGCCTGAAGGGGGCTAATGTGCCACAGCTAGCCGGGAGGGAGTCCAGGAAAAAGTCTGGACCTGCCTAAGAGGCAAGAGAACATTGCTCAGGGGGCGCCAGGAGAAGGGATTCAGAGCACCACCTAAAGGAGCTCCAGAGACAGGTGCAAGCTGCGGCTGTCAGCGTGGACCCCAGAGACGGGCATGAAATGCTAAGGCTGCTGCTGCAGCCACCAAGAAGCCTGTGTGCAAGCACAGGTCACTATCCACACCTCTCTTACCAGGAGCCTGTGCAGCCCGCCACTGCCAGGGTCCTGTGATCCAGTGACAACTTCCTCGGGAGAACACACGACGTGCTTCAGGCTATTGCAACCTCACGCTGTCCTCTGCCGCTGCAGGCTCGCCCCCTGCCGCTGCAGGCTCGCCCCACAATCTGTACCCCTCCATCCGCCTGGCCTGAGTGAGCCAGAGCCCTTAATCAGCTGCTCCTTTAACCCCGTCCTGTCTGAGCAAAGAACAGACGCCCTCAGGCGACCTACACGCAGAGGTGGGTCCAAATCCAAAGCTGAACCCTAGGAGCTGTGTGAACAAAGAAAAAGTGAAATTTCTCCCAGCAGACTCAGGAGCAGTGGATTAAGTCTCCACAATCAACTTGATGTACCCTGCATCTGTGGGATACCTGAATAGACAACGAATCATCCCAAAATTGAGGCGGTGGGCTTTGGGAGCAACTGTAGATTTGGGGTTTGCTTTCTGCATCTAATTTGTTTCTGGTTTTATGTTTATCTTAATTTAGTATTGAGAGTTTATTATCATTGGTAGATTTGTTTATTGATTGGGTTGCTCTCTTCCTTTTTTTATATATAGATATATATATTTTTTTCCTTTTTCTCTTTCTGTGAGTGTGTATGTGTAGGATTCTCTGTGTGATTTTGTCTGTATAGTTTTGCTTTTACCATTTGTCCTAGGGTTCACTCCATCCATTTTTTCTTTTTTTTTATTTCTTTTTGTACAGTTTTCAGAACTTGATATCGTTGGTGGATTTGTTTTTTGGTTTTCTTGCTCTCTGCTTTCTTTCTTGCCTTATTTTTTTCTCTTTAATAATTTTTTTACTCTTTATTTTTCTCTTTCTTTCTTTCTTTTTTTTCTCCCTTTTCTTCTCAGCTGTGTGACTGATAGGGTCTTGGTGCTCCAGCTGGATGTCAGGCCTGTACATCTGAGGTGGGAGAGCCGAGATCAGGACATTGGTCAAACAGAGACCTCCCAGCTCCATGTAATATCAAATGATGAAAGCTCTCCCAGAGATTGCCATCTCAACACTAAGACCCAGCTACACTCAACAACCAGCAAGATACAGTGCTGGACACCCTATGCCAAACAACTAGCAAGACAGGAACACAACCACACCCATTAGCAGACAGGATGCCTAAAATCATAATAGGGACACAGACACCCCAAAACACACCACAGGACATGGTCCTGCCCATGAGAAAGGCAAGATCCAGCCTCATCCACCAGAACACAGGCAACAGTCCTCTTCACCAGGAAGCCTATGCAACCCACTGAACAAACCTTACGCACTGAGGGGAGACACCAAACACAATGGGAACTAAGAACCTGCAGCCTGAGAAAAGAAGACCCCAAATACAGTAACTTAAGCAAAATGAGAAGACAGAGAAATACACAGCAGATGAAGGAGCAAAGTAGAAACCCAGGAGACCAAACAAATGAAGAGGAAATAGACAGTGTACTTGAAAAAGAATTCAGAGTAATGATAGTAAAGATGATCCAAAATCTTGGAAATAGAATGGAGAAAATACAAGAAACGTTTAACAAGGACCTAGAAGAAATAAAGAGCAAACAAACAATGATGGACACAACAATAAATGAAATTAAAAATTCTCTAGAAGGAATCAATAGCAGAATAACTGAGGCAGAAGAATGGATAAGTGACCTGGAAGATAAAATAGTGGAAATAAATACCGCAACGTAGAATAAAGAAAAAAGAATGAAAAGAATTCAGAACAGTCTCAAAGACCACTGGGACAACATTAAATGCCCCAACATTCGAATTATAGGGCCCCCAGAAGAAGAAAAGAAAAAGAAAGGGACTGAGAAAAGATTTGAAGAGATTATAGTTGAAAACTTCCCTAATATGGGAAAGGAAATAGTCAATCAAGTCCAGGAAGTGCAGAGAGTCCCATACAGAAGAAATCCAAGGAGAAATACGCCAAGACACATATTAATCAAACTATCAAAAATTAAATACAAAGAAAAAATATTAAAAGCAGCAAGGGAAAAACAACAAATAACATACAAGGGAATCCCCATAAGCTTAACAGCTGATCTTTCAGCAGAAACTCTGCAAGCCAGAAGGGAGTGGCAGGACATATTTAAATTGATGAAAGGGAAAAACCGACAACCAAGATGACTCTACCCAGCAAGGATCTCATTCTGATTCGACAGAGAAATTAAAACCTTTACAGACAAGCAAAAGCTAAGCACCACCAAACCAGCTAAAGAAATGTCTCTAGGTAGGAAACACAAGAGAAGGAAAAGACCTACAATGACAAACCCAAAACAATTAAGAAAATGGTAATTGGTACCTACATATCGATAACTACCTTAAATGTAAATGGATTAAATGCTCCAACCAAAAGACATAGACTGGATGGATATGTCTATGAATGGATACAAAATCTATGAACGGATACAAAAACAAGACCCATAAATATGCTGTCTACAAGAGACCCACTTCAGACCTAGGGACACATACAGACTGAAAGTGAGTGGATGGAAAAAGATATTCCACGTAAATAGAAATCAAAAGAAAACTGGAGTAGCAATTCTCATATCAGAAAAAATAGACTTTAAAATAAACACTATTACAAGAGACAAAGAAGGACACTACATAATGATCAAGGGATCAATTCAAGAAGAAGATATAACAATTATAAATAGTTATGCACCCAACATCGGAGCAGCTCAATACATAAGGCAAATGCTAACAGCCATAAAAGGGGAAATTGACAGTAACACAATCATAATAGAGGACGTTAAAACCCCACTTTCACCAATGGACAGATCATACAAAATGAAAATAAATAAGGAAACAAGATGGACTTAATTGATATTTATAGGACATTCCATCCAAAACCAACCGAATATACCTTCTGCTCAAGTGCTCATGACACATTCTCCAGGATAGATCATATCTTGGGTCACAAATCAAGCCTTGGTAAACTTGAGAAAACTGAAATCGTATCAAGTATCTTTTCTGACCACAATGCTATGAGACTAGATATCAATTACAGGAAAAACACTGTAAAAAATACAAACATATGAAGGCTAAACAATATACTACGTAATAACCAAGAGATCACTGAAAAAATCAAAGAGGAAATCAAAAAATACCTAGAAACAAATGACAATGAACACACAATGACCCAATACCTATGGGATGCAGCAAAAGCAATTCTAAGAGGGAAGTTTATAGCACTACAATCCTACCCCAAGAAATAAGAAGCATCTCAAAACAACAACCGAAACTTACACCTAAAGCAATTAGAGAAAGAAGAACAAAAAAACCCCAAAGTTAGCAGAAGGAAAGAAATCATCAAGATCAGATCAGAAATAAATGAAAAAGAAATGAAGGGGCTTCCCTGGTGGCGCAGTGGTTGGGAGTCCGCCTGCCAATGCAGGGGACGCAGGTTCGTGCCCCAGTCAGGGAGGATACCGTGTGCCGCGGAGCGGCAGGGCCTGTGAGCCGTGGCCTCTGGGCCTGCGCGTCCAGAGCCTGTGCTCCTCAGCAGGAGAGGCCACGGCAGTGAGAGGCCCGTGTACCAAAAAAAAAAAAAAAAAAAAAAAAGAAATGAAGGAAACAATAGCAAAGATTAATAAAACTAAAAACTGGTTCTTTGAGAAGATAAACAGAATTGATAAACCATTAGCCAGACTCATGAAAAAAAAAGGGAGAAGACTCAAATCAATAGAATTACAAATGAAAAAGGAGAAGTAACAACTGACACTAAAGAAATACAAAGGATCATGAGAGATTACTACAAGCAACTATATGCCAATAAAAGGGACAACCTGGAAGGAATGGACAAACTCTTAGAAAAGCACAATGTTCCGAGACTGAACCAGGAAGAAACAGAAAATATAAACAGACCAATCACAAGCACTGATATTGAGACTGTGATTAAAAATCTTCCAACAAAAAAAAAGCCCAGGACCAGATGGCTTCACAGGTGAGTTCTATCAAACATTTAGAGAAGAGCTAACACCGATCCTTCTCAAACTCTTCAAAAATACAGCAGAGGGAGGAACACTCCTAAAGTCATTCTACAAGGCCACCATCACCCTGATACCAAAACTAGACAAAGATGTTACAAAGAAAGGAAACTACAGGCCAATATCACTGATGAACACAGATGCAAAAATCCTCAAAAAAGTACTAGCAAACAAAATCCAACCGCACATTAAAAGGATCATACATAATGACCAAGTGGGGTTTACCCAAGGAATGCAAGGATACTTCAATATACACTAATCAATCAATGTGAGAAACCATATTAACAAATTGAAAGGATAAAAACATGATAATCTCAAGAGATGCAGAAAAAGCTTTTGACAAAATTCAACATCCGTGCATGGCAGAAACTCTCCAGAAAGTAGGCATAGAGGGAACTTACCTCAACATAATAAAGGCCATATATGACAAACCCACAGCCAACATTGTTCTCAATGGTGACAAACTGAAACCATTTCCTCTAAGATCAGGAACAAGACTAGGTTGTCCACTCTCACCACTATTATTCAACATAGTTTTGGAAGTTTTAGCCAAAGCAATCAGAGAAGAAAAAGAGATAAAAGGAATCTAAATTAGAAGCAAAGCTGTCACTGTTTGAAGATGACATGATACTATACATAGAGAATCCTAAAGATGCTATCAGAAAACTACTAGAGATAATCAATGAATTTGATAAAGTAGCAGGATACAAAATTAATGCACTGAAATCTCTTGAATTCCTATACACTAATGATGAACAATCTGAAAGAGAAATTAAGGAAACACTCCCATTTATCACTGCAACAAAAAGAATAAAATACCTAGGAATAAACCTACTTAAGGAGACAAACGACCTGTATGCAGAAAACTATAAGACACTGATGGAAGGAATTAAAGATAATACAAACAGAAGAAGAGATATACCACTTTCTTGGATTGGAAGAATCAACATTGTGCAAATGACTCTACTACCCAAAGCAATCTACAGATTCAATGCAATCCCTATTAAATGACCAATGGCATTTTTCACAGAATTAGAACAAAAAATTTGACAATTTGTATGGAAACACAAAAGACTCCGAATAGCCAAAGCAATCTTGAGAAAGAAAAATGGAGCTACAGGAATAAGGCTCCCTGACCCAGACTATACTACAAAGCTACAGCCATCAAGACAGTATGGTACTGACACAAAAACAGAAATATAGATCAATGGAACAGGATAGAAAGCTCAGAGATAAGCCCACACACATATGGTCACCTTACTTTTGATAATGGAGGCAAGAATATATAATGGAGAAAAGACAACTTTTCAATAAGTGGTGCTGTGAAAACGGGACAGCTACATGTAAAAGAATGAAATTAGAACACTCCCTAACACCATACACAAAAATAAACTCAAAATGGATTAAAGACCTAAATGTAAGGCCAGACACTATAAACCTCTTAGAGGAAAACATAGGCAGAACACTCTATGACATAAATCACTGCAAGATAGTTTTTGACACAACTCCTAGAGAAATGGAAATAAAAATAAACAAATGGAACCTAATGAAACTAAAAAGCTTTTGCACAGCAAAGGAAACCATAAACAAGACAAAAAGACAACCCTCAGAATGGGGAAAAATATTTGCAAATGAAGCAACTGACAAAGGAATAATCTCCAAAATTTACAAGCAGCTCATGTAGCTCAATATCAGAAAAACAAACAACCCAATCCAAAAATGGGCAGAAGATCTAAACAGACATTTCTCCAAAGAAGATATAGATTGCCAACAAACACATGAAAGGGTGCTCAACATCACTAATCATTAGAGAAATGCACATCAAAACTACAATGAGGTATCACCTCACACCAGTCCGAATGGCCCTCATCAAAAAATCTACAAACAATAAATGGTGGAGAGGGTGTGGAGAAAAGGGAACCCTCTTGCACTGTTGGTGGAAATTTAAATTGATACAGCCAGTATGGAGAACGGTATGGAGTTTCCTTAAAAAACTAAAAATAGAACTACCCTATGACCCAGCAATCCCACTACTGGTCATATACCCTGAGAAAACCATAATTCAAAAAGAGTCATGTACCACAATGTTCATTGTAGCTCTATTTACAATAGCCAGGGCATGGAAGCAACCTAAGTGTCCACCAACAGATGAATGGATAAAGAAGATGTGGCAGCGCATATATACAATGGAATATTACTCAGCCATAAAAAGAAACAAATTTATTTGTGGTGAGGTGGATGGACCTGGAGTCTGTCATACAGAGTGAAGTAAGTCAGAAAGAGAAAAACAAATACCATATGCTAACACATATATATGGAATCTAAAAAAAAAAAAAAAAAAAGGTTCTGAAGAACCTAGTGGCAGGACAGGAATAAACATGCAGATGTAGGGAATGGACCTGAGGACACGGGGAGGCAGAAGGGTAAGCTGGGACGAAGTGAGAGAGTAGCATGGACACATATACACTACCAAATGTAAAACAGATAGCTAGTGGGAAGCAGCTGCATAGCACAGGGAGATCAGCTCAGTGCTTTGTGATCACCTAGAAGGGTGGTAATAGGGAGGGTGGGAGGGAGACACAAGAGGGAGAATTTATGGGGATATATGTATATGTGTAGCTGATTCACTTTATTATAAAGCAGAAACTAACACACCACTGTAAAGCAATTATACTCTAATAAAGATGTTAAAAAAATAAAATAAAAAATTAAAATTTAAAAAAAGTATGTACATTTCACACAAAAAGAATATTTAAATCATCATTTATTCCTCAAAGCTTGCTAATTTTGAAAGTTTATTTTGCCATATGCTTGAAGTAGCATTTATAAGAGGAAGTCAAAATATAATGTTAAAATGAAGTGAACATTCCTTTATCTTACTAAACTGATGTGATTAAAGCCAAAAATGTGTCTTTATATCCCCTGGATAGAGATATAAAACTTATGTTTCAATTTCAACTAAATGATACAAATAGTAAGCAACAAAATCATTTTTAAAAACAAAACAGTAAGCAACAAAATCCATTTTTTAAAAAAAATAGTAAGCATAAAATCAGTTTTCCTTATTACTCCATTACTCTATTTTATTGGCACACTACAAGTAAAAGTAACATCTCTGTTGCCACTTAACAAAGTCCTTTGATGTGCATTATCACATGTAACAATTCTCAACATAATCTCTCACAATAGGAATATTATTCCTATTTTGCATATGAAGATATCGAGACTCAAGTTGAATGATCTACCTATGTTCTCAGATGTCAATGCCAAGTCTGAGTACTCCCACTCTCTCTTTTGCTGCTTTGTGGTTGTCATGAAAATATAACTGGGGTAGCCTGAGAAAACGGCAGAGCTAGCCTGCTGGAGTATGAGTTGCCATGTGGAGCGGAGCCTAATCCTCTCTGATGAGGCCAAGCCATGTGAGCACCTAGCCAAGAACAATGACACCACCTAGCTAACCCACAGCCTACTGCAGACGCTTGAATGCATCCTGCTGAGACATGCTCAGAGCAGCAGGACCACCACAACTGGACTGCAAGAAGCAATAAGTGGTTGTTGTTTTAAGCCCTGAGTTTTGGGGTTGCTTGTTACACAGCATTACTGTGGCAACAGTCAACTGATACATAATTCAAAGTTTTCAACACACAAAGCCTCAGCATTGTCATTGGCTGTCCAAGGAGAATCTGGAGGTTCAGCAGCATGTAACCCAGCGTTTGATAAAGTAAGGGGCTTTAAAAGTTAGCCAATCTTACTTATACTCTACGTAAACATCCAGATAAATATGGCTATTCTTACAATAAAAAATGAATTATCCACCCTAATCTGATGACTTAATTTCTACCATGACACTCATATGATTTCCTAATAGTGATTGTAGAAAAAATAAAAATAATAAAACAGTGGTTCAAAAATCACTTAAAACTGTTATTTCTGTCTTGGTACATGCTCTTTCTGTTAAGTCAGTGTTGCAGTGAAAAGATTATGATTTCGATAATAATATTGTGATGACATAGCAAACATGGTCGAAAATGGATACATGTATTTATGCTCCACAATTCTCTATTTTAGAAATTACTGAAGTGCAAGCAGTGCAGAATCAAAGAAGGTTAAGTACAAGACAACATTAAGATGTAAACTTGGCATATACCCACAACAGTATGTGCTCCAAAAACATTTTTTAAAGTATAAATGAAAGGATGAAAATACTTATGAAAGAGCTGGCTTCTACTAAAAGTTCCCTTGCACTAAAAATATGGAGTGACCTCAAGTTAATTAGAAATTATCAGTGATATCATTACTTGGATATTAAAGAGCTCTCCCACTCTTTGGCAAGTCTTAAATGATATTTCGTCATTCCCTTGTAAAATGAAAATGTTTTGAATCAGACAATTCCAACAATAATAACTACCTTAGTGCTACCATATGCCAGATTCAGGACCAAGTGTTCTATATGCATTGCTCATTTAATTCTCACAACCGTCCTATAGGATAGACACTGCTATTCCCATTTTATGGATGAGAAAACTGACACTGCCCCAAATCACACAGCTAATGACTGGTAGGACTGAACTCAAATATGCCTGTCACCAAAGCCTATGCTCTTAAACATTCAGAATTATGTATAATGTTAGACAAATAAGTTATTCTTGACATGGCCAGGTCCTGGACTTATGAGGAATTTCCTCTCTAAGAGCTGGTGAATTTGGGTCCAGCTTTCAAGACTTCCTTGTTAATCATTTCTCATAATGCATCCACAACTATACATGTTGGTGAGTCATGGAGAATTGCTAAATTTTCCTTGGGAAACAGGAAGAAAGAACAAAAACTTTTTAGCATGAGACTTCATATCTGGCTCCTGCTAAGATGAAAACATCCTTCGATGCCAATAAATACTGACCTTCTATATCACATTAATGAAGAAACCTAATCATGCATGAGAGAGTAAGAAATATATATATACACATATTATATATTTATATATATATAAAACTAGAACTGAATTCTCAACTTTTGTGTTACATTATGTAGGCACTCAACTTTCTTCTGAATTGAGTCAACTGATGCTGTCATGTTTAAGGAAACAACCTCAGGACATTTAATGTCACTATTTGAAATATCAGATCAACAGAACATTTAGTTGGTAATACGATGCTCAGCATCTCCTTATTAATGAAATAATTGTTATTTCTCAATTAACTACTCCAGAGTTTGGTCTAAGCTAACAATTAAAAATACTGAATATTTAGTATGTGTCAGACACAATTTTAGGTGCTGTAGACATTAGAATTAATGTAGACATTAATTCTTCCCCATTTAATAGATGAAGGAATTAAGTCTTAAAGAGATTAAATAACTTGTTCAAGGTCACTCAGGTAGTCAGTTTACAACGCTGACTCTATTACCTCTATACTGCATTAGAACCAGAAATATAGGGGAACATAAGAAATTCAAAAAATGAAACTGGGCTTCTAGGCATCTAAAAGCATCAGTCACACCGAAGGTTTTCCAATGACTGAAGGCAATTCTAAATTTGATTCTCTTCTGCTCAGTCCTGTGCTCTAAGCTGTGTCTTCCTGTTTCTCTCCTTTCACTGGGATTTTCATAAAACAAGGACTTCATGGTTATGCATTCCCCACTCTTTCTTTCCTCCAGGTATCTGGGTATTTCTTGCGCTAAGCAAGGAAAGAAAAAGATCCACCTGCTATCAAGAAGAAAGCAACTGGGCTTCCCTGGTGGCACAGTGGTTGGGAGTCCGCCTGCTGATGCGGGGGACGCGGGTTCGTGCCCCGGTCCAGAGGGATCCCACATGCCGTGGAGCGGCTGGGCCCGTGGGCCGTGGCCGCTGAGCCTGCATGTCCGGAGCCTGTGCTCCGCAACGGGAGAGGCCACAACAGTGAGAGGCCCGTGTACTGCAAAAAGAAAAAGAAAAAAAAGCAACTAAGAGTGCCCTGTCAGTGACTGTCATTAATAATACAGCATTAGATACTTGAAAGTTGCAGAGCAGGTCTTAAGCATTCTCACCACACCCACAAAGAGTTAATGATGGAAGGTGATGGATGTGTTAATAATATTGATTTTGATAATCATCCCACAGTGTATATGTAAATCAAATTATCATGTTATGTATAACTGCATTTGTCACTTATTCCTCAATAAAGTTGGGAGAGAAAGAGTTTCCTGTCAGATGTATCTGTGGGACTGCCAAGATGACTAGGGCATAGAGACTTGTGTGTTTAACGGAATATATCTCACGGAGAATAAATGTCATTACTAATTAGAATACTCATACCCTCAGCTTAAGAAGGAAGGCAAGTTCTCTGCTTTCATCTTTCAGGGTCCAGCAATTTATTATATTTTTGCCCTTTCAATTATTCTAGGGTAACAAGTAACCAAATGGGCAAGACTCATGAGATATAATCATTAAGCACTTTTCTCCCATCTCTCCTTAAATGGACTGGGTGAGTTGATTATTCTCTAGCTCCTAGATGAAAACTAGGCAGACCCCATGAAATTTTGGTTACACTTTCCCGGGTCCCTCAATCAGTATCCTGGATCATGGAAAAGTCATGTTGCTTTTGCACTAAGGCTTCTCCTCCTAAGGCACAAGGCCAGTGAAAAAACCGAATCTTGGAGGAAGGAAAGGTCCATGATTGACTTATGCTCTCTTTCCCTAAACAGCTTGGTTAGGTATCGCCTTCTTGCCCTGCTATCATGGTTTCTGACACTTCGAGAAACTTACTGAAGTGATGGGGGAGGTAGGAAAGTTCTTACCTGACTGCTATAGTAGCAAGCTGAAATTAACCTCTGTGAGCTCGGCACATGTTTAAAATGCATGATCCCTATCTGTGTGTGTCTCTCTCTCATTCTCACTTTCTCATGCTTTTGTGGATTCTTCAGAGACCCCTATATTATGTTAGGTGCCCTAGGTGTAGAGCCTGAGACAGGGATTCTTGTGCAAATAATTTTCGAGGGAGAACTCTCAGAAGAAACCTCTAAGGGACTGAGATGGGACAAGAAAATGAGCTTGGCAAAGAGCTTATTTCAGCTGAAGTTTATTATCAGCCTGAGCCATGGAGAGCTCTGGAGCATGGCTCTAATGCCTTGAGGCAAAGATGCTGAGATTTTACACTTCTGGATTTTTCAGTCAGTGGACATAGGCAGCCTCCAGATTGATGGGAGGTATAAACCACAAGGCATCTCTGGGCAAGGAGGCTCCTGTCAGCCAAGGGCAGTCCTCCAGAGCATAAGGTCAGCTGTGAGTTGTTAGCAGCTGGTACCCACAGCTGCTTGAGAATGGACGTACCTCCTCAGGTAAAGATATGGACAGAGAACTAACACGTGCTAACCTCACTCCCCCGACTAGAGCCCTTCTGTCTTCAGCTCTTTTGATGTGTACGATGCATTTTCCTGTAGCTCATTTTTCATTCCCTCCTCAACACTAAGCATAGATAATCCTAGCTTTTCTCTGCTAAGCTCTGGTTGCGCCTCCTGGAAGCCCCATGGAAAGGATAAAAGGAGACCCCATGCTAGCTACAGGCTATCCTGAAAATAGTCCTACTGAACCCTGGCTCACGACACCAAAGGTGTATGATGGGAATCAGAGAACATTAAGAACTCTCCCGCAAATCCTCCACCAAGCTCTAGTCTCCACTTCCTCAGACTCTCCAAGCCTCTCTTCTGTTCCTGGCGA
Organism: Monodon monoceros; assembly: GCF_005190385.1. Taxonomy (NCBI): domain Eukaryota; kingdom Metazoa; phylum Chordata; class Mammalia; order Artiodactyla; family Monodontidae; genus Monodon; species Monodon monoceros. The sequence continues at coordinate 34,504,622 of NW_021703769.1, read as the reverse complement.
TCTTCATGAAGCAATGTAGTGGCCATTGTCTTTACGCCTTGGCCAAAACTGGCACAAGAAGAGTCCTATTTTAACACCCTGATAGATTAATTTAGAATCTTTTCCATATGGCATACTCTTTTTGAGGGATGGAGCTCCTGGCAGTTACATGATTATATGGTACACCCCCAAATTACTTGATTCAATTTCAGGAAAATCAGTGTAATGATTTGTGCCAAACCAGGTATAATTTTATGCTCTGTGAGTTACCAAGGTATTTCAAACAGTTCATTAGAGAAAAACTTAAGATTTGGAAAATGCAAATGGACTGAGACTTCCCCACCCCTACCCTCACCACTGTACACACAAAGTACTTCTTTCATCATCTTATTTGACCTTTTCCAAAATGAGTAAAAACATAATTGACAGTACTTGTTATTAACAAAAACTGGAAACAAATGTCCTTCAAATGGGGAATGGATAAACAAACCATATTGTATCCATACAATGAAATACTATTCAGTGATAAAAGGAATGAATTACTGACAAAAGCAACAACATGGATGAATCTCAAATTCCTTATGCTACATGAAAGGAGCTAGACTCAAAAGGCTGCACGCTGTATGATTCCACTTATACTACATTTTGGGAAAGTCAAAATTATAGGGAAAGAAAACAAATCAGTTTTTGCCAGGGACTGGGGGAAAGGGCTGATTACAAAAGGGTCCATGGGAATTTGGGGTGGGGGGGTGACAGAAGTATTCAATATGTTAATTGTGGTGATGGTTACAACACTTCAACATTTAACATTTGTTAAAACTTACAGAACTGTAGACTTAACAGAGGTAAATTTAACTCTATACAAATTATACCTAAATTTAAAAAAAGAAACCACAGCTTACCAATAAACCTATTGCTATATAAGCCAAAAATAACAATAAAATTAAAAACATGATTCATAAATTTATTGATAGACTTAAAAATCTCTGCTCATTTTTAATTTGCAAGCATCAGAATCTTGAATTCTAAGAGAAATTTCAAAATATTGTGTCCTCAAAAAATTAATTTTAATCTGTAATGAATTCTTCATAGTTAGTCAAATCCATTGCAGATCAGATTGTTTGAGTAAAACACATTCAAAGTAGCCCTCCAAAAAGTCAATCCCGTCTAAATATCTGTTTCAATACACCTCTGTGACAAGGAAGTCGCCCAGACGCTGCATGTGCTGGACCTGTTCTAATGATCCAGGAGCACATAAAAGCCAAAGTGAACCCATCTCTGATTTCTCTACAGGCTTGCAGTTATGGGAGGTCTTTGTCAACTCTACATTTTGGGGACTGACCCAAGGCCTGGGACTTGGCAGGAAAAGGTTGAACTCAAGACCCATTTCTTCAAAGAGCAAATGAAATTCATACACCACAATTTTTCCTACCACATAGCTCACCACGCTCAAAGCAAATGTGAATCCACTGCAGGGAAGGGGATGCAACCGAACCAAGAGTAGCAAAGTTGGTAGTAAAGATTTTATGCTGTTGACATAGCCTGTTCTCCAGGCAAGCTCCATAACCAACCAGTGCTTTTTACAGGATCCCAGGATCTATAAAGAGAATTATAATCACTTCCTTTCCTTTTTGGCAGAATTCAGTCAATGTTAAGGTTGGCACGGAGGGGTCATTTTCAGGGGACAATTAGGAACCACCAAATGAAGATTAAAATCCTTAAATACTGCAAGAATGAAGAATTGTGCCCCTTGTCTAAGGCTTAATATACTCTATCTACAAAGCATGCCTTACATAATATTGGGACATTTCTGTATAATAACTTAAGATATTTAATAATATAATATTTAATAATATACTTTATGTATATTTCTGAGAAATATAGAGGCTGAGTGTAAACTTCAGTAAATCCAGCTAATTCAATATACTTTAGTTAACAACTGAAAGTATGCACCTTGGTTCAGGGAACTATATGTGTAAAATCTTTTTTTAAAAAAAGAAACAAGTCTCATGGACATTCTCAATGACCTTCAAGCTTGATATCCCCTTTATGGGTGCATCACCATGTAAACATCCGGGCGGGGGGCACTCATCTAATGCTTCCAGCTACTTGGGGGAATGCCTTTGTTTTTTTGGGTTTTGTTTTTTTTTTTAATGCCTTTGTTTTTCATCTCTGTCTCCCAGGCCGCTGGCACAAGACAGAACATGTGAGTCCAAACAAGTCTGGAATGAATCCGTGAAGATACATGAAGTTTGAAATAAAAACAAACCGTAAGTATTGATAGTGAGAATAAACATTTATTGAATGTTTACCATGCATGGTCATTGCCCTGTGCCTTATTGAATCTTCACAATAACTTATGAATTAGGTACCATTATCATCCCCATTCTACTGGGAGGTGTAAAAAGATAAAGTAATGTGGAACGCAAAAGTAACACATGATGAAGTTCAGATTCAAATCCAAGCAGTCTGTCATTGGAGTCAGTCATCTTCTAACTACTTCATAATATTAGCTTGCTAATTATAATAGACTACAGTATTCATAGGCAAGACAGGTATACACAAATGCTATATTTTGCTTAAGTTTTCCTTATACTGTAAAATTATTACCATATGGATAGGTATTTAGCACCACCGTTTCTAATTTTCCTTCTAGATTCCTCTAATTTTCTTTCTAATTTGTTCAAAATGAAACAAATGATTATGTAAAAATCACTCGAGTACCTAGTTATTTCTAGACTTAGTTGATGAAACTATTCTCAGCAGATTATATTCATTTTAACTGCAAGTTTTAAATGACACATTAGCCCTTCTGGCCCAAGTTTTGGGCTAAATATAGCAATTATGTTCTACAGGTGAAGGTCACTTTGCGGAATGTGCCATCTAAAAACTAGGACTTTCAGAGACACCTATGGAAAGAGAATACATGTAAAAGGATCTCTTTAAATTTTAGTCTCAATATACAAAATCTGGTTTGAGTTACAATTTTATTTACCACACCCTTTTAGGAAAGCATTTATTAATAAGTAAGGCGTGCTTCATAATGTTCTCAGAGCAAACACAATCCTTCTGTTAGCAATATTAGACTTTTTAACGCATAATATTTATTACAATCAAATTGAGAGAAAAATTGACCAGTTTAAGTAAAAGTTCTACTTAGTAATGCATGGATTAGATTAATTTCCACATTTATCTTCTTTTTACTAGAAGCTCAGACAGAAGCAGGAAAGAGGGTCTTTATGGACATTTGTCTGAAGAATTCCTTTATATTGTGCCAAAGAACAGGATGGCAAAGAAAAAACAATGTTAGGTTGACTGCACTGATGGTCCCAATTAATGACTTTCTTGTATCTCTATCCTTTGCCCTGTGACTACTTTGCCATTTCTCTTATCAAGAGGTAGAGTCTATCTGCCCTCCCCTTAAATCTGGCTGACCTGTGACTTGCTTTAGCCAGCAGGGTGCAGCCAACGTAACACCATTCCAGTTCCAATTTAGCCTCAGCATGCTTTCTATTCCCAGTCTCTCTCTCTGTCTCTCTCTCTCTCTCTGTCTCTCTGTCTCTCTCTGTCTCTGTCTCTCTCTCTCACTTTCTCTCTCTCTGTCACTCAGGGCCCTGTCTCTGTCTCTGTCTCTCACTTTCTCTCTCTCTGTCACTCAGGGCCCTGTCTCTGCCCTCTGAAGAGACTGCTCTCTTGAGGATGAGAGATGATTGGGGTAGGGGACAGCTGAAGCACCCCAGCCAAAAGCCAACCAGCTCTTAGAACCAGAGCAGCTTAGCAGGCTCAGGGCTGACCATGCACATAAGGGAGCCAACCAAGACCAGAACAACCCAGGATAGCCCAGCTTAAATTACTGACCCATGGAATTGGCACTAAATAAATGGCTGCTGTTTAAGTCGCTACGTTTTAGAATGGTTTGTTACACAACAATAGCTAACTGATACAGGAAAATATTTGTAAAAATAATTCAAATAATATTTTAAAATCTGTGTCAGCCTTTTAAATACTGATATTTATGAAATATTTATATCTCACAGAAGAAACTAAATTGTTATTTAACATATGGTATAATTACATAATTATCTTAATTCCTCTTGCTTGATGTAACTTTTATATATGCCTAATTCTCAATAAACGTGTTGAATCGAACTGGATATCTGGTTGTCCTTAATAACTCAACGATTTATGAGAAAAATATTAATTAAAAAACCTTTATTCTGGATTCAGAAATAATGATCTTATAATACACAAAACCCTTAAGAATTTTTGTCACAATTTAAATTTAATAAAATAATTGCCAAGTCTAAGGACAACTGTAATGTTCTTAAAATTCTGAAACAAGATTAGGGCAATGGTATTCATTGTTATAGGATTTGTTTTGCTTTGTTTTCAAGCAGTGATTCTCAGTAAGAACATTTTAATTTCCGTCCAGTGTTTGTGTAAGTATATATATCAAAACAATATGTGTCCATACAATCTCTAGTATTTTTTTTCTTCTATGTTCTGTTATATTCTATTCTCCTGTTCTTTTCTTTTTCTTTTAATGCTGGTCTCTAACCAATAAACTGATTTCACAACCTACTCATGGGTCAAGACCTCTAGTTTGAAAACACTGGCTTAGGATTTAGTTTCCATCTGCTATGTATCACAATCGTTGGAAAATGTTTTGATGATAAAGTACTTGCCTAAGGGTTGAGCTGTTCTTTGCTCACAGTTAAAACTTTTTCTCCACTCTGAGTGGCCACAGGTAGTTTTTCCAATATAGTAATGACAACGATTAACAACTCTGCCTAGTGATTTTGAGATTACAAAGCAGTTTTCATATATATTACTTCAAACCTCCACTGGGTTAATTGGCAACGGAAACACAATATTGTGCAATTAAGTTTAATTCTAGGTAGATCTGTAATTTCGTTATTCAAGATAAAGTGAAATTTCAGCAAGTAAGACACCTCACATCATTTTCCCATGTCCTGGTAAATTAGTTAGTTTTGAATGTGTGATGTGCAGGGATTTTCTGGAAAAGGTACACATTATTTAAACCAAAAAGCTTCTCATAGCCATATAAAATAAGGCAACCATGTTAGACTGCAGTTTTCAAATTGTTTAGAATTTTCCACTTCGAACCATGGTCAAAAGAAGTTACAAAGATCTGTAGTCAGAGGCTTGTGGTTGCCAAAGGGGAGTGGGGGTAGGAAAGGATAGACTGGGAGTTTGGGATTAGCAGATGCAAACTAGTATATACAGGATGGATAAACAACAAGGTCCTACTGTATAACTCAGGGAACTATATTCAGTATCATGTGATAAACAATAATGGAAAAGAATAGGAAAAATAATATATACATAAAACTGAATCACTTCGCTGTACAGCAGAAATTAACACAACATTGTAAATCAACTATACTTCAATAAAGTTTTTTTTAAAAAGATTTCTACCTAGAAAACTATTATATAAGCCTGCCTATGTATAAGTGGTGACATTTTATTCTTGATAAGCGTCCCTCAGAAACAAAGGGCCTGATTTATATAGTCAGGTTTTAATAAAGTCACTAATGTTACCATGTTTTCTTAATTACTTTATTTTGAACAACAGGATAATATTTGGGGATGATACCTTAGCCTAAAATTACTTCTATTAATCCTAGTTTAGATACCTTTAGTGGTTTATGTAAACAGAACTAGTATAACAGAAAGTAAGAGGATTATTCCTAGGTGGGCATGACCTCACAATTGCAAATGTTGTAGATAATTTAAAGGGGCCTTTTCAGGATCACTTCAAAAATAAATACAGTAAATGGTTTCACAGATCTCCTCCAATATATGCAGGATTAATGGTCAAAAAACTATCATACTTTTTGCAAATGATATTTATGGCTTGGGCTAAAATTTCCAGTGGCTGTATCATATAGGGTTTCGAAAATTGCTGCATTTCAAACAATATAAATGGAAGTGGACAGATTTATCCTGGAAAACTCTATTAGATGACTCCAAAAGATGCTCCAGTGGTAAAAAAATAAAAAGGCAATGTGCCCAAAAGTCACGTGAAGATTCGGAGGGTGGGGGAGGTTCTATGAAATGAGTAAGGTAAAAGCACTATTCATAAAAAAATATCGCTTAATACAACATATGGTTTAAATACATATGTAGCAGTCGCTGTTATCTGTCAATTCAATACTCATAACTTCTTTGTGAATAAAATCCCAATTTCATTTAGATCAGCAATGCATTTAGCCCTAGGCAATGAATCATGATTTATCTTAAACAGTGATGCTCAACTCTGATGACAAATTATAGTCACCTGGGGATAAATACAGTTATCTTGTATCGGTATAAAGGTAGATCAATGGATTAGAAGAGAGTCCAAAAACAGACCCACAAATGTAAAGTCACTCAAATGGGACTGTCCCAGATAAACCTGAACATGCGGTCACCTAAATACAAGCAAGGCAAATGAAAACTATAATGTTACCATAGATACTGTTTTATCTCATGCCTGTTGAATTGATACTAATTTTAGCCTTGAGAGGAAGACACGGTGTAGATAAAGGTCGTTCCCTACATGCACTTCTCCATCAAATGCTCAATGGAGTGGCCAGTGAAATTCTACACTCAGTGCTCTGTACTGCAGAGGTAAATGAGGGATGGTGGGAGGGTTAATCAAGTGAGAATTCAATTTGCCTTGGTGTGCTAATGAGGTATTATTAAAAGCAATCTTTGGAATAGTGTGGTCCAGCTGTATTGCTTATGCATGAAAACAGCTATTTAATAAAGCTGAAACGTCTTCAAAACGAAGCTCACATTTACTCTAATGTTATGTGAGATCACTGGATCAGAATTAGCCATTACTGATTTATAGGACCTTCTTCTCATTATTTTCTCCTCCATCGCAACACTCAGCGGGCATAACTGAAAGGAGTTACCATGTAAGGTTTTCTTGTTGTTAGTGACCGTTTACACCTGTGTTGAATTAGACAGTTTTTCCAAGTGAAGCCGGTAGTTTCACACAATCTGAGAGCCCTGTGTATCATTCATTACAAACTGGAAGAGCTATGTTCCCATTGGACGTGGGACCAGCAGCTGCCTGATTCCAAGCAGTGCCCCTTTGGAGTCAAGCTTGGACAAGGACAGCATCTCCATGCTTATTTGGGCAGCTGTATCAGGAGGCCCCCAAGTTCCCCTTAGGTTTCTTTTTTTCCTTTCCAGTCTATGGTGGATGTACCACTCTACCCTTGCTCTCTCATCATCCATAATTTCTTACTACCTTCCTCTCTCATCTTGAATATCGATCTCTGATTGAGCCCTCAAGCAACATCATCCAGGCCGTTCAGAGCCTCCTGCCTTTTCAAAGAACTTGCAAAGGGCAGTTGTCAGTGCTGACCCAACAATAAGAAAACACTCATACCAAGATCCCTAAGTCTAGAGCAATAAATATCCTTCATTTATGGCCATTCTCAATTCTAATCATCACTACCGCAACAAACAAATGAGCGCAAACTTTATCACAAAATCTATTCCAACTCTAAAGGTTTGGGGGGCAAGAAGATCCGGGTTTGAGTATCACTTGCAAGTATGTAATTTCTGCTACTGGAAAATTCTCTTTCCTGCTGTCTTAACCATAACAGTTGCCTCCTAGAAGGACGCAGGTAAGATATGAACCACTTTGAACAGCATTTACAGCTGTTTATGATCTGACCTCCACCCATCCATGCCTCTCAGCTGCAGCTGCTCCTTGACTTACACTTCATTCTCCAATAATGCAGAATCACTGGTAGATCCTGAGGGCCCTGGCAGGCTTTTGTGCTTTTGACCGTGTTATTTCCCCTGCCTTAAATGCCCCTCCATGCTCTTATCCACCTGGCAAACTCCTCTCCATCTACCAAGTCTCAGCTCCAAGGCTGTCTTCCTACTCTCCCTGGCAGCTATAAAACCTTTCCCTGTGAGGACTTCACTGTACTTGGCCTAGCCCTTCACCAGAGTACGTACCTTAAGTCTACATTGTCTTGTTTGTCTCTTCTATAAATTCTGTGAAAAAAGGGAACTATGTCTTTCCAGCTCCGAATCCCCAGCAGCTAACAAAATCCCTGGCATATTGTTAGGGCTCAATAAATATTTGCGGACTGACAGCCTCAAAGTAAGATGAAATGCATCAGTGTTCTTGCCCCGTGACCCAGCAGCCAGCAATGCCTCCAGTATATTGTTGGGTTCAATAAATATTTGTTGACTGACAGAGAGAAAGGAAGATTAAATGCATCAGTTCACTAAAAATTTAAAGTGGAACTTGTCAGTATACTTTATAGGTAGTTTTTTCCTAATTTGCTTAGACTATACATTTAGGGATTTTTTTAAAAAAAGGTTTAAAATACCATTCAAAGATGGCAAAAGGTATGATGAAGAGTATCTAATTACTAAGTACTTTACAAATGCAAAAGCATTTGAAGCACTAGGCTACAAAAGCCAACAGATCACAATAATAAAGTAAAATAAATAAGACATTGTGTCACAGCAGGTGAGGTATTTATAGCAGCGATATATGCTATATGATTAGTCAATGATTTTCTCTTTAACCAACTAAGGGAGACTTGCAAAGTATCAAATGGGGAACAAAAGGAGTAAGACAGCCTTTGAGACACACCTTGAAAGCATCTATCTAAGCCTGCACATCCCCAGCATCAGATTTTCACAGATTGGGGTGATGCCCATCAGATAACAGAACAACAGACTTAAAGTTAAATCCTATTTTTCAACAACTCCTTATTTGTTTGATTTTCTGGTGTGTCAGAGAAAATGCACCCTTTCTCAGATAATCCTACACTAAATGTACCAAAAGCCAGGAACGGGAGTGACTTGGCCTGCCTGTTAATACACTGCAACTAAAACAATGACAATAAATCTCTGGCAGCAGACTTAAGCCTAAATTCCTCAGGCTTCTAATCCACTGTCCTTATGGTCATACATTATGAACGGGTAACACTGGAAGCATGAATAATTAGGGAGGACATAGCTAATATGCTCAAACAGTTACATCAGAGAGCACAGACAGCAATCTGCCAATAATCAAAAGAAACAAATTGAAGCTTAAGGCTTTCTGGTTATGGGACTCTACAGAGTCAGATACACAGACAAGCTGTTTCGTCTTTGCTGCTTCAGATTGACATAGATGAAGACATGGCTTCCATGGAGGCTCAGATTTCAGAGTGATGAGACCCAAAATCACAGGGAAGCAAGGGGAAATGGAAAATGAGCTCTCCATTTATGATATCTCTTGTCAATCAAAATAGGTTGAAAAATGCCACAGCATTTCAATAGCCTTCATAATTAATTTTGGAATCTTGCCACCATTCACAATTTAAGATTCTGATTCCAGTTCTCAAGCAGCTTCAGGCAAAGTTTTCTTTCCAACTGCTTCCAGTGATGGACAGGTCCTTAACCCAGACAAGAATAATGTAAGAAGGATAAAAAGCCATGAATCACAGATAAAGTGTTTTATTAACTTATCTCCAAAATATTCAAAATCAGTTATCAGCAATTTCTAATTTCTCATGAGACCCCAAAATAAGGAACATTAGAAATAATTACACTTAAAATAGTTCATTTTTTCACAAATATAAGTGCCCTTTTTAATATGTCAAACACCATGAGCAGCTTTTTGGAAATTTCCTTTCTAATAACTCTATTTCTTATTTAAATCAAGCCCTTGGATTTTTTTTTTTTCATTATGACATTTCCTCAACTAAAAGACTATAATGGAAGATTTGTGTAACCAGAATATTTCATTTTTATTTTAACAAATATCCATGAAACTGTTAGTATTTCATTTCCCAAAAGAGGAATTTCAGAATTCCTTCTCAATCCTGAAACTTTCTTTGCTTTCTTTCTAAGCTGCTCTTTCCTAAAAGCTCCAGTTAAAAGTTTACACTTTTAGAAGTAAATCTCTCAGTTTAGCCATTCTTTTAGGAGGGAGAGCCCTATTTGGCCTGAAAATTAATCACCAGTTGTTTCCTTAAAAGGGATAGTAGTAAAGCTGATTCTTTATCAGCACATCTAATGTGCTCATCAAATACCCCTAGCCACACTCAGATCACGTCTGGCAGATTAACAGGGGAGACTGAAGCTTGACACAGATTTCCTGGGTGTTTGATCTTCAGATATGGACTTATTCTTGCTGACTGATATTGCTTTAGTAGCCGCTTACAAAAATAAGGCGTGACTTTGACCTAAACGGTAGCCTTGCCTTTCCCACTGGAAGGCCACCATTTAACCAGAGACTGGTTACCTGGTCCCTATAAACTCCGAGAGGGTGCAGTGGACACTGCTCTTGCCCACCCAGATATGCTACCTCCATCCTTTTTGCAGCTTCCATGCACCTACCCCCAGCTTCTATGCGCTCTGTTTCTAAATGCTTGCACCCATAGCCTTCTTCAGGGGTTTTCCTTGGGCCCCTGGGACTGCCCATTCAGTACGGAGAGCTGGAAGTGTCTGGAAGTTACACCAGGATGGCCCATGACCAATAAGAGACGGGTGCAGGAATATGAAAGGAAGGGTCTTTTGCCTCAAAGCGGGACATATTCTGAGGCGTATTTATGCTCTAGAGCACCCCACAACATCATGCTGAGGCCTGGACTGCCCCCAAAATAGAGCCCTTATTTAGCTTCGTCCCCATCCCTGGCCTGTTCCCACCACTCCTTTGCCATTCTCTCCTGGGATCCTTTCCTAGGATTCCCCTGCACACAACCCACATCTCAGAGTCTGCTTCTGGGGAACCCAAACTAAGACAAAATGCTGGTGTAAGGACTGTTCAGTCTCCAGGAGGAGAGGGAGTAAAACAGGCAGGAAGCTAATCTGTACAGACCCAGCACTAAGCACTTCATATATATTATTTCATTGGCTCTTACCGAAGGGTGAGACATGGATCGTCTAAGGTAGAGAAACACAAGGAAGTCTGCACAAGTGATCCTTTGTCCTGTGGCCTCCACATCAGACGTCAGAAGGGCATATACCTATTCTGCCCCTTGTTTTCAAGAACAAGAATACTAAAGACAGGGCTTCCCTCGTGGCGCAGTGGTTGAGAGTCCGCCTGCCGATGCAGAGGACACGGGTTCGTGCCTCGGTCCGGGAAGATCCCATGTGCCGTGGAGCGGCTGGGCCCGTGAGCCATGGCCGCTGAGCCTGCACGTCCGGAGCCTGTGCTCCGCAACGGGAGAGGCCACAACAGTGAGAGGCCCGCGTACCGCAGGAAAAAAAAAAATAATAATAATAATACTAAAGACATACAGATGGACAATAGGTCCATGAAAAGATGCTCAGTGTCACTAATCATCAGGGAAATGCAAATCAAGACCACAATGAGATATCACCTCAGACCTGTTAAAATGGCCATCATCAAACAGACAACAAATAAATGTTGGTGAGGATGTGGAGAAAAAAGAACCCTCGTGCTCTGTTGATAGGAATGCAAATTGGTGGAGTTACTATGGAAAACAGTATGGAAATTCCACAAATTTAAAAAGAGAACCACTATCTGATCTAGCAATGCCACTTCTGAACATTTATCTGAAGTCAAAAACACCCACTAACTCAGAAAGGTATACACGCACCCCTGTTCCTTGCAGCATTATATACAATAGCCAAGATATGGAAACAACCTAGGTGTCCATCGACAGATGAATAAAGAAAATGTGGCACAGATATACAATGGAATATTATTCAGCCATAAAAAGGAAGCCTGGCTCTTTGTGACAACATGGATGGACCTGGAGGGCGTTTGCTAAGTCAAATAAGTCAGACAGAGAAAGACAAATACCATACACTCTCACTTACGTGTGGAATCTGTAAAACAAAAATAGCTCATAGATACAGAGAACAGATTGTTCTTTGCCAGAGGCAGTGGGAGGGGAGTGGGCAAAATGGGTGGATGGAGTCAAAAGGTTCAAACCTCCAGTTATAAGACAAATAAGTCATGGGATATAATGTATAGCATGGCTAATATAGTTAAAACTGTACCACGCATTTGAAAGTCACTAAGAGAGTAAATTGTAAAAGTTCTCACCACGAGAAACAAAACTGTAACTATGTGTGGTGATGGATGTTAACTAGACTTATTGTGGTGATTATTTCTCAATATATCCATATATTGAATCATTATGTTGTATACCTGAAGCTAATATAATGTTATACGTTAATTATACCTCAATAAAAATAATAACAATAAACATTTATCGAATTTTTACCACAATGTGCCAGCCTAATATATGCTAATATGTGTGTGTGTATGTGTGTATGTGTGTGTGTGTGTGTGTGTGTGTGTGTGTGTGTTGCCTAATGTCACACATCCTGTAAGTGGTGGATCTGGAATACAAATCTTAATCTGGTCTATTCCTGAATCCATACTTTCATCTACTATGCCATGTGACTAAAACAAAATAAGGAACATTCACTAACCAATTTTACATGGTTTCCTAAGGCTCCTTATGCAAAGACACCATCATTTCTCTGCAGCTAGGAGAAATATGTTGAAAGGATGAGCTAACCAATATATCATTTTAAGCCTTCAAAAGAAAAAAAAGAGGTGGTCTCTAGAATATCCTGGAACAACCTGAAAATCACATTAGACAGTACATATGGTCAATAGCCAAGAAATGAGAAAATCTTGCATCTCAGTCCATGAACTCTGTATGAAATTGACAGATATTTTCCTGTGTCTCAGGTTACTTATCTGTTGAATGTATGTCCTTCTTTAACACAATGGGGCAAGGATGCTGGGAACAGAGAGTATTAAAAGAGGGTGCTGAAGGTGTAGGAAGAGTACCTGTCTTGGAAAGAAAGCATGACAGTGCTCATTGTAAAATGTACAACTTACACATATTACAAGCCATGTGAATTAGAAAATTTGGTTGTGATACATTGATTATGTAGCCAAATAGTCCTGCTATTTGAAAAGCCATAACGTAGTATCATGTCCTCTGGCTGCCTGAGAAATACAGATTAAAATCATTCAAGACAGAGGGACTTTAATCAAGAACATGAGGATGGCTCTAAAGCGTGGGAGATTTGATTCAGCTTAGACATTCAGAGTAAGCCACTGTCTCAGGAAGAAACATCCCCCCAAAAGAAAACCAGCTATTTGCAAGCCAGAGGATAATACATAGGAGGCATTCTCAGCAGAAACACACACATACACAAACACACGCACAGTACTGATACTAATAAGAAACCGGTTCTGGGGCTCTGTGGGTTGAAAATAGTAAGACATTTTTTTCTTTCTTTCCCACATTGGATGAGACAGAAATTTTTCATCAGCCTAGATCTTAGCTTCTCTGCCATGTGAGTTGGTGGTTATTCCCATCAAGGGGCTGAATCTAGGTTAGGCTTGTGACTTGCTTTGATTTAGAGAATGTGGTAGAAGCCAGGGTGAGCCAGTATTAATTGTTAGCCTCAAGAATTCCCGTGTGTTTCCATTCTCCCTCTTGAAACTACACTATCACTGTTTGCATAAGCCTGACAAAGCCTGCTGGAGGATGAGACCTCCATGGTCCAACTGTCCCCATTATCCCAGTTTACAGTCAGGAAATATCCAAGCTGTGCTGCCCTGCTGACCCAGCAGCTAACCACAGATTCTTGAGTGACCCCAGATAAAAGCAGAAGAATCACCCAACTAAGCCCAGCACAGATTGCTGACTCAGGATAGTGACGTATATACATGGTTGTTGTTTTAAGCCACTACATTTCTGATGGTTTCCTACACATAAATAGCTATCTGATACACGCCTCCGCTTTTGTTTTTAAATGTTTACAATTGACAATGTAATTCCATCATTTTTCGAGAACCATTCTATTTTATGTGTTCTGTGAATATTTATGTATAAAATAAAATGGCTAGTGAGCATCACATTTAAGAGGCAGTGTTGCATGGTAGATAAAATCAAAGTGGGACATGCAGGATTCGAATCTGAGATCTTCTGGTGGCCTTGCCTAAGTTACCTCAACTTTTCTCATCTGGAAAATGGGAAAAATAACAACACACAGTGCCTCATTTGGTTATCGTGAGAATTAAATGAATACACTTAAAACCCTTAGAATGGTGCTTCATACATAACAAGCACTAAACACAAATACATCGTGATGGTTACAATGACAAATCTCTTCCCATCATGTCAAACATGTATATGCCTACATACCATCTTTCTGATTCATATAGTTTCCCTGTATTGTGGGTGGGCAGGTATAAATGCATCCCCCTTTGGTGGATGAGGAGACACAGGCTCAGACAATTTTTTTTTTTTTTAAATGACATGTCAGTTTAAATCATTTATTTATTTATTTATTTTTGGCTGTGTTGGGTCTTCGTTTCTGTGCATGGGCTTTCTCTAGTTGCGGCGAGCGGGGGCGCACTCTTCATCGTGGTGCGCGGGCCTCTCACTGTCGCGGCCTCTCCTGTTGTGGAGCACAAGCTCCAGACGCGCAGGCTCAGTAGTTGTGGCTCATGGGCCCAGTTGCTCCGCAGCATATGGGATCTTCCCAGACCAGGGCTCAAACCCGTGTCCCCTGCATTGGCAGGCAGATTCTCAACCACTGCGCCACCAGGGAAGCCCAGGCTCAGACAATTTAAGTGACATCACCCTAGTCACTGTTTTTGAGTCCAAAACTCTCTCACCACAGTACACAAAAGACCTTGCCCAACCAAAGCCCATACACAAAGGACTGGTTGAGTAAATTATGGTATATCCACCCCATGGACTATAAGGCTACCATGACATTACCACTTGACTTACAGGCATTTTCATGGAGTTTTATTGGGAGAATTAAAGCAAGATGCAAGAAAATGTGTATGGTATAATACTACTTTTGTAGCACAAGGACACTTGTATCTATGGACGTATACATATACATACATACAAATATCTATGTATATATAATAAGTGTGCCTTACTACATGAGCTTAAAGAAAATTATGTAAGATACACAGTAGGTTGTAACACTAAGAGAGGAAGTGACATGAAAAGAAACAGGAAAAACATCCCCCCAAAAAACTGTACTAAAGAATCCTACAAGCATGCATATGATCTTATTTATAGGAGATGGATATATATGGATATGTAGATATATGCTTAAAATTAAAAATATTTTTTCTCTTTTTGAATATATCTGATATGATGTGGTATCAAATACAAAAGTGTTATTACTTGTTCTACAGGAAAAAAAAAAAAATAGGATCTCTCCAAAGCCACACCATTTTACTACTTTCACAGTAGAACTCTTTGCAATAAATACAGGGAAGTTAAAACCCCCTGTATTTGTCTCAATACTTCAGTTGCATCCATCTCCGCCCCAATTTAGCTGAGGATCAATGGTTTACATTAGAATTAGCCTCTGCATTCTCATTGGAATTGGAAAGAGGAAAATAATTTGCTGTGAATCATCCTGAAACATACAACATGAATTCTATACATTTGCTGAGGTATAACATACACGTGGTGAAGTACTCTAAAGCAGAGTTGGGTGAATGTTTACATATGTTTACACTCATGGAGGCACCATCCAAACCGAGATCTACATTTCCATATCACCCCCAAATTTCTCAGGTGCCACTTTCCAACATTACCTTCCTCAAGAGGAAAGTAGATTACTATTCTGATCTCTATCACCAGAGATTAGTTTTGCCTCTTCTTGAACTTCATACAAAAGGAATCTTCTGTATCTTTTATATCTGGCTTCTTTCATTCAACATGACATTTATGAGATTTCATCCCTATGGTAGCATGTATTAATAGTTCATTCTAACAATGTGTTTATGCATTCTCTTGTTGATAGACAATTGGGTTGTTTGCAGTTTGGGATTATTACAAATAGAAAACATTATGAACATTCTAATAACTGTCTCCTGAAGAACATATATGCTCATTTCTCTTAGGCTTATATGGTAAACACAAACATTCCTTTAATAAATACTAATAAACAGTTTTCCAAAGTGGTTGTGTAACCAATTTATATTCCCAACCAATTTGCTCTCCCACTGCATGAGACTTCCAGTTATCCACATCTTTGCAAAACTTAGTACCGTCGGTCTTTTCAATTTTTGTCCTTCTGGTGGGCATGCAGCATATCTTTACACTGGGTAAAAGTATATGTCATTATAAGTTTGCTATATTAATTTTTACCATAAAAATCTCTGCTACAGAGGAGCATAAATTTGATATTAATTAGTAAAAACCAGCTCTTTTAATTCTTCAAAAATTAGAGGACTGGGGCTTCCCTGGTGGCACAGTGGTTGAGAGTCTGCCTGCCGATGCGGGGGACATGGGTTCATGCCCCGGTCCAGGAGGATCCCACATGCCGCAGAGCGGCTGGGCCCGTGAGCCATGGCTGCTGGGCCTGCGCGTCCGGAGCCTGTGCTCCGCAACGGGAGAGGCCACAACAGTGAGAGGCCCGCGTACCACACACACACACACACACACAAAATTAGAGGACTAAAGCATTTGCCACATTTAATTTTGAGATAATGCATAAAAATGATGAAGAAATTGAAAGTATACTATACGAATACATTATTAACAGTATATTACTTTTGGGAAACTAGATAACATTTGTTTTCAATTCTAAGAGAACAGCTAAAAACAATTATAAGCCTTTAGTGTTTGACCTTATTACAAGTTTGGGGGAGGAAAGTATTCTTGGTTTCTGATTCCACAGCCAAATTACAAAGCATTCCTATGTGCAATGCATATTCTTAATGAATAAAATTGAGTGGTTTTGGGAATTAAAGTGATTGTAAATCAGATCTGGAGTTAAATAAAGTAACCACTACAAAGCATATGGTTTGTCTCCTTAAAGGTTCTATTTATATCCATTGGATGACAACCACCAGGCAGTACATAGTTCCCTTAGCTCAAGTTATAGAGACCTAAAAATATATTTCCTGGCTTCCACCAGGAACTGGCAGAATCTCAAAAAGGAGTTCGTGGCTTGGCCAAAACACAACCATTCTTTCAGACCAATGTTGACTGCATTAGACTAAGCCCCATTAGTATTGACATAAGAGGAAGAAATGTTTATCCCCATATGTGAAAATTTAACCATTTCCTGTTTGCACTGGTGGTCTAAGGCACACTTTGGGAATCACTGACCATCAGCCTAGCACGGTCTTTAAAGCAGGTTCCGGCATCGGTCTTATCCACAGTAAAATTGGACTTGCTTCTAGAGTCTTCCTCACTGCAGGGACCTCATCTATCATCACTGTTTCAGCACAGTATTAGGTCATGATATTTTTCAGGTGTTTCAGTCTTAGAAAACCACCTCATGACCTGACCTGTCCACCTGGAAGTTCAGTCACAAACCCAGAGACAGCTTGTCCTACAATGATGCAAATTTGGATGGAAGGCTATTGGCCACGGATTCGATTCCCCTTTTCCTCCAGAGTCCATCCCCCATCTCAACTCCTTAACTTCAGATTAACATGACTTCACATCCTATCCAATTCCCTTTGCCCACAGCACCCGTAGCCTATGGCTGGTGTTTACACACCTCAGATGAATCTGAGACAACATTCCCCCAAATAAATTCATTCTCCTTCTCCTTGAAATTACATTCCATCTCCTCCTTCTTTATCTCCCAAAGTCACACACCCTTGTCCCTGTCCCTGGTGGTGAAAGCTGCCTTTTCTTTAAAACCAGTCAATAAATCCTGCTTGGCCTTTCAAAGTAGCTCCTGTCTCCTTTGCCATCACCGTTCCTTTCCCAACCCTCTAAGTCTAGTTACTATGTCCTATGCCATTATCTCTTAGCTCACCTCTGTGCCGCAGTCTCTCCACCCTTGCAACTTGCCCCGCACCAAACCCTTCCACCTTGCAAACCTTCCCCTCTCAATTAGAGAACCAAGTGCATGTGTTTCTACTGACCTTCGAGATACTCTATAAGTTGGACCCTATTGATCTCCCATTTCTCTTGCTCCTGTGATTCAAATGCCAATCATTCCTTCTTAGAGAAGCAGCCTGAGCCACACTATCAAAGACCCTGCTCCCAAGCCAAGGGAAGTGACCACTGAAAGCCATTCTTCTCATCACAGCTGACTAGACCAGAGATGGACATCTGGCCCTTGAAATCTGGCATCGAGGCTCAGTGATGCTAGTGCATCTCTGCTGTAGTGAGGTGGCCACACACGAGGCAAAGCAAACAAGCCCTTCTAAAGAGACAAAGAAGTAGGTAGCAGGAAGGTCAAAGAAGTAGGGAAGAGACACTAAATTTCCTAGAGAAACACAGGAAGTCATCTGAGCTCCTGACTCCTAGTTTCTGGCTGCTATTTTTCATGAGCGCCTACTGAGTTTCTTGCCAAAGCCCTTTATCCTCCAAAATTATACTTCCCAAAGCCAGTTGGACAGGGCTCTGTTCCTTGTGGATAAATCTGCCTAAGCCTTATTTGAGCACCATGCCTGCCTTCAGCTGTGTGTCTGCCTGCATCGGCAGGCGGACTCTCAACCACTGCGCCACCAGGGAAGCCCTCTCCCTGTCCTTAAATGCTCCCCGCACTCCCCCCGCCCCCCGCATCTGACTCTAGGCCACCTTTTTGGACTTTTCAACTCCACTCCACTTCTTCCAGGAGGCTCTCTTTGCTCCAGCTTTCACTGATTTCTACCAAGATGGGAGTCAGGGAAGGCTTGGGAAACTTTATATTTACTTTCCCCTCTCAGGCTCCATTTCCTGATATGGAAATTGAGTAAAATAAAATTTACTATATGAGTTTCTTGTGAGCCTACATTAGAGAACATACACGAAAATGCCTAGCCAGTTCCTTGCTCTATTCCATGCCCACTGAATAGTCCATTGCATTTCCTCTATTTTTTGATTCCTATAGAATTTTGCTTCAACATCAAGCTGCCACCAGGTAGCAACAAAGACATGTCAGTTATTCAGAAATATGTATGATGTGGGCCCAATTATCTTCAAATATCAGAAAGTTCAAGTGACATGTTCTTCCAGATCAAGAGGTGAAGAGAACCCAAGTGAGGTTAACTGAATGCCTAGCCTGGATCACTAGATGTCTATGACCCATCCTGACCCTAGGATATGAAAGGACTTCTGGAGAGTGAACCCAAACTCCATTAAAATGATTTTTTTTCTAGAAAGTAAAGGTGTGATTTTTCAAGTATATTACTTGTATGTATTTTTCCCATCAACTCACTCTGCATATTTTATTACTTTTGGAAACACATCAAGTGAAGAAATAAAGATGACTCGGTCGATAAGTATATGAAAATGAAATTTCTAAACCAGAAGAATTTCAATTATATTAGGAAATACCTCAACCATGAAAATTTTAGCAGATATAAGATTACACGATCACACA
Source organism: Monodon monoceros (assembly GCF_005190385.1). Classification (NCBI taxonomy): domain Eukaryota; kingdom Metazoa; phylum Chordata; class Mammalia; order Artiodactyla; family Monodontidae; genus Monodon; species Monodon monoceros. Next base: position 34,485,305 of record NW_021703769.1, on the reverse strand, counting down.
ACCCAGAAAACATAACTTAAAGCCAACAAGTAAAGAATCTTGTGTTTTTAATAGTTTCCCATAACCCCTAAATTGAAAATTATATTCTTATTATTCTTCAACTCATTGAGTTAAATGACCAATCAGAAATGGTTTTTCAAAGTTAGTAAAGGATAAGAAAAATATAAAGCAAAGCTTCAAGGAAGCTAGCTTAATATATATTCTTTTCTTCTTTTATAAATTTGGAGAAGATTTGGTGCAGGCATTAGAAATCAATCAGGGAGATGGGATATCTGATTCCTATTCCTTAGATTTTTAAGATATTTGGCAAGTTATATAATTTCTGTTCCTCATTTTCCTCATTCATGAAATTAAAAGATAGCTGATGGGAGAGAAAATTAGTACAATCCTTTTAAAGGGTGATTTGGCAATGCCTACTAAAATGTGAAATGCTTATAATTTCTGGCCCAGCATTTCCCTTCTCTATGCATCCTAAAGAAAGCCAGTGCAAGGAAGCACTTGTGTTCCAGCATTATTTGTAATCGGGAAAATTCTGAAACAAGCCAAATATCCATCTGAAGAGAATGACATGAAACAAACTATGGGGCATCCATATGATGAACTACTCTGCATCTGATAAAAAGTGTGAAGTAGTTCTATGCCTATTAATACGCAAAGGTCTCTAAGACATATCATTAAATATAAAAAGCAAGTTACATAAAACATGGTGCTATTTATTGCACATACACTAAATGGTATTTCATATTTCCTGCAGATACATGTATTTGTATGTCAATGTTCATGACAAGTTTGGAAGGTTGCACAGCAGACTGACCACTGGTGCTCGTTTGGGAAACGGAAGTGCCAAAGAGGACGTTGACCTCATTTGTGTTGTTTTTGGTTTTCACATGAAGAAGATATTCATAGATTATATGTGTAATTACAATGAATTTTTTAAAAAATTAGAGTTCTAGTCTAGATAATCTCAAAGTCTCTTCTGAGTTCTCTGTTTGTTGAGAAAGTATGGATGATTTCTTATTTGGAAATCTTAATTTATATCTCATATTGTAACATACCTACACTTAACTAGTCTTTATTATCTGTTAGTCTAGTATTTTGTAAACCCATATCTGATTTACAAGCAAATAGCTGGGAATTACCTATCATTTCAAAAGGAAGTGACACAAATGTGAAATAGCTTTATAGATTTGTAGTCAAATCCTCAGAGCCTTGGGCAGGATATTTAACACGGTTTCCAAGTCAGCATCAACAAAGGACCCAATTTACAGTGTGTCAGTGGCTACAGTGCTGGGCTTTTCTGGACTAAAAGAACTCAAAGTACTCTGGTGTTGCCAATTCTACCACAAAATTCTAAGGCACAGAATGAAATGCTATTCTCTGTGTTTAATAAAAAGGATCTGCTATAAACCATCATATCTTTCTAAAGTGTTAACCAATCAACTCAATATCCCATTCAATATTCTTTTCTCAACAGTTATCTCAGAGTATACCTGACCTGGCTTTATTTTTTTTTTTTTTTCAGGTATTAGAGAGAGGAAACACAGGTATAGAAAACATGAAGCACTGCTTGGTAAAACTAAACACAATTTACTGGAGGCAAAACCTAACACTTTTGCAAACTGCATTTGGCACAATGTATCCATGCCCATCACTGGCCCATTTGCAAAACTGTAAATTGGTCCCCCGTGTCTTACATCCGATGATGGTGACACAGTGAAAGAGTATTATTAGTGCTGCATACAATGACTTAAAAGTATTTCTTCATCTACAAGAAACTTAGTGACTGCGAGCTTGCAAGAGACCTTGTTCGTGACTTCAGGTCTCTCCCTTTATTTCACATTCCAACCAGATTTTAAGTTGGATTCCATGACTTAACCCATTTCTCTTCTGGAAAGAGTTCATTCCTCGTCTACCTCAGTCTCATCCTGAGAAATGGGCATTCCTTCTCTTTTCTAGGGCCAATTCTGGCCTTGGTATATTTATCCAATTCCATCCCTCTTTCCTCGTGACTCTGTTTGATTAATCTTCCCCTCTTTCTCTTGCACCTCCAATTTCCTCCTTTCCCCTGATTCCTTTTGTTATACTTAGAAATGCTCAGGCTTCTCTAAATAGAAATACAAGTCCTTCAATCAGGGATATTACACTCGGAACCCAGAGTCTTCCTTCCTCCCCAGGGACCGGCCTCTACTTCCCGGTGCTTTGATGGACTCCACTGTCTCCAGGATTTTCCATTTCTTTATACTTTGAGGCCCAGTGGTCTGCTTCAGTTCTTACTATCTACAGTGTATCTAGAACATATGACACCACGGGCCTAACACTCCCTGAAATTTGCCCCTTTTCATTCTTCCCATTTTATACCAGTCCACTGACTCCTGTTTTCCCCTCTCTCATTTTACATGTAAGTGTGAGTCCTTGTACATCTTGTCTTGCTCTGCTGAGAGAACTCATCTGGTATGTGCCACCGTGCATGATGAAGGCATAAAAGGGGCATTGTTCTTAATACAGTTTATGTGAGTGGCTTGCCCTGGAGCATAACTTCAAAGAACAGAATAAGAAGAACTATTCCCGGACTGAGAATTGTGCGATCAGGGGCCTCTGAACCCACCTGGAACCCATACTTTCACTGTGCTTCAGCTTTCACTTTTGGCAACTGACTCCTCACATCAGGATCATCGCCCCTGACATGTCTGATTCAAGGGCCAGTTTCATATTCCCACATGCCTGCTGGATATTTCCACTGGGTAACCTGCCAGCTCCTCAAGTCATCTTACCGGAAATCACGGTTTTGCCTTGCTTATTCCCACCTACACCCTCCAAGCCACCTCTCTTTCCAGTAAGTTTCTCAAGAGTACAAATCATCACTTATTCCACTCATTCAACTCTAATTCCTACAGGGGGCACCCTGAGGGCATAACTCATTTAGAAAATATTTTGTCAAGTCTTCAGAGCATTCATTTTCTTTTTGAGAAAACTTTTTTAAGTCCTTAGAGAAGAGGTAAATATTGAATTCAAATCTACCCATTTTTCAAAGGTCATCTTCAACTTGAACATTCTAAATCTCTTCTCAGGGCATTACACAAGCTTTTTATAACAAGTTAACAGACTTCATTTTACAAGTTGGTACTTCACTAGTTTTGCAAAGAAAAGGACATTCTTTGCATAAGTATGATTGTTGAAATTGGGATCCAGTTCAAGTAAACAGTTAACTAATTAATTCTATGGTTGGTGCCTAGATTATACTGTTAATGTTATTTGTGTCTGCACTGAAGTTAATGAAAAAGCCAGTTTATCCAAAAAATAGTAATGGAGAAACCAGTGAATAAAGATTCCTCTTTCAAACTCTGAATTTAATCGATAGTTCTAATCATTCAATTTCTGATTTCTATTTTTAAAAACCGAAACACATCTCTTGTAAAGTATGATTTTATTACAATAAATTATGAAAGTTATGTATAGTCACTGTAGAGAAAATTGCAAGTGTGAGGCAACTACAAGTAAGTAAATTAAAATCATTCATAAGCCCACCAGCTAGAGAAAACCACTGTTATTTTGGTGCTTATCCATACAGTTTTTAAGCATTTTCTCTTTTTTAAAAAATAAGATATTTTTGTTCATTTTCCTTTGTAGTCTGCATATTTCTCTTGACATTAGAACATGAACATTTTTATGTATTAGCTAATTTGGCAACATCATTTTTAATGCCTGCATACGGTTCCATTATAGACATATATCCTAATTATTTAACTGATTTCCTATTGTTGAATATTTATAGTTTATTTTCCAATTTATTATGCTATTGATCAGTACCACGATGAACTTCTTTATAATTTCTACCCACTTTCATGAAAATTTCCTTAGAATAATGCATTAAAAGTGAAACTGTTAGATCAAAGGACTTGAGGGTTTTTATGCTTTTGATAAATATGTCAAAAGCTACCCAGAAAAGCTGAATCAATTTAAATTCTCTGAAAATAGCTTAGAGTGGTATTTAACCTCATCACTGCCAACCACCAGCTCTCTTAGTTTTAGAAAAAAGGAAACTTTATGGGCGAAAATAACTGCTGTTTTAATTCGTATTTCTTTGGTTAGTAGTGAAGTTAATAATTTTCTTAAACTTATTTATGCTTGTATTTCTTTCTTTCTTCCTTTCTTTTCATTAATTGCCCATTTGTATTCTTTGCACATTTTTCTGTTTTTCTTATATTCTAGGTACTGAATAAGGATCTAAACCTTCTAAATGTCATTTATTTTGCAAAAAATATTCCGTCTGCTTTGTTTTGTTGTGCCTTTGCATTTTGTTTTTTTAATTTGTGAATTGCTTTATGTGGAAGTATTTTTCATAATGCTGTCAAATTTAACTTTCCTTTTGTAGATTCTGCCTCTTATTGAATAATCCACTCTTACCCAACTGATTTAGTACCTTTATTATGTTAGTTTTGTTTGTCTGTTTGCTTCATAGTCATTAGGTATGTTTATGAACTTTCTGTTCTGTTTTACTGATGTGTTGGTTTCCATTGTCAATAAAATGCTGCATTAGTTGTCTTACACTGTGTTTGAAATTTTGATTGCCAAAATTCCCTCAGTGTTTCTCAAGCAGTTTCTCCAAAAAATTTCAGATTAACTTGAGTTGTTTTCCAAATTTATAAAATAACTTTCCATCTTTGAATTTGCATTAATTTAATTTGGGAATGATGTGTGTCTTTAAAATATTATCCTATCTAGAAATAGGGCATTTCTATTTATTTAAAACTGTTTCTTTTATTATTTTGAGAATGTTTTAAATTGTTTTTAATGTATAAATTCCGTATACTCCATAAGATTTTTTAAAATGTAGGTATTTTATATTTTGGGTTGGGTTGTTGTTTTGAATATCATTTCCACAAACTTTTTATTACCAAACATAGGAAACTTCTCATTTCGTAAATTTATTTTGGAAATATCCTCCTTATTGAATTCTTTATTAGCATTAATCTTTTCAGATGATCTTGTGTTCTTACGGTAGACAATCATGTCATATGCAAATTACAGAAATAGTCCTTATTTCATTTTTTGAGCCAGTGTTCACTAATACGAATGACAGTGAAAAACTTGGCTTCTTCTTAATTTAATGGGAGGATGCCCCAAAAATGTTATTATTATTCATGATGTTGGTTGCCAGTTTGACATTAGTATCTTACTATCCTTAATTTGTAAGATCTCTTAAAAATTATTAGGAATAGATGTTGAACACATGTCTGTCACTTATCAGTATGATCTCGTGGTTCTCCTCCTTTTGTCTGTTAAAGTAGTGCCAATATAGATACGTTTTCCAATATTAGAATATTCTTACATTTGAGGATCAATCTCTACTTTATTATGTTGTATGTTTCTTATAATGCTAGATTTTATGTATAGACACCTTCAATTTTATTCACCCAGTAGAATAATTCTTCAGTGTGGTTTATAAATGGAATACATTATATGAAGTAATAGGAAATAATGCATGTAATATTTTCATTTTCTCAAAGCTCCACACATATTTCTACATGGTTGGAAGAAAGGCTATTAAAATTATCTTAGGTAATGCTTTCCAAGAAAATCACATATATAGCATATGTTCAGAAACGTCCAATGAACAGCCTCTTAACCCGAAAAGAAGTTACACGAATTGCACTTGGCAAAAAGGCACTTCTTTGCTACCTTTTAGGGGAAATGACTTTTTTTTTAAATGACTACCTCAGAAATCATTATTCACGTGGCACATTCACTATGTAATTCTGAACCCCCCCAAAAGTAGATTCTAACAAAGAGAGAAAAGGAATTCTAACCATAATATTGTAGACAAAAAGGGGTTAAGCTGTCAGCCTTACGCTCCCGGTGATACTTAACATCGTGGTAAATAGAAACAGACACTCACTCACATTGTCTCTTGAGACACTAATAGTCAGCCAAGAGGTCTATTTTTAGTAAAATACTGTTTAACCTAATAATCCTCTACTCCAAAAGAAAAAAATTATCAATTTTTGTCAGATCCACAAAGTCAAAGCAAAGACAACTGAGGCCAAAAAAACTCTGGATTTTCAAACAAAAAATTTCACGTGCACTAGATCCTCCCATGACAACGAGTACGTGTATGCCTTTGAACAGGAGTAGCATTTTGAAGTATCATATCCGGCTCCAGGAACAGGATTTAATAGGATGTGGAAATTTTACAGTTGACCTTTAATGCGGTACTGTGTTGAGAAGGAAGAAGTTCAAAAAGGGTAAAGTGTTACATTCCATTAGTGGCTGGAAATTTCAGGCAAGAATAAGCAAGGCGAGCCCATGGCAGGATTTCAAATTCATGCACATGGCTAAACCAGCAACAAGCAATTCTGACAATCGCACACTGTGCATTGCTGGAAAACTATTTCCTGCTTTCTTTTTAACCCTCAGGCTCTTACTTGCTCCTTGAAGCTGAGCACTGGGTAAAAGCACTTTGGAAAACTGTTAGTATCTACTAAAGCTGGACATATGCTCTGTCTGTAAGCAGTGGTGTGCCAAGCTGGCGCCCACCAGCTCATAAGCCCACTGTACACAGGTCCTCTCCACTCTGCAGTCGAGTGCACCACTGCTTATAACTCAGTAGTTTCACTCTGAGGTACATGCCCAGAAGACAAGCTTTCACATACACAACATAGATGTGCACTAGAAAATCCTTTGCAGTACCATTAATAACAGCTCCAAACTAGAAACTAGCCAAAGGCCCATAACTTTACAATGGATAAATGAAATGAATGTTGGAACATTCACACAACGGAATACTTTTCAGCAACGAGAATTGCAATTGCATATGATAATATGGATGAATCTTCCAAACACTTTGTTGAGTGACAGAACTCAGCACAAAAGAAGACCTGCCTTACGTTTCCACTGATACAAAGTACAAAACAGACACAGCTCATCTATGCTGTTAAAGTCAGGAGATTACCCTTGGGGGGAGGGGCAGTAGCATCTGGAAGGAAGCAGGATGAGTGGGGCAGGGGGACAGAGGGTTAGGTTGCGGGCATGTGAGGACTTCTGGGATGCTGGGAATGTCCTGTTTCTTAATCTGGGTGTCAGGGTGCTGGTTACATGGATATGCTCAGGTTGTAAAAGTTCAGGAACTGTGTACTTTTCTAAATGTATTTTATATTTCAATAAAAATATATAAGAAAGGAAGGAAGGAAGGAAGGAAGGAAGGAAAGAAGGAAGGAATAGAGAAAGAAGAAAGCTCAGACAGGTATCAATTTCTAAAGGAGCTTTCCCTTATCTCAGATACCTGTCAACCTAACCAAATGGTTGTGAGACTTTAAACAGAAGTGTAAATTTTTTAATAAAATGACTAGTATAGTGTCTGGCATAAAGTCTGCCCCTCCAAAGAGTATTTATTCTTATCATCATTCTCTGACTCGCCCCTTATCTGTGTTACCATATCATTTTGTATAATTATTCCACACTGTACTGTAATCATGTTTTTGCTTCATTTCCGGTCCTACTGGATGACCAGCAGCTTGAAGCACAAGACAACAACTTAATCATATCCACAGGGGCTAGAACGGAGCAGGGATTTGATAAATATTTGATGGGATTGAATGAAAGTCTGTAACAAAGCTCCAGGACTGATGAGTAGGTCCCAGGTGACTTGTGCCTCTTTCTCTCAGTCCATCTAACTGACCATGTGGTTGAGACGCAAAGGAAGCTAAAAACAGCTACCCAGAGCTGAGAGTGTGCTAGGGCTGAGAAAGGTATCTCCTGGGCTAGAGAGGGAACTCACTTTTGCTGTGAAGAACTGTATACACATTTCCTCAAGATACTGATTTTATTTCCTTGGATCTCAAAGCAGTATCTGCACTCCCACATTCACTGCAACCTTCACAATAACCAAGATATGAAAACAAACTAAATGTCCATTGACAGATTAATGGATAAAGAACATACACACACACACACACACAATGGATCTTTATTCATTCTTAAAAAAGAAGGAAATCCTGCCATTTGCAACAATGTGGATGAACCTGGAGGATATTCTACTAAGTGAAATAAGCCAGACATAGAAAGACAAATACTGACTGATCTCACTTACATGTGAAATCTTTAAAAAAAAAAAAAAAAAGTCAAATTCATAGAAACAGAGAGTAGAATGGTGATTACCAGGGGCTGGGGTAGATGGTAGGAGAAAAGGGGAGACTTTTTTAAAAAGGAAGTATAGTGATGGTTGCCAGGGGTTGGGTGGAGGGGAACTTGGCTAGTTATTGTTTACTGCATACAGAGTTTCAGTTTTACAGAATGAAAGGAGTTCTGGAGATGCATGGTGGTAATGGTTGCACAACCATATGAGTATACTTAATACCACTGAACTCAGGATAAAGACAGTATTTTATGTTATACATATTTTACCCACCACACACAAAAGAGAAATGTTGACACATTTCCATTTCAAGCCCAGACTCAAGGCAATGTCAGAGTGAGATGCTAACATAAGCTGCTACAAGGGTATCAGGCGTCTGTGGGGATCAAATGTGATCAGGCTCTAGAAAGGCAGTGGCAAAAGTGATGAACCAAGACAGGGGAGAGGACTTCACCATCTTCCCGCCAGTCCAAAACAAGAGAATGGCAATGCCTTGACAATCAGAGCCTGACATAAAGACACACAGGAAACCCCTGGGCAGAAATGGTACCCAGCATGAAGGACAGACATTACGAAGTACAGGTTTTCAGAATGTGGAGGTGGGGGGTTCAGTCTTCTCAGAGGATCCTAGAAAGAAGAGCAAAGCAGAAAAGCAGACCTCAACGATGCTGGAGACCTGGGATATAACTTCTGGGTCCTTTCTGCTTGGCTGGAGCAGTACCATAGAGCTAAGCTGTGTCACCATCCCATAACACTGTTCCAGTGCCAGGGGACTTCCTGGAGAGCAGCATGCAGCAGACTACAAAGCTTAGGGATTTCAGGTCATGAACAACACTGTCCTGCAACTTTGCATTAATTGGCTGTAAATGATGTAGCCACAAAACTCTATGTTCATCCAGGATGCTGATGATGACTGGAGTAGGACCCAAAAGATCATCCACATGTAGATAAAATGAGGCTACTGGAATGCATGATCTTTAAGGTTCCTCCAAAGTCTAAAATCTTTAGCTAATAGCTGCTTGAAAAGCTAACAGATCTGCCAACTCTGACTCACAGTTAAAACAGTAAAACTGAGCATCACAGGGGGGCTGTCACCTCCGATTCACTCCCAGCCCAAGTCTTCAGTTTAGGAGGTCGATGATTTTTGTCCATCCTTCTACTGTAGATCAGCCAACCAAACCAACTGACCGTGGGAGACACACCTGACCAGAGACGGTCCTTTCTGTTGAAGCCTCCCTCCTGGTTGGTGAGTTCACTCAGGAAATCAAATTAGACATGAGAACTCATTGCTTACTGTGCAAAGAAATGGAATAAAAGAAAAAAGAAGAAAGGAACAAAGCAAGGAAAGACCTGATGATGACAGATTTTCCCGACAATCATTCATTTAACATTTGTGACAACATAATGCCAGTTGTGTGCAGAAACTGAAGTGTTATGGATTCAGAGTATCTCATACACCTTGAAAGACTCCCCTTACAGAGTTTATAGGTCTAAGTAGTGGTGCTCAACCTCTGGCGATTTTGTCACTCAGGAAACATACAACAATGTCTGGAGACACGCTGGGGGTGTTACCAGCACCCAGTGGGTAGAGGTCAGAGATGCTGCTAAACATCCCACAATGCACAGGACAGCTCCCTACTTTCCTAGCAAAGAATTATTTGGCCCCAAATGTTAAAAGTACTGAGGTTGAGAAATGCTGATCTAAAGGGAGAGAATAAATCAACCATAACAAAGAATGTGATACATGCATACATAGGCCTCTACCTAAGAAATGAAAGGGGACCATCTAAATTGTGTGTGTGTGTGTGTGTGTGTGTGTGTGTGTGTGTGTGTGTAGGGGGTGTGGGGTGTGGATGGTTTCTAGAAAAGCTTTTTGGAGCAGATTACACATGAGATGAACATACAGATTAATTGAAGAATATGGGGAGGTGGGTAGAGAGAAGGAAAGGGAACAACTGTATTCAAGACAAAGGACCAGCAGGTATGAAGACACATGAGAACTAAACTACATGATCATTCATCTCGGACAGAAGGGTCAGCCTGGGGCACCACAGCATTTGAAGCTCAAGAGGTAGGCAGGGGCAGATAATGTTGACCTGTGGATGCTGAACTAGACACTAGATCAGCATTGTCTCATCAAGCTTTCCTCCACTGAGTGGTCTTCGCCACTGAGCATTACCAAAGCACTAGCCTAGAGGACAAATGTGGAGGTAGGGATGTAAACATAAGGCAAAGAGACTTGCTAGGAAGCCATTCCAGAAATCAGGTGGACAGTGACACAGAGAAGCAAGTGAAGTTCCAAGAGGAATTGAAGGGGCATAATGAACAAGATTTGGTGACTGAGTGGATGCATGTGAGTGGAGGGTGTGTGCTTACATCAAGAATCAATGCTGGGGCTTCCCTGGTGGTGCAGTGGTTAACAATCCACCTGCCAATGCAGGGGACAGGGGTTCAAGCCCTGGTAGGGGAAGATCCCACATGCCATGGAGCAGCTAAGCCTGTGTGCCAAACCTACTGAGCCTGGGCTCTAGAGCCCACGTGCCACAACTACTGAAGCCCATGCGCCTAGAGCCCTTGCTCCGCAACAAGAGAAGCCACCGTAATAATAAGAAGCCCGAGCACTGCAACGAAGAGTAGTCCCCACTCGCCGCAACTAGAGAAAGTCCACACTCAGCAACAAAGACCCAAAGCAGCCAAAAATAAATTTATTAAAAAAAAAGAAAAAGAACTAATGCTGGTCACTAAAGCCAACATCCTCCTCCAGGGCCAGAATTTTTTCCTTTTTATTTTTATTTTTTTTTGGTCATTAGAGTAACGCCACACTCCTAGGGGATATAGCTGACTTAATTTTTCAATTTATTGAAATACATTTAATTAGAATTATCACTTTCATATATTATCATTAGACATATTTTTAGATAAGATCTGGAGTTAATCTAGCCTCATCCTTCTATTGATAAATCATCCTTTTGAGTGGGTTGTTCCAGAAAGTTTCCTAATCCCATATACTTTACTTGTATTTTTGTGAATGTTAAAGTCAAAGTGACCATTTCTGACTCTCATTCTTAAATCTTTGAGGCATGCTTTATTCGAGTCCTACAGTTTCCACTTTTATTGCACAGCTTCCAGTTCTCTTTATTAACTCCCAAACGCTGCATAATGAAATCTTTTTCAAGTGTGGCTGTATGAACCTTAAACTAAAAAGGGAGGATGTACAGAACTGGGGATCTGGGGTTAGATAACTAAAATGTGCTCACTCAGAAGCCGAGATAGGCAGGCAAAACGGCATCATTCTAATTGCTTAGTTTATTTATTGTTTGTTTTTCTTTTAAAATTATCTAGTGTATTTCCTGTATAGGACCTTGGATTGCCTAGACCTGGGCTGTCCAATATGGTGGCCACACTAGTCCTGAATGCTGCTGGTCTAAATTGACATGTGTAAAGTATAAAACATACACACCAGAGTTCAAAGACTATGTACAAAAAAAGAATGTAAAATATCTCAATTATTTTTATATTATTTACATGTTGAAATTATAATATTTTAGATATATTGTGTCAAATAAAAATAGTTTTACATTAGTTTCATTTGTTTCTTTTTATTTTCCCTTAATGTGGCAACTAGAATATTTAACATTACCTATATAACTTAAAGGAAGGAACTAAATCAACCTTGGAAGACTGAAAAGCACAGAGCTTTACTACAGCACTGGAGAAAGAAGCAGGAAGTTATGATATAAAGGAGATAAGGAGGAAAGAGCTCAAAGAGTCCTGGTTATTTCTCCAAAGACACCTAGAAGATGAGGGAGAAGCACTCATCCAAGTTTCAAAGATTTCAAAACCAATGCTATTGGTTCCCTGCTTCTCCATATGTGTATAATCTAAGCTCAGCCATCACCCTGACAGCGTGCTCAGTATGACTCAGGCGCAATCAAATGGCAAAGGTGAGGGAGGTGACCGGGCTTCAGGGTGGCCTCACAGAGTCAGCACACCACAGCAGGTGAAGAGAAAGCAGCCAGGAGGGTACAAGTTCCAAGGATCAGTGGACAGATGAAGGCCTGGGGGTGGGATAAGGTGCTCATAATGGGAGGTGAGCTTGTGACTAGAGGCGAAGGTGAAGGTCACCAACAAGGGGTGCCAGGGTGACCTCCAAAAGATACTGAATTCTCAGTGACCACAGAAAACTTGGCTTGACATCAAACAATATGATAAAAGAATAGATACTTGTATAACTGAAGCACTTTGCTGTACACCTGAAACTAACACAACATTGTTAATCAACTATACTCCAAAATAAAATTAAAAATTTTTAAAAAAAGACAAGAAGAGAGCCCTCAATCAACCTGTGACAGTTGTTAAGGGCAAGATGCCCCTCCCCCTGCACCCAGGTGCCATCTTGTGATGGAAGGGACAAAACGCCAAACTCTTGCACAGGTGACAGGTAAGGAAGCAGAAACCTAAGGCCAATGAGTGGCCTGAGGCCTAAATTGGAAAAAACTGAGAGATATTTAATTGGAAACTTCAAATGTTTTCTATGAAAAATCATTTCAACAAACATCTGATTGTGTCAGCTTTACTGTTAAATTCCAGCCCCACTCGGAGAAGTGATAATTTGAGGGTGAGAACACTTTGGCTTTCTCTATAGAGCTCCTTTCAAGGAACATTCTCAGGGCTCAGTGATGAATTCCTTCAGAGGAGCTGAGCTAAAATAGCCCATTGTACTTGTCACTTTGCAGGTAAATCAAAGGAATAAAACAGCAAAAAAAAAAAAAGGACTCTATAATACCAAAGGCAAAAAGATAGATCAGGCGAGAAGTTCACCTCCAAAGACAAAGAGAGATCTGAAGAATGCCAAGACATGTCAGGAAATTAAGACTACCTCAATTTTTAGAACTCCCCAGCAACCAACGTAATTTGAATATATTCAGAATTTCTCTCTGTTCTTATGTGATAAAGAACCATATCCCCACTCAAATATTCAGTGTATATAAATAGAACACAATCCCCAACCTTACACTGGGCATTTAAAAGAAGGTTTACGCATACTTTATTCAGACCCTATTGCGAAAAATCTAACTGGAAAAATAAATCGCTTCTGAGACAATGGGGAAATATTTGGTTCCTAATAGGATACTGATAGAATGTAGTTACTGTTAAATTTTTAGGTGTGACAAAAAGAATCCTTTTCTTGTTGAGACTCATACTGAAATATTTATGACAGAATGGTTGAGGAAAGTCATCCAGTGCTTTGGGGCAGGAAGAAATTAGGTGGCTGTTCTGATGAAACAAAGAAAGTTTGGTTTTAAACAGTTAGTGAACATGTTTGGATTCATTGTGCTTTCTCTTTATTTGTGTACATTTGAAATTTTCCATAATAAGTAAATCTTTAAAAATAAATGTCAGAGAATGGATAAATAACAAGGTCCTATGGTCTAGCACATGGAACTATATTCAATAGCCTGTGATAAACCATAATAGAAAAGATTATGAAAAAGAACGTATGTGTATGTATAACTGAATCACTGTATAGCAGAAATTAACCAACATTGTAAATCAACTATACTTCAATAAAATAAATTTTAAAAATAAGTAAATAAATACCAGAAACATGATAGTGAGCTGAAGAAGCCAGACATCAGACAGTACACATGATATGATTCCATGTATATAAAGTTAAAAAACAGGCAAAACTAACCTCATGTATGAGAAGTCACATTACCCTTGGTGAGGAGAGGATAGAATGGGGGGAGCATATAGGGATTCCGGTTGGTGCTGGGAATGTCCTATTCCTTGATCTGGACAATGGCTACAGGATTTGTTCATTTTGTGAAAATTATTGTGACTTGTACACTTATTACTTGTGTACTCTTCTACATGTATAACTCCATTAAAAAGTTTTTTTAAAGTTTCCTCAAAAAGCTGAAATATTGAGTAATGGTAAGCATTAAATCTATTAACATACATCTATGGTTTATGCATTATATGTGTAGTACATATTTAAGAATTAAAGAGATTTTAATATAAAGTCTCAATTGTTTCAACCCAGCAACATCACTATGAAAACAACCTAGAAATTATTAGTCATAAATAAAATGCTCTCATTTTCTGGTCTTGTCTATTCCCAATAATAATAGCATTTGTTGAAGACCCACTGGGTGCTGGTTGAATCTCCTATCCCTTAATCCACCCTAAAAGGTAGACATCATTTCTAACGTATAAAAAAGGAATCTGTGGCTCAAAGGAGTTAAGTGACTTGATCAAAGCCACAGAGCTAGTCATCCAGGATTCAAACCCACACTTACCTGGCTCAGAAAACTATGTGACTATTTCCATTTCACCACAATGATTTCCAAAACAAGCATCCAACAAATGTGCAAATTATGTTACATGTTTATTTTACATTAAGCAGGATGTTTGTTTAAATTTGGGTTTCTGTTTTTAACCAAAATAACTCAAAATGAAAACAATTTGAAACTGTAAGCAATGGTTTACTTTTAAAAATCCCATTAACCTCACATGTGCCAAATCTCACTATAATTCACATACCGATTCTATGCCTCTTGTGCTTTCTAAAATTTAATTGCCTCCCTCCAAGCAAGTACTTTAGGGGTGATGCTAATTCTTCCACCTGAACGGAAGGTGTATTTTATTCTGAAGAACAGGAGTTCTTTGAATCGGGCTTGGAAAAGTCATTTTCAAAACTATTAACATAATATGCCTCCTTGAAAAAGAGGTTTAATCTACATGCATGTGTTTGAATTGAGTCACTGTTAAGAATGTATGCTCTTTCTGAATTTTACAAGTATTTGGTTAGATGTTTATATATCCAGAACTTAATCCTTTCCCATGGAATTTAACCAAGATTTTATGCCCTGGGAAATGAAGAGACCTGGACTTAATTCAACAAAAGCAAATGTGCACAGTAAAACAAGTTTACTGCTCAACTGCTGAATTTTAAAAGTTGATACACGTTGTAATCAATAGTAAGCAGTCATTCTTCTATTTTCTTAAGAAAAAGAAAAGAAAGAAAGACTAAAAGGTCAGTGTTGGGACTCTACCAAGCCTTCGGGCTTGAATGTTCAATTAGGGTTCCTCCAAATGGCTGGCTTCCAGGGTATTTGCCAATGTGATGGTAAGAATGAGTTTTTAAGTCTTGCTCAGGACAGAGAGGTCTCACAGCCTTGCTCTAAATAGAGTTGTGAGACAATATAAATGTTCAAAGAAGGCAAGTTATTTGAATAACAAGTTTGCTAAAAGGGTAAGACTCCTCAGAACTGCCCTATGGTTTCTATAGTAGAAATGCAACCAAGTCCTTATAAGGGTCGTAAACAAGAAAGCTTAACGAGGCTGGTGCAGAAGAGAATTCCACTTAAAAGAAGCACTGCTCAGTGCTACAGTAAGGTTGGAACATTTACCTATCAGTGGAAGCTTGATCAGTGTAACTGAACGAGCTGTTTGTTTTGAAAGAGTCAATAAATATTGACCTATAAATATGGATCATGAGTAAAATGGTGATCTAGCAGATTTACATAAAGGCCTGGCCACACATACTTGTTGGACAGTTGAACAGTATTTCTTTAAACAAACAAATAATAACCCATATGAAAAGGATATAGTGAAAGCATTGGATTTATTTCACTGAGAAAGCCACAGTAACCAAGGTTGAGAAAGCCAATTTATTTGTATCTGATTGCAATATTGAAGATATATGTTGAGTAAAATTATTTAAAATAATGTAAAGTGGGGCAATATAAAAAAGTCTAACATACATGCAATTGGAGCCCCAGAAGGAATGGAGAAAGTGGAACAGAAGATATTTAAAGAATAATAGCTGAAATTTTGCCAAATTTGGTGAAAGATATGAATTTGCGGTTAAAGACACTCAACAAAACCCAAATAGAATTAACACAAAGAAAAACACACCTAGACTCATCATTTTGTAAATGCTGAAAACCAGTGCTATAGAAAAAATCTTGAAAGCTGCTAGAGTAAAACAAGATATTTCCTACAGATGAACAATGATTTGAATGACTGCTATGGGTACAAGAATTAGACGAACACCTTTACAGTACTGAAAGGGAAAAAATGTCACCCTAGAATTCTATATCCAGAAAAAGTATCATTCGGGAATAAAGAGAAAATAGAGACATTTTCAAAGCATAAAACTAAGAGAATTTTTCTTCAGCAGACCTGAACTGAAGCAAATTCCAAAGGAAGTTCTTCAGGTTGAAAGGAAATGATACAAAATGTAAACTTGAATCACCAGAAATGAATAATGAGCACTGGAAGCAGTAAATATGTGGGTAAATTTTTTTAAAGATAGCCTTCCTCCGAATTTCTTTAAAATATATAATACTGCTTAAAGCAAAATTATAACATTGTCTTGTTGGGATCAGAATGAATGTAGATGTAACTAACATACAACTACTAAGGAACAAAGAACTACATAAATGGGCCTATAGGGTTGCATGATTTCCATAAGACATGGTACAATATTAATGATGTTTTGAAAACTTTCAAAATAAACTGTTTGAAAAATAATGTTAAGTTAAGCCTAAATTTCCAGACATTTGATCTTTTCACTTCAATTCAGTCTAACAAAACATCCCAGCAGATGTTGCGGAAGTACAGCTAAATATACAAACCTATGGAATATGGAATTTTCAGGTCTCAAATATTGAAAATTTGTGTGAATTTGAACTTCTTTGTAAGTTTCTCATAATACCTATTTTGTTAATGCATTTGGGTTGCTATCTGAGATTTTAAAGCTAATGAAGAACCGTTCATTGACAGAGGACAGGAAAGCCCAGCCTGACTTCACAGAAGGTAGTGATGGTGTGTGAGGAGGATCTGGCTTGCTTGTCTCTCAATCAAAAACACTGGCAAAATTGCACAGGGAGATCAGCTCCGTGTGGGACAGGGAGGGTGGGAGGGAGGGAGATGCAAGAGGGAAGGGATATGGGGACATATGTATATGTATAACTGATTCACTTTGTTATAAAGCAGAAACTGACACACCATTGTAAAGCAATTATACTCTAATAAAGATGTTAATTTTTTTTTTTAATTTAAGAAAAAAAAAAAAAACACTGGCAAAAAGCCAGTTTGGAATAAAATCTTGCTTTTAGGGACTTCCCTGGTGGTGCAGTGGTTAAGAGTCCGCCTGCCAATGCAGGGGACACGGGTTCAAGCCCTGGTCCGGGAAGATCCCACATGCCCCAGAGCAACTAAGCCTGTGCACCACAACCACTGAGCCCTTGTGCCACAGCTACTGAAGCCCGTGCACCTAGAGCCCATGCTCCACAACAAGGGAAGCTACTGTAATGAGAAGCCTGCGCACCACAACGGAGAGTAGCTCCCACTCGCCGCAACTAGGGAAAGCCCACGCGCAGCAATGAAGACCCAATGCAGCCAAAAATAATAAATAAATTTTAAAAAATAAATAAAATAAAATCTTGCTTTTATTTTGAAACATAAGCCAAGACTTTAAAGCAATTGCAAGGTCAAGGACTTTTTCAAATTCTTGCTTTCTATTCCTGGGTTCCTATTAAATAGTG
The DNA here is from genome assembly GCF_005190385.1 of Monodon monoceros. NCBI lineage: Eukaryota > Metazoa > Chordata > Mammalia > Artiodactyla > Monodontidae > Monodon > Monodon monoceros. The sequence continues at coordinate 34,467,617 of NW_021703769.1, read as the reverse complement.
GCAAAAAGTTGTTGCAGTAACTTAAAAAATATAATAAAAAGACATCTACAATTGGAATGGACGTCAGCCAAATGCGGTTAATTTCTCAGTTCTGGTTATCGTCATCATGACAAAGGCGAATTCTGATGCTTTGAGGACATGGTGATCAAGAATAATGAATCAAGTTCTCTGTTGATACCTTGGTAAAGTAGAACTATATGGAATTGGACTATGGTTGCCTCAAGTTACCTAGTTTATAGCAATAACCAGTAAACCTTAAAAGGTATTATTCCAAGTTACATATACAAAATATATTCCAAGCTACATTTAATATTCAGATCAGCTACTATCACCTGGATTTTACAGCTGGAAGGTGGAGTGTGCCCAGCCTCCCAGAGTGCTGCCAATGGCAGAACCAGATCCCAACTGAGTCTGTCTCAAAGGCCCTGCTTTTAAACCCTGCGCTAGCTGCTTCTCTTTCCACGAAGGTCTGGTTAATGATAATGATGCCAAGGACACCAGGCAAATTTCCAGAAGCATGATTTCACCTCTGATCCTATCCAATTCTTCACAAGAGGAAAAAACGATTACCTTTTGTATCAGTTTCCTAGGGCTACCATAACAAAGTACTACACACTGGGTGACTTTAAACAGTTCTGGAAGCTAGTGGCCCAAAGTCAAAGTGTCAGTAGGGCCATGCCCCTCTGAAAGCTCCAGGGAAGAAGTCTTCCTTGCCTCTTCCTAGCTTCTGGTGGCCCCTGACAGTCCTTGGCATTCCCTGGTTTGTAGCTGTATGATGCCAATCTCTGCCTCCATCTTTACGTGGGCCTCTTCCCCTCTCTCCTCTTTATAAGAACACCGGTCATTGGATTTAGGGCCCACCTTAATCCAGGATGACTTCATCTTAACTAATTAATCTTCAAAAAACAATAATATTTCTAAATAAGGTTACATTCTGAGGTTCCAAGCAGATGTGAATTTTGTACACTATTCAGCCTACTACACCCCTCATGAATGCACCATTCCTCTGTGAATAAACCCAAATTCCATTCCACACTTTTTGTGAGAATTATTAAAGCTTGCATTTGGTTTGGACTTTATTGTTTTCAAGTGGTTTTATCTGATTTATCTCTTTTGATTTTAAAAATGTTATACATAATCTGGGCAAGAAATATATTACCTCAGCTTTTGGATGATGAAAGCAAAATACTAAAATTTGAACCCAAGTTCAAAACTCACTTGAGTGACAAATCTGTAAGTAAAACCTAGAATGTATGACTCCAGCTCAGTTCACCTTCCCAAACTCACCAGTGCCCCACACAAATGTTCATCCATTCCTCAAAGATGTACTGCATTCTTATTCTATGCCAGGCAGTTTTAGTTACAAGGTTCACAAAGATATTCAAAATTGACTCCCTGTCTGCAAATAGTTTGCAACCTCGAAGAAAAAAATCACTTGTGAAATCCAGATTCTTTAAACTGACCATATATACTTATTAGGAATAACAATGTATTACACTTGTGAAAGAGTAAGTTTTTAATATATAACAATTCAAATTCTTATCTATCTGTGTAATAATGTCACACTCATTGGAAGAAGGTAGGGGTCTAGGAAAACCATCTCTTGTTAGCAACCGAGCTTAAGTCCAGAAGTGAGTGAGTATGTGAATGCGTTTAGACATAAATTCAAGGCTGGTTTAGGTGTAGTGCCTGTTTTCCACAAGAAAGATATTAACCTCTACCTTGTTTATAAAGGTTCAGAGAGAAGTGTCAGTATCCTCTTCAAGTAAACAGAGCTTGGCAAGCTAAGACTACACTAAATCCCTCATGGGAAAATTTGTGCCCATTTAACAAATACCTTCCTCATGGACAGAAGCCATGGTCCAGCCTGCAACAACTGCCCAGGCTCCACACCTCTCACGGACGCTTCCCCAGGGCACTTGCTTGTACCAGTGGATCCCACCCATATCAGTCCCAGTTCTGTCACCATCTAACAAATATTGGTAATAAAATAAAATTCATTGAGAATGTAACGATTATCTAGCCATCCACTGATATAATGACTTAAAGACCAACATAATGCTCTTATTGTAATACCAAGAAATAAGAAAGTAAATTACTCCAAAAGCACATGTATTTCATTATATCAATGCTTGGCCACAGCTTCACTAGAACACATGGGAAGTCTCTGGATTTTTGTACAAATAAGGAGAACCACAGTGAGTGCTTCAGGCTGACAGAGTTGCCTTGCATCAGGACTCATATGCTGGGATTGATGTTGAATTAGTGACATTCTGAAATGGTGAATAATTCTTGGTAATGTTCTGAAACAAATAAAGTATGATCATCCCTCAATCTGCAAGGCAGTTGCAGTCCTGGAAAGTTCAGTGCATAATGAAACTCTGTAACACCTTACTCTTGCAATTACATGTAAGATGGAGTTAATGGAACTTCAGAATATTATAAACTTTTTTTTCACCTACTTGAATGTCTGCTAGGAAATTTGAAACTTGTGCAGGATGTGCTAGCCCTTTCCCATTATATTCCCCAGTCAATTGAACAACCAACCCCCCACAAAGTTCTAAAACATAGTCTAGATCTAGAGCATGGTACTGTCTCACACCCACTGGTTCATGCTCTATGTTCTCTATTATATCCTGAATTTTGTTTAGCTAACTGCCTATTGTTATTTACCAATACTTACATTGTGTTTACCATGTGCCAAGACATTTTATAAATATTAATTCAGTTAATCTTCAAAGCAACTCTATGAAGTAAGTATTATTATTCTTCTTACCAGTTTAGGTAAGGGAAAATAAAGATTTTAAAACCTGCCCAAGACCACAGAGCTAGTAAGAGGTGGAAGCTGAGATTTGTACCCAGGCAGTATGGTTCTGGAATCAATACCCTATACCAATGCTACCTACTTTAATGTACATCGAGTTGCCCATCTCTTACATCCTCCCAGGGAAGCAGATGCTGCTCATCTGTTCATTAGACTTGGAATAGCAAGGTACCACACCACATTCCCCACTGACGTAAACAAGGATTACACCTCCCTTGCTCACTGCACGTGTCCCTCTGAGACTTGGGTATGTAACGATGAGAAATCTAAATACTGTTGAATAGATGGATGAGTAAGTGTGAATTAAACGTTCACTTCCTTCAGCAGTTAACCCAACCCTTTCCAACTCTCCTCAGGACCTTCAGTTGTACGCCTCATGCTATTGTCAGATGACTTCATCTCTTACTTTGGCAAAAAGTTTATAGTCGTTGATATCAAATGCCCACAAATTCCTTTCTATCTCCTCCAGGTTAGTGCCTATATCCACCCATCCCCCCACCTGCAAGTTCCTCTGTACTGTTCTCCCCCTACCCACCCTCCTTCCACCCTCAGGGAGAGATGGGGTGTTCCATCTCCTGTCACTTTTTTTTCTGCTTGACTCAATCCCTTCAATCTCCTCTGAGCTTTCTTCCCTGTCAGCTAATCGATCAGCTTATTTTCAACTCTTCCCATCTCCTAACACCCTTACCCTGTCTCTTCACCCCAACTTGCTGTGGAGGCTCTCTCCTAACACTAACCTAGACCCCTTGCATCCCAAGGGGTCTTTACTCAGAATTATATAACACACTTTGGTTTCAGTGTCAAGGTTCCGATTGCTTTTAAAAAGATGTGGATAAGGAATGTGGTCTTGGAATGACTGGGAATAACGTCACCTTTAGTAAAGTAGGGTGAATTTGAAACAAGATTTAGGAGAGGTAGACCAAGGCTTCATGGCAGCCACTCACCATCGTGTAGACTGAAATTATGTAGAGAAAGGGAGTGAGTCAACCCACCTCAGAGGTAAGTTGTATACAGATGACACATTAGGAAGAATGTCTCTGGGGAGGCAGGAGGACAGGGAGGCTCTGCTCCTAACTGTGTCAGGTCAGAGAAACTGGCTGACTTACCATTTCAGTTTATTCTGGCTTCTGAATGTTCCACTCATAGACTTAGAGCTCTAAGTACTTGCGTTTCTATATAGTAGATAACAGATATTTTTGTGTTCATGTATAGTGAGGGAAATCATCTCAATTTCTCTCTTTTATGCTATATCCTTTTTTTGTGTGGTTCTGTAATAGACGTTGACCTCTTTGAGGGCAAGGATCTTCTACTTCCCAGAAATCTACCCTGAGCTGAGTGGATACCCTATATCTTGATCAGACTTTTTACTTCTACTTAAATATACTCGCTTCCTGTCTTTTCTCCAAATTTTCTTTTGAAACTCAGATGCATCTCTGAAGTCTGTCTTGGTTTTAGAAATCCCTTTAAAACTGTGAAGACCAAAACAGAACACAAACTCTGCTTTGGCTCTTTGGAAGACAACTTCACAATTCCAGTGTAGTCCCAGGTTCCTGTCTGTTTCAAGTGTCAGGAGAAAATCCTACAGCCTGGTTCTGAACCTAAGACCCACCATGCCCTTAGGTCTGTACAGTACTCTCTCCTTTCTCTAACTGCATATTCTCTTTTCTCTGATTCAAATTCTATCTTTCTCAGTAGATTTGCTGTATTCCTTCTGTGGCTAGAAGTCCATGTACAAAGTATGGACTTAGTTCCATTATAAAGACTCCCTGGGTCAAAAACATACAGTTTACATAAAACTTTGCCAAGAACTTCCAAATATGGCAGTTCTGTGACTGAGAGCCTTCAAGTTTTTCTGAACTTATGTCCCTATGTCCTATAATCATGTAAAATGTCAAAAGGATCTTAAAATATCAGCTAATTTGAACAAACCCCTCAAAATCACATAAATAGCTTTTTAAATGATAAGAATAAAAGAAAGAAAGCCCAACACTGAATTATTGAGTGGTTAGGGTATTAGCAAATTAACTCTGCATAAACTAGATATTTCTCTTATATTCATGGTGTGTGTACTGCCCCCTTCAATAATTGTAAATATATATATATAAGTATATACTACATATAAAATTTAAAATATGGTAGATTATCTAATATTTTGCCCCATTTAAGTACTCAGAGATTTTCAGGCTTCTTTCCAGGGCTGATCATTTTGTTCACGTTTTGGATCCGAGCCCAGAGCACTTGGTCTATATAACCAAAACAGAACATCCAACGAATTCAAGTTTGTCAAGACAGACCAAAGCTCTCAATGTTCACAACCCAGCCTGAGCCTCAAACTAGGACTGCTGAGGAAGAATTCCAAACGGATTGCATAATCTAGGGCTGTAGTGCTCCAAAGGGGGCAGGGGCAGTGAACTGTCAGCTATCTGAAGGGGAAAAAGCTGGCCTTCACCACCTTACAAAACAAAGTATGGCCTTTGACTGGCTATAACTCAAAGGGATTGTATGTCCTGCTATGTGACAGGACTCTGTCATTTCTAAGCCCTCAGCAAACAACAAAGATGCTCCTCAAACATCCTAGCTTCAAAGTCATCCAGGGATTTAACATTTTTTTCTCTGTTAGCTATTTAAGTTTAATATTTTTATGACCTTTTGAGATTCACAAACTGACTTAGAAATGTAAAATGCCTATGGGCTGGCTTCTACTCGTAGTGTGGTGGCAGTAGGGGGGAGAGAAAGGGATGATGGGAGCTTTCTGGGAGTCAAGAGATCAGAAAAACAAAACAGTCTTCTAAGTGGCCTTAAACTCACATGGCAAACACATAGCTTCTGCATTAGGCCTAGTAGATGAGATGAAAATAGTCCCGAAGAAGCTGGTATGGAGCTGTTAAGGAAAGCCTTTCTTAGCCAGTAGGACACAAAGGATAGATGGTGGGAGACATATTTCAGCCGTAACTGCACCATTTTCAAGTTAGCTTGGCTTTTTTTATAGTCTTAGCAACCCCACAGACACAATCCTCAAGCGAGAAAGTGCAAACAGTCTTCCAAATAATTCAGAAGTGGTGCCTGGGCCCTTTGTATCTGAGAGAATAAAAGACAAGTTAAATAGCACAGTACCCCCAAACCACCATTCTAAATCCCACAATTTCTTAATGGTCAACACAAAGGCCACATCAGAGAACATTATCACATAAAAAAGGAATGAGGCTACATTTGTCCATAAAACAAAAGACATTAGTCCTAAATAGGGGAAAAGCAAGGCTGCAAAATGTAGTATGAGGTACATTTCAGGAGCCTTTTAATGAATGAAGACACAGCTACTTTCATCAGCATATGTTGGACCCATTTCTACCAAGTCATTATTTGTACATCGTTCCCAAAGCTGAAACATTCCATCCAAAGCTGTTCTTTACTTCCACCACCTTTGTTTAACTTTTGCTTTTTCGCAGCCTTAATGACGAGGATTTTAAAAACATGTTTACCATTGTCCCAGCTTTGATCGAGTAGTTAAGGATTAAATTATATTGAAACTGTTAGTTATGGACATTAAATTGGACTGGGACTCTCTGCCCAGTAGGAAAATGACTTTATTAGTATTTCTCTGCTAACTCTGGAACATCACTGCATTGTTGAAAAGAACTACTTCCAAAAGAATTATGAACTATCTGCTAACATGGGTAACTGGTACAAGCTAAGCAAAATCATAACTTTTTAAAATCAAGCGTTCTTTTCATATTTTATTACAATTTATGTTAATGCATATCTAATCATGTTACTTGCATGTAAACACACACACACACGCAACACCCATCCCTGCCTTGACTTCCACCTTTGCTTAAATTCTTCACTGGCTTCCTACTGAATTTAAGAAATAAATCTGACCAACAGGGCAGGCTTAATTCTTGCCCCTGTTCTGGCATTACCTTTCACCAAACTTCAACTTGTGTTCTGAGCTCAGCCACACCTTTCTTTCAGCTCCTCAAACTCGCTTTGTTGCCTCCTGCCACAGGGGCTTTGCATGTTCAGTCTCCTCTGATTACAAAGCTCTTCTTCCCAGCCCATTTACTATCCCCACCATGATGAGCAATTCACTTTTATGCATCTTCAGAGCTAAGATCTCTTCCCAGTGAACTCTTCCTTGCCAGCCACCACCATCAGACTGAAACCGGTCCTTCTGTACTCACAGGTCTCTTCCCACAGTTGCAAAATCCACATGCATTCCTGCAACTATCTCAGTAACATCTGTGTCCTGACCACCTGGACTGTAAGTTCCATAAAAGCAGCTGTGGGAGATACTGCTTTTGTTCACTACTGTGGCCTCAGCCTCCAGTGCAATACTGGACCCAGTAAATTCTTGGGTGAACCAGTGAATATACTTTTGATCACTATCAAGTTTTGAGACAATATAGAGTCTTCGAGTACCAGCAGGAAACATGGTGTACAATCTAAAGGGCAGCTGGAGAGCCTTTAGCGGGTGGAGGAAGTGACTCAAGAAGGGAGAGAACTTGGCTTCCAGTTTTCAAATGTGCAAACAATAAAAAATTCATGATGTTGATTTTTGGCATAGCTTTGTGGTAGCACAGGTAAAAAATTAAATTCTCACATACTTTGATGAAGCATTTTCATGTAAGAATTCTAAACTGTACAAGAATGTACTTTAGGAGTCTCTGTGTGGGGGGTGTAACTGAAACTTAAAAGTGCTCTAAATGTCCTTTAATAGGTAAATAAACAATGGTGTATTCATGCAAGGGCACACCAGTCAGTTGTCAGCAGTGAACAGTGCTTTTATCCAAGGTTGGAAACTGTGGAGATATTTTGCCTTTTGTGTTATGTATATCTATATGGTTTGTGTTTTCTATATGATATTACGTTTATAATCCTAAGACACAATAGCAATTAAACTTATGACTCTGTGAGGTCCTAAAATACAGGACTTGGAATAAGAATAATCACCATGATTCAATCATTTCATTTTATAAATTGGGACAAAGAGACTCACCAAGAGACCCAGAGATGGGTTCACTGGGCAAAGTTCACAGAACTGAAGGAAAAGCTGGACTCTTATGCCAGTGCTTTTTCCACCTATCACATTTCCTTGATATGAATTTTGTTTAGAATAAAATATATTTAAAATGTATATTCTTTTTGAAAAAACTGCATATCGATTAATATAATGAACCAAAAATTCAGATGCTGTTCTGAACTTTTTAAGTCGACTTCTCATTTATTTATCCTCAAGGTTTTTATGTTCTTGAACATAAAGTAGGATAATAAAGTTTCAGCTTTTCCAAATGCACCAATAACTGTCTGTGTGACAATTCTGCATTTTGCTGTCATATAAATTATAGAAAAGAGGCATGTCTATCATCAGAAGTAAAATAAAAACATAAATATGTATATACACATACATAATACATATGCATAAATATGTATAGTATATATATATTTACTGTATATATGTCAGTAAATAAAGACCTTATACCTGTGTGTACTAGACTGAAGGTTGCTGACATCAGAGCAAAACTGATGAAGAGAATTCAACATCAATAAATACTCAAAGCAATGACATTTGTATTTCAGTGGCTTGCAGTTGCTAATAAAGGAAATTAAGAAGTCTTATAATATGAAAAGGATATTAATAGCTTAATGAAGATTGACCTAGAAAGCAGATTTTTATTTTAACTCAGGATAGAATTATAGATAATGAACTGCTTTGAATAATTTATTTTAGGAAAATTGATACAAGGAGATTTTGCAATCTTTCCCAATCATAAATCATTGAAGAACTGCAATAGATTTCAACAGCAATTGGAATAAGCATATCTACCACTATAAAATACAAAATTAAGAAAAACTTAAAGAATTTCAGCAACCAAAGACAACACGGTAAATATTTTCCTCATTTATTTCATCATTAACACCCACAGTTCTGCATCTTTTCCTTTTTTGAAGACCTTTATAGACCAATCCACACCCCTGACAATTTCATTTGAATATAATTATATGTAGAGAATCCAAAAGTTCGAATTCAGGAAAATTAGTTAATGCTCATCACTGGCATTTTTCTCTTAGTAACCAACTAACTCTTCTGACACACCATCTAGAATGCTGTTACTCAAATGGAGATGTGAGGGTACACCAACATTTTCCAAGAGAAACACAGGCATGGAGAGTTTTCAGGGAATGAGATTCCAGCAAGTTTTGATCTTTCTTAAGTCTGAGCAACCTGAGAAGACAGCTTAGTAACACGGGCCGCTCTGTCTCTCCCACCCACCCTTTCTCTGGCACCCTTCACACTCCTTACCAAACAAAGCCTGCCCCTCATCCAATCAGAATCTTACTAAAGGGCATTACCCCAGGGGCACCCAAATGAAGGGATGATAACAGGCTCCTTTATCCAAACATCATACATAAGCTTGTAATGGTGCTTTGGACCATCCATCATGAGTACACTCTGAGTTCAGATATATTGTCAAGTAAGGCAATGGGAGGGCTAACAATTTTCATTTAACACACTTGCCTCTCCCATCCCCTACTCTGGAGGATGAATGCACCCATCCTGAGGGGGCGTCCCATGAGAACAAATGGAAACAAAGTTTGAAAACTTCTTGACAGCAGCAGAGTGCTACAACAATGCATGGCAAAGCTTTGGGTCTCTTCTATCTCCCACTCAGAAAAATGAGAGGCAGATCATTGCAGCACGATGGCTGTTTGTATTAACATGTTTATTATTTTTTTTATTTTATTTATTTATTTATTTATTTTTTTTTTTTGCGGTACGCGGGCCTCTCACTGTTGTGGCCTCTCCTGTTGCGGAGCACAGGCTCCAGACACGCAGGCTCAGCGGCCATGGCTCACGGGCCCAGCCGCTCCACGGCATGTGGGATCCTCCCGGACCAGGGCAGGAACCCGTGTCCCCTGCATCGGCAGGCGGACTCTCAACCACTGCGCCACCAGGGAAGCCCAACATGTTTATTTGAATTATAAATAAAATCAGACGTTTTCTGACAATGACGGCTAGGTTTCCTAATTAGACTATAGGATGAACATTTCCCATAAATTGAATGAGTTAAGACTGTAGCTCCAAGGTTTGGATAGAAATAAAATTATGATGAAAGCTTTTCTCAGAAAATATTATATCGTCAAAGTGTATTGAGATTACCAATATTCCGATTCTTCTGAAACCTACAAAGATTTCACATGCTGCCTCTAAGTGAAATACTAACTGGTATAGAGAATGATCTCTTGATGTCTTTCCTGGAAATTCAGAAAGTAAAAGACCTCAAAATTGGCAAAAAAATCATTTTACAAGTCAAATTGTTTCCAATTATTTAAATTTAACAAAATTTAAAGAAAGTCTAAGTTGTCAGCCAATAGATTAATAAAATGACTTTTCGTGATTTATCAATGATGATATTTTTTGATACATAGCTTAGGAATCCAAAGACTTGAGGGGCATTGCTATAAGAAAAGTATTTCCATTACCATCCATTTATTTATACAAGCATACTTCTCAGCATGTGCATTAATAAAAAGGATACACTTGATGCTGAAGCTTATTTCATTTTAGCAATCATAATTTTCACCCCAGAGGCATGAATTTTTAAAAGATAGCCTTGTTTGTCACACTAAGAGATATAATTCCAATAAAGTTTTACTTTTTATTTTAGAATTATTATAATAAATTATAGAATATTAAATAATTATTTACCAAGAAATAGTTGTGTTTGTCAACTGTAACTAAAAATAATTAAAATATTCCATCCAGAATAATGTTTTCAACACTTAGAGACTATGGTCACAGAATTTTTTTAATTCACATATAAATACACACATACATATATACTTTTGCTGCAGAAAAATGATAAAATAATCAGTACAAGAATTTCAAGCATAAGTATGTTAGGTTAAAATTCTGTGGGAGAAGTAGTATAGAGGTTCAAGTTAAAGCAAAACCCAAACATAAATCTCTTGTTAAAAGAGAACTTAGGTGTTTTCTAATTGGATAATGTTGGCATAAAAAAACTATGGCTTTTGGATTCCATGGGAGACATTCTGGGTGATCAATTTTTTAATGTTCATATTTATAATAAAGGCAGAATTTACATCTTTTGTGGCTATCTAAGCTTCAGATTTAAAAAATGTAGATGTTAAATTAAACATTTGTGAAGAGACATATAATCAAAATTATTTTCTAGGGTACATTAGCTAAAACATTTGATCACCTTGGATCTAAAAGATCAGGCTAAGCATAGTTCAAGTCTCTGCTACCCATGATGTGTGTCCCTAGAAGGAGGTCAAAGTTAAGAGACCGTGAAGCAACATTACCTATGGAATTGCTTGCCTGCAGAAATTGCCTGTGTCAGTTTGACTGTATTTCTGGCCTATGTAAATGAATCAGAAGCTTCCAGAGGGAAAGAATCATGTTTTGTTCTTCTTTGATAGTACTCCTGAATGAATGGCATATAACTCAATTAACTTATTGAATAAATGATTACATTTCTCTTGGGTGGTCCTTCCTGCTTTATTACAAACTGCCCTTTGGTGGGAGTGTAAGGTGGTAGAGTACTTAGCAGTACTTCAACACAGTGTTTGACCCAACAACTCTACTTCTAAGAATCAATACTACAACAATACCTCCACATGAGCACAAGGATGTATATAAAAGAATGTCCATCACTGTTTTCACAGGACTCAAAGAGAAGCAACCTAAATGCCTTCAATAAAGAGAAGATCTCTAAAACAAATGATGGTGTATACAAACTATGGAATTATTAAAAGTCATAAAACTTTTAAAAACAATAAAACAGAGCTATGTACACAAACATGGAAAGATAGGCTTGATTTATTGTTAATTAAAAAAAGGAAAATGCAGAATATGCATAGAGTAACCCTATTTTTTATTACAAAAACAAATATTATACATCTGGACATACACAGATATTCAGTTTATTTATTTAGGGTTATATGTGGTAATTAAGCATTGGAGTACATACTCCCAGGTTCGAATCCCCATTCAGCCTTTTACTAACTGTGTGAGTTTGCACAAATTACTTTTAACTTCTCCCTGTCTCGTTTTCTCCTTTATAACATGGAGGATGATATCTGTATCATAGAGGGCTGTAAAATTTAAATGACAAATGTGTATAAAAGCACTTACATAGAGGCAGGGCTGGGATAAACACTCACGAATGCTAAATGTGATGATTATATGTATGTGTAAGTTTTCCTCTTACTTAGAATAACATATTAAAATTCTATTGTTACTTAGAATAAAATACTCTGTATAGCAACACATCAAACTGACCCGAATCATGGCTTCTAGAAAGGCCAGGAAATTATGAGAAGTATTTTTATTTCACATACAGATACATTTGCTTTTCTTTTCCAACTGGGATTTTGACTTTGGATGTTTGACAATCATCAACTACTTTCATTAAGCAAGTACTACTTTTGTAATTTAGAAAATGACGAAAACACATTTTTAAATTTAGAGAAGTAAAACACACCACAGCAAAATTACCATAAAATGACACATTCCTTTTCTTTTCCTAAATTACATTTTACATATACCCATTGTTTTAAGACAATAACTCCTCTGAGAACAAATGCTACATTTGCCAAGGAAAGTTATTTCCTACTTTCACTTACAATGGAAAAGTCATCTTGGTGGCTGACCTGTAAAACTGCATACTGGTTTGTTCCTGTGAATTGTTCATTTTATTCTACAACTGTTGATATACCTTAAGGTTAAACACATTGTGTAACCTCAATACTTTTTTTTTTTTTTTAAAAAGGCTCTTTTCTTCTGCCCTCAAGTTTAATTAAAATAGCAATCAGAGTTCCTATGGTCAGGGTGGCTGCCCCTCAAAGACCATCTGTACAGTCCATAGAACAAGTTTTTCTTTACTGATCTCTGCCAGTATCAATCATACTCTCCAAAGATAATGGCGAGCAAAGCACTTTTAGAAACAAACACATTAATTCAATCTTGACTACCTGACTATAATCTTCACTAAAAAAGCCAAGACAAAAGCTGAGGAAAATGTTAGTATCATGCAGGACCAAAATCTCTTCCATGCTCCATTTTACTTCATTGATCTGTAGCTTTAGTTAAATAAATTAAGTTCATCAATAAAATGCTTATTTTGCACACTAACTTATCTGAAACAACATTTTCATTTTTTATTAAGTTATTTTCAACAATCTCATGAAATAAATGAAAAACATTACTTTAGTCCTCATTGCTAATTTGATTTGCAAATTTCTCATATTTGATATGTATACAACATGTATGTCAAAAAGCACATATAAACTCCTTGGCACAGAGATCATATTTTCACACTCTAAGAAAACTACATCTTAAAAGAATGTAATGATGCTAAGCATAGGTCTACGTTTTATTAAGACTTCTGTGTGTTTAGTGAAATAATACCTGTTAAACCCTTTAATTAACTTTTTAAAATGTACTGCATAAACAAGAGAGGGAAATATTTGCTTCCCAGTAGCAATATGTGAGTGGTGGAATGAACCAAGCATGTCTGTGTTTACTAATATACAGAAAAATGACACCTCCTCCCTTCCCCTTCCATTGCCAGCCCTTATCAAAAGTTATGTCCGGGCTTCCCTGGTGGCGCAGTGGTTGAGAGTCTGCCTGCCGATGCAGGGGACACGGGTTCGTGCCCTGGTCCAGGAAGATCCCACATGCCACGGGGCGGCTGGGCCCGTGAGCCATGGCCGCTGAGCCTGCGCGTCCGGAGCCTGTGCTCCGCAATGGGAGAGGCCACAACAGTGAGAGGCCCTCGTACCGGAAAAAAAAAAAAAAAGTTGTGTCCATAATCTCCTTTCAAAAAGAAGCCAGCTTTTCAGAGTTTCTAATTTTAAGTTAATTGTACAGTAAAAAGGAATTAACTCTAGAAACATTCCAAAGCATGATCTTGCCTTCTGACCCCACGTTCCAAGAGTTTCTTTAACTCTATGGGACAAAACCTTAGAAGAGGACCCACAGTGTCTGGGGTAAGAAAAAGAAAAACAAAAACAGTTTTCTACAGTTTGGTTCAAATACCTGTCTACTCTTTGGGATCCTGACAATGGGAAACAAACAACCAGATGTTTTGAAAATGCCTGGCACTTCAATAACCCCCAACAAAAAGTCAACTCCTTCCCCAATCTCTTCCCTACATCAGCAATGCAAATACCCCTCAAGAATATAGGGAGAGTAGGGCTCAAATGCCAGAACTGGAAAACTTTTATCTATAATTCCAGAGCTGTAATGGAGGTGGAAAAGGGAGGCAGTTACTGAAAAAGGAACTTGAAGAGAAATAAAATGTGACATTGTTGGAGAAAATATTGCTTCTGGGAGGCAAGGACTCAAGAGTATCCCTTCAACCACTCCACTAGTGTTTTGTAAGTGACGACCTGGGGCCAGGCACTGTACTGGACACTGGTCATTGCTGAAAATGGAACAAGTTCATCTTCTTGTTGATGCAATGATTCATTAAGAGTAAGAAGGACAGAGCCATGAGATGTCCTGCATTGTCTCTTATAATACAATCTAGACTTAAAATATGTGCCAGTTCATTGCAATTTATTTATTGTATTTCTTAGGGTTGACCTAAAATTAACCTTCCATTTTCTTCCCTTTAGAACTATATTTGAAATAATTAGAGCTTTTCATAGCAGAATTTTTTGTTTTCTGTATATTTGCTTCATTACAACTTTTTTTTTCATTATAACAACAGAAGGGAATTCTAAAGAAAAACAAAATCACCCTTAATGGCACCACTGTAATGCAACTGCTGGCTTCATTTTTAAATATAATCTTCCAGTCTTTATAAATGAACATATTTTACATATTTATTATCAGAGTAAGAGCATAATTTTTATTCTGCTTGTCTTTTTCCCTAATTTCATATCTAAACATTTCCATATTGCTTCATTTTAAAAATCCATTTCTCATAGTAGTTCAATAATTCAATTTGCTGAAATACCATGATTTACTTTTACTTTTTGCAACTTTTTAATCATTCAACTCATGTCTAATTATTTTAGTCTAGAAAATACTATAGTAACTATCTTCATGTATATTTTCATTTTTGAAATATTTTCTTGGGATACATTTATATGATTTAGCATAGCAATTCTGATAATTTTTCATACATACCATTCTTAGGAATAAAAATAATTAAAAACTTAGTGTGTTAGCAAAGACACAGTACAATGCATTATTTATTTTGTATTTCATATTTTAGGCAGAAGCAAAATCTAGATGCAGCTCCAAAAATAAATTTTATTAATTTTACCAAATTACTATATTATATAAGCAACCGTAACAATTTCCAACTCAGATTAAGGATATTTCCTTTAAAAATGTAACAAATATAGCAATACCTTTATACTCCATAATTAAATTACCTATCGTTTCTACCACATTTTATTGAATTATGCAGTTCTGAAACTAAGCAAATTTAATGGAGGAACAGCATATAAGATTTAGACATCTTATTCAAAATACTGGCAATATATAGTAATGATTAAAATTTAAAGAAGGGTAATAGAAAGATGGGAGAAGGGTGAAATATTTTCAGAAAAAAAAACACACTGTGCTAACATCTATACAAGCCATGAGTAAGGGAAAAAACATGCACAATTGTGTGATTTTCATATTCTTTTCTTCTGTGAACAAAGGTCAGAGCTGGATTTGCAATGAAACTTATCATAGGATGATTTTAATTGATTCTTGAACTGGTTAACCTTATTTCTATCAAACAGATGAATTTAAGAAACCATGGTATTATATAATAAAACATTTTTCATAGAAATATAAATCATGCTCTGTTCATACACTGGAGGTGATCTATTTTTATATCATTAATTTAATTTTCATGTTTTTATCATGTATAATTTTCAACATACACAAAAGTACACAGAAGAGTATAATGAACACTCAGAGCTGTAAACCACCCTCAAATTATTCAACCATGGCCCATCTGCCCCATCCACAGACCATCCTCTCCTCCCACTGCTCTGTTCTATTTTAAATTATATCCCAGGTATCGTATAATTTTATCTATAAGCAACTTAGAATTCATCTCTAAAGATGTGGATTCTATCTTATAACAAAAACACCTTTAAATTAGCAACAATTCCTAAATATCATGAAATACTCAATGTTTAAGTTATCTCATAAAGGTCATAATTCTTTTTTTAAACCACAATCTTAATAAAGGCTATATATCACAACTGGTTAAAATGACTGTACAGTTTAAGTATTTTTTTAACACTTCTGTTTATTATTATTATAATTTTTTTTTTTTGGCTGCACTAGGTAGCATGTGGGATCTTAGTTCCCCAACCAGAAATTGAACCCATGCCCCCTGCATTGGAATCGCACAGCCTTAATCACTGGACCGCCAGGGAAGTCTCTATAGTTTAAGTATTTTAAACTATAGTTTCTCCTTCTGTTTTATTTTTTTTCGTGCAATTTATTTATTCAGTAAACCAGGTTGACTGTCCTAAAGAGTTTCCTATTTCCTGTAATATGTACTGGGCTTATGTATCCCCCATGGACTAGTCATATGCTTCTCCTCTTGGTACTTCCAAAGAGTCAGTAGTTGGACCTAGAGGTTTCGTAAATGTCAGGTTTGATTTTTTTTTTTGGCAAGACTACTCCATAGGTGGTGTATCAACAAGACTTTTAATTATATAAATGCAATATGTGCACACTAATACAGTTAGATGCCAGAGAAGAACCAGACCACAGAATGAGATAACAAAAATTCATTTTTCTTTATTTCAGCAAGTTTTAGAATATTAATTACCTTCTATAGTCCCACTATATTTCACAGCAACACTCTTAAATCACTATTTTAAATAATTTAATTTTTTAGCTTTGTCTTTCCTGATTATTATGATCAGTGGATTTTACCACAAAGAATTTACAGCAACTTCAAGATGTATATTCCATTTAAATGCAAAACATATTTCTAGGATAATAATTTATTATCATAGGTGGCACAAGTAGCATAAGTTTAACTGAGTTCAATGTCAGAAAAGTACAAGCAACCAGTGTTATCAAATAAATGGCAAGGAAGAAAAAAAAAATGATAGAGGGGGAACCTGTCTTTAAGACAGAAAATCTCAAGTGTGTCACATAGTATGTGCTTTAGACCGATAAACAGTATTTGTTGAATGAATAATCACCATAGACATTGAAATGAAGGGACTATCTCTCCCAGGGTATGCTTGAAAACAAGTCTGTCTCCTTCTGTAGGAAATGACAGAATGAATGATCAAGAATGACCACACCTCAAACTTGATTCATTCCAATCTCTTCATTTGTGGCTCAAGGGATGAAGAGCCCTTGATCCTCCTCTGGTCTGACTCTTAATCAATGGCTTCTCTATCCCATCACGTCCAAGTTCTCTCTTGCCTCAGCTTATCTATTTCCTGTAGTGTGTATTTGTGCCTTTGTATCCCCCATGGACTAGTCACATGCCTCTCCTCTTAAAATGTCCGAAGAGTGAGTAGAATTCTCAAAGACTATGTGGAACTTGCTTCAGGGTTGTACCAATGAAAGGGCAAAGAGCTGAGGGACTTATTAAACAACTCCCATCTACACTCTTCTTGGCTATTCCCTTTGGGAACCACTTGTCCTTCAATTTTCAAGAAAATATTCTCCAACTTTTCTCCCTTATCTCACTGACTGTTCTTCACCAAGAGGCTGGCTCCTTCCCATGATAAACCTTAAAAGTTTCTACTAGGGCTTCCCTGGTGGCGCAGTGGTTGAGAGTCTGCCTGCCGATGCAGGGGACACGGGTTCGTGCCCTGGTCCGGGAAGATCCCACATGCCACGGGGCGGCTGGGCCCGTGAGCCATGGCCGCTGAGCCTGCGTGTCCGGAGCCTGTGCTCCACAATGGGAGAGGCCACAACAGTGAGAGGCCCACGTACCGCAAAATTAAAAAAAATTAAAAAAAAAAAAAGTTTCTACTGATCAGGAACCTGGTTTCTCTGTGCATCACTCTCTGAACTAGTTCATGCTCTCCCTTTTCTACAACCATCACCCATGTCCTGGTGATATGTACATCTCACTCTTCTGAGCTCCAAATTCATCGTCCCCATCGTATACTGACATCTCCATCTAAATAGTTAGGTAAGCTCCTGTTCAAAACCAAATTCACTATCTTTTTACTCTTCATCGCCACATTGGAAATCACTTAAAAATAAAATAAAACAAAATAAACAATTTCTTCTTTCTAATTCTCCATTCCATTTATGACACCACCTTCCCTCTGGTTTCTCAAACTAGACACCTCTACATCATCTTTGCTTTCTTCTCTTCCTTATTCTCCACATTAAACTGCCATCAATTCCACCTCTCACCCATGTTCCTATTACTATTACCATTGTTCAGACTTTGAACTGCATTCTCAACTGTGTAGTGATTTTTACTTTCTCCACATTGTACATGACCCTCCATATAGCTGCCAGGTTAATCTATATAAAAAACACAATGGATAAACCCATTCAGCCTAAACTCTTCTGGTCCATAATCACCATTCACTGCTCACCACATATACCCTATATAATCTGCCATTCCCCAAGGAGGCAAAGAGCATCCATGATTCAATGCTTTGGTCCCCTTCTACCTGAATTACACCTCCCTTCAAGGCCTAGACCAAATTCTACTTTCTCTTTATGTCCTTCCTCATCTCTGCTCTCACATCCACCCCCAAACCTGTGAAAAACTGATTGATATCTCCCCTGTGCTCCCTCAACACATTATTCATGATACTGGATTGTCAATCATCACATTATCTGATGTGATTATTGTTGCAGACAATCTCCCCCTCTCTATTATGAAATTTTTATCTGTGTGTGAAATGCCAGAACACAATGCATTGCCTGGCACACAATGTACTCTCAATATATGTTACTGAATTAAATAGACAAACGAGCAACCTCCCATGTATGATATCAGAATTATTTAGTCCAACAAACAGTTGAATATCTACTGTATTTTAATGTCTGCATGTATGTCTTAAATATCCAGAGACAGATAGATATCACTGTAGAAACAGACTTTATAATAAAGAAATAAAGAACAATATCCCCAAATACTGCCTTCCTGAATAAACTGGCTGAGGAATAAAATTAATATTACGATTAACCATGTTGGAAATTTTCATTCGAACATACGTATTAAATACGGGGAAGAATCAAGAAGGACCTATAAAACCCAACACAGGTAAAAACTCTGTGAGTCTTCATTCATGTGAAAAGTAAACTGTGTTCTTCATGCATCTGCTCATTTTTTTAAAAGTTATAATTTTCCTTCAACGTTAATCTAAAATCATGTCAATGGTATCATCATTGATTGCAAATCCTTAAAAGAAAATTTAGCTCCAGATGTGCAAAACATCACATTTTTTTTTTGTGCTATTCACCTTGCTTCTGTATGCTTGGGAATTCTAACTGCTTGCAAAGTAAATCCTTAGTTCTGGCTGAGTAATAGTCTATACGAGTTAAGAAGATTTCCCAAGTATATTCTATTCTCTGTTATATTTCGAGATGAAGGCTTACTTCTGCATTGAGTAGGGAATCATATTGTTGAATTAGGTAGAGACTTAGATTTATTTTAAGCCTGAAAACTATAGCAATTCTCTTGGGCACCCCAGCTGGTACCATGAAGAATATATTTGAGGCTTCTGCTAAAAATGGCTTTGGACTTTTTTCTCTGGTTTTAAAATAAGAATTGCATAACCCCATCTTGTTCATGTATATACAGAAGGAAATCCTATAATAGATAAGGAGCAAACTTCATTTAAGATTTAAAGGTTAACAAACAAAATACTATATCTAAAATATAAGATAAAGGGAGTTGACTCTTAATAACGTTGGCAAGGGAGCCCTTTCTTAGTAACACATTAACCAAGGACTAAAAGGAAATAACTGAGAAGATTTGGAAACATAGAAAACATTAAATAACTAATACAGAAACAAACAAATAAGAACATTTCTCAAACATTTTATGAAGCTATATTATCTTGATATTGAACAAGGACAGTACAAGAAAGAATAATTCTATGCCTGTCTTGTGAATAAAGAAGCAAAATAAAATATTAGCAAGCAGATTTTAGCAATGAGCAAGTAGGGTTTATCCTAACATATCAGAAGAGAAAAGTTCATTTCAATACATACAGAGAAGTCATCTGACAAAACTTAACACATATTTATGAGTGTTCTAAAGCCCTCAGCAAATCAGATATAAAAGGGAATTTCCTTAACTTGTTAAGGAGTATCTTCTAAAAATCTAAAGCAGACATCATGCTTAACAGTAAACATGGGAAGCACTCCCTCTAAGATCAGGGAAAACACACAGATACAGACAGCTCTGCCTTTATTCAGTATTGTGCCAGAGACCCTAGATGATTCAAGAAGACAAGAAAAAAGTTAAATGGTAAAGAGGTTTGGAAAGAAAAAATGTGGTTATGTATAGATTATATACTTATTACTTTTCTACATGGAAAATCCAAGAAAATCTTCAGAAAAGATGATTAGAATGCAAAAGACAGTTGATCAAGGTTAATGGTTAATAAATCAACATTCCAAGACAATAGCATTTCCTACACACTAGAATAACCAAGGTAGTAAACAAAATGAGTTCATTCTCTGTAACAAGAAAACTTTAAAAACACCTAGAAGTAAATAAAATATGAGGTCCAAGCCCTTTATAAAGAAATTAGATTAACAAATGCTACTGAGACTATAAGTTTTCTATGACAAAATGGAAATGATGAAGTTCCTATCCCATACCAAATGGAAAAATCAATTCCATGTTGATTAAGGCTCTGAATGAAATAAATATTGGAGACTTTTTGAAGAAAGTATTGGAGCATACCTTGATGATACAACAGTTGGGATGGGTTTTATTAAGAGTGTCACAAAAAAGCATAACCCACAAAGGAGAAGACTGATAAAACTGACCTCATTATTATGGTCATACAACAGTTATGACATACTTCTTCATGTCAAAAGATAGCATAAGCAAAATTAAAAGGGAGACTTCCAAGTGGAAGAAGATATTTAAAGTGCAAATGATTCAACAAAGAATTAGTATCCACCATAAATAAAGATTTTTTTAATTAATAACAAAATGTAGTGGTAAGAGCATGAACTCAAAAACCAATTGCCTGACTTTGAATCCCAGTGTCTCCATTTAGTAGCTATGTGAGCTTAGGCAACTTATTCAACCTCTCTGTACCTGAGTATGCTCATTTGTAAAATGGATATAAAATCAGGACCTCTCTTAAATAATTTTTATGAGGATCAAATAAGCTAAAATTCACAAATTCGTGGAGAAGTACCTGTCACAGTAATCACAAGTATTGCTTCATTATTATATATTAAATATGAGCCATAGGTACAAAGATGCCCATTATGTTATTTGTGTTTTTAATTATTTCATTAGTAATATTTAAGTAATTATGAAGTTAAAAAATAAGTTACAAAATAGAAGATTTATTTGCAGTATAACTGATACATCACTAATACGTAAATCTATAAAATCAATAAGACATACAACCTAATTGGAAAATAACTAAACTATAGCTAACAAATTACAAATAAATGATAAAATAAAAGAAGGTATAATATATACAAGGAGGTTCAACTTCAAAGCAATCAAAGAAATAAAACTGAGGCAACAGTGAGATATCTTCATATGTTGAAATTTTCTTATTTTGGCAAACGCTCACAGAAATGGACAGTTTCATATTGGTGGGAGTTAAAATTGGAACAATCTTATTCTGGAAGTCAATTTATATGCAACCAGGCTCAAATGTTCATAAGGTTGATTTAATAATTCCAATTCTAGACTTTTATCCAAAGGGAAGTATCTGGGCAGAATGTAAAATCAACATACAAGGATGTCCATGGCAACAATGTTGAGAATAGTGAAGTTTCCAACAAAATGAGACCAATTCAAGCCAGTATGGAATATAGAATACAGAAGGGAATACTGTTGAGCCTTGAAAAATGATAATATTGCTCTGTATTCACAGTCAAGGAAAATACGTCTATTATTAAAAGCAGGTAAATTGTGTGTGTATAATTATCCTAATTTTGGTAAATATAATTGTATATTTGTAAACAATTATGTATAAGCACATATGAAAAAAACCTCAAAATATACTCAAAAGTTAACATGTTTCTGTCTACATAGTGGGTTCTTGTGCTTCTTTCTGCCTGTCTGTGCCTGCCCGTTTGTCCATTGCTACTGCTTCTTCCATGGTGTCACAGCCTCTGCAAACTGGGATAGGGAAGGGATTCCTTGGAAAAGGAGCAAAGGTTCTGACCAACAGCAAGACTGAAAGGAATGCCTTTGAGGCTGTTTTCAGGGGTAGGTGCACTTGAGCAGCAACCCCCTCCCCAAGCCCACTTCAGTGCAACTGTCTTTACCCCTCCTCCTACCCCAGCTTATAAGAACACTTTGCAATATTTGGGTGTGAAATTTTAGTTTCCCATTTCAACATATGTAGGAAAAAATATCAGACTAAAATGCTAAATTGTAAAGTAATTCCATCTTTCTCTCTTTTTTTTTAATTTTTTTAATTTTTTTTTTTTTTTTTTTAATTTTTTGTGGTAAGCGGGCCTCTCACTGTTGTGGCCTCTCCCGTTGCGGAGCACAGGCTCCGGACGCGCAGGCTCAGCGGCCATGGCTTACGGGCCCAGCCACTCCGCGGCATGTGGGATCTTCCCGGACTGGGGCACGAACCCGCGTTCCCTGCATCAGCAGGCGGACTCTCAACCACTGCGCCACCAAGGAAGCCCCCATCTTTCCCTCTTTATTCTATGCATTTGTGAGTAAAATGGAGAGTAGGCAGCTAAAATTGCAAGCCATCAAGAACTTGTTCAATAACGATGCAGAGCTCAAATTAGAGGCAAATTCGTCAAACCGCCCATTGTCAAATACTTCAAAAGATCATTTTCTCCCTGGTTATGATGCACTGAGAAGGGCACAGGCTCACTTCTGTGATGTTCTTGCCCAAAACACATAACCTCCATCTAATCATGAGAAAACATCCCAAATCTCCAAACTCAAATGGAGATACAGTCTGCAAAATAACTGGTCAATACTTTCCAAAAGTATCAAGGACGTGAAAGACAAGGAAATCCTGAGAAACTGTCAAGGACTCATCCATCTAGAACATGAGGTGCACCCCACTTTTACCCACCTTACCTAGCTTCAGCTCCCACTTGCTCAGGGCTTTCTGAGCCCATACACTGAGTCAGGTTCCTTTGTCATGCACTCTTGCAGGATGGCCTACTCTCCCGCCCTGGCACCTATCTCAGTTTGTAGTCACCAGCATTTATTGAGGAATTCATTCTTGTAAGACTACTTTACACAGCTCTAATGACATCAGGAACCAACTCTATTATCTGCAGCTCCAAGGTTCTGGCACAAAGTAGATGATCAATAAATATCTTCAGAATAATACAGAAATGAACGAATAAAGAATATACTTGGGGGCTTCCCTGGTGGCGCAGTGGTTGAGAGTCTGCCTGCCGACGCAGGGGACACGGGTTCGTGTCCCGGTCAGGGAAGATCCCACATGCTGCAGAGCGGCTAGGCCCGTGAGCCATGGCCACTGAGCCTGCGCGTCTGGAGCCTGTCCTCCGCAACGGGAGAGGCCACAACAGTGAGAGGCCCAAAAAAAGAATATACTTGGTATAAAGGCCATATGACCTTTATCTGTGTAAATTATTGTATTATGATGAGGAGAAGCGTTATATTGCATGACATAAAGACAAATGATTGCTATATCTTCTAAACTTCTTTCCAAAAAGGTATTTTCTTTTTGCATAGTTTCTTCTTTACTTTCCTAAAAGATTTTTTACTTAATAAAAAATGTGGGAAAGCCCATCTCCATAATGTAGAATAATTATGTAAAAATGTGCTGTAGAATACTTTTTTCTACTTAAAGCAGAGAAAGAGGCTGCTAAATTGTGTGTGCAAATTAGAATCAGTATAAGGGCCCCAGAAGAAGTCATTTGAGGTCTAAGGGAAATTAGATATTATGAAACAGCAATTGAATTTGTTTACTTCTTCAATCTATTAAGATTTCTCTTTAGTGAAGTTATTACATAACTTTTCAGGTGAGCAAATCTTGATTTAAACAGATGGTACTGTTCAACTGTGATGGAATTGCCTGCTTCTAATATGAACAAACTGTGAGTCTTCCAGCCATGAGATAACAATATATCTTTCTGAAAAAAAGTTAATGTTTACTTAATAGATACTGTTTATTTAGTCACATTAACAGATGTCTTGCTGAAAATACATCAGCCCTTCCCACCACTAAACAAATAACCCATGAGTCTAAGAAATAAATTTCATCCATGTCTCCATGTCTTTTTCTTTATTACTCATTATACTTTTTGCCTGAATTATAGGTATGGCAATAACACAGACATGTCCCTTTCCAAAAATCAATGTATTTCCACATCCTTAAGCCCACGATTGAGAATTTGAACATATATTCTGACATGACAAGTATGGTTATTTTAACTGCATATTAAATATTAAAAATTCAGCTGTACAGCTATATTAAAAAGAAAAATGACATGATGCACTTATGGGAATTTTTCCAAGACCAGTACTTTGGACTGTAAAACACAGTGACAGATAAGAGTGACATCTCATGATTCTCTGGAAAGATTTATCACAAACCATATTATTTCAACCCAAAGAGTGACTAAATTTGAAGAAGCAACAAAGGCAGAGGCTGAGAGTACCCTAATGAAGTTCATGAAAGAAAAGATCTTAAGGAAAACAGGATTCTCCTACATTGAGGGTAAATACTGGATTCGATTGTAATGTATAATCCACAACATAATGGTCAAAATAAGAGTGATGCATACAAGATAGGATCTAGTTTTTTGTTTTGTTTTGATGTTTGGATTTTTTTTTTTTTCATATAACAGAAAACAGGAAGGAGCCAATATGTTGGCTCCACAGTGCCCACAGGGACTCATGATTCTATCTTTCTGCTCTGCTGCCTTAATACATGGTTTCCAATTTCAAGGTCATTTCATTGTCCAAGATATCTGCTGAGCCTCCAGACATCAAATCTATATTTAGGAAGAAAAAGCCAAGGGAGAAAGGCCCTCCTGGATGAATAGATCCATGTAAAAAGTATGAAAATGTATATAACACTTCTCATGATATCTTACTGGTCACAGAGCCACACCTAGCTGCAAGGGAAGCTGGGAAAATATTATTTTAAGCCTAGAGGACAATGCTCTGGTTTAAAATCAAAACAATCAGGATAGATGTTTGGATAGAAAACTAGCAGTCTCTGCCATTCCTATAAGAATGCATTAGTCCTCTTTTTAATTTTTTTCATTAACTAGTATGTAAACACAGTTCAAAATTTTTAAAGTATAAAAAGGTTTACACAGTGAAGACTTTCACACCCACCCCTGTCTCCATCTGCCAGTTTCCACCCACCACACAACACTTGTATTCATTTTTTATATATTCTTCCAGTTTCTTTATGTAAATACATGCAAATGAGATTATTCCTGCCTTCCCTCTAGGAGCTATTTCCGAATCTGCACACAGAGCATGTCTTCATTCCTCTCCTTTTTTATTTTTCTTTTACAGCTGCATAGTATTCCATGGCTGGATCTGCCAGGGTTGATTTGTCCAGTTCCCATTTTCAAACATTTAGTTTGGGCTTCTGTCTTTTTCTGTTACAGACAATGCACAAAAGTTCTTTTGCATAAGTGAATCTATAAGAAAAATTACAGAAGCTGGACTTCCAGGACAAAGAGCATATTTGTATTGTTGATAGATATCACCAAGTTGCTTTACCTGTGTACTGTAATGATTTACACTCCTACTAGCAACATGTGAATGTGTCTGTTTTCCCACAGCCTCTTCTACAAAATGTGTCAAGTTAACAGTCCTCTTTATACTGGATATTCTTTGTCAGCATCTTATTCTTCCTGTGATTTATGTCATAAATTCTGTATGCAAAGGCAGAAATTCCCAGGCTGGACCTCATGTTGGTAACGTGAATGAACAAATATCACAGCAGAATTATAGATGTAATAAAAATTTATATATATATATATATAGTATTAAAAATGGATATTTGAAAGTCATTCACCCATTAGGGACAGTCTATTCTACTAACTGGACGTTAGAGGCCATTTCCTTTGCACCCTATTTTCATGAGAACTGACATCAAACTGGAGATCTCTGACATACACATTCACCCCTAGCTCCCATCATATTTGGCTACGCTCAGCAGCTACCTGCTTCTCTGCAGCAATATAATTTTATTTACAACATTTCTTAGGAAGTTTTCTTCCCACCTTTGTCCATGTCCAATTCCTCCCAAGTCTTCTCTATTTGTCTGAGACACTCTCTTCACCCCCTGAATCCTTAGGTACTTACACTGGTGTCACTCAGATGGCATTTACTCCTGTCCATGATTTGAGTGCCATCCTGCTTCCATACTTGGCTTGGGACTGATGTACATCATACCTCCATAACTCACGTGATCATCCAGGTGATGCTATATTTGTTTTTCAAAAACTCCCAGTGCCAACTAAGAGGCTTGCATGTTAAGATACTCTGGATGTATAGCTGAAGATGGGACCTCCTTCTGCACCTCTAACTCATCCTCACAGGTGGGTAATCCTCCTGGCTACACCTGCCTTTATGTGGTTCCTCAGTGTTCATCTTAACCCCACCACTTAGCAGTCTACACTTCAGCCATACATTTTTTGAATTAGTTTCTAAGGCAAAAGAACTCCACTTGGCATAATACCATTTCTTGAAACACAGACTTGGAAAATGAACAGGAGAGAGTCAGGTAGGAACAGATGATTCTAATGGGCAGGCATCTGCCTAAAGTCATCAGGAAGAAGGATTTAAACTTCTTAATTATTACTATAGTAGTGCTACACTAGAAAGTCTGAATACATTTATGACATTTAAAAAAAATCTGATTTCCTACAAGTATGCTTTGTTTGTGTTACTTATATTGTTACACTGACTATCCCGTAGGGTACATTGTTAAATTAGCAGTTCTCTTTATTTTAGATGGATTTTGCCAACCTTTTATTCTATCTTCATTATATTTGTACTAAATTCCATACTTAAAACTAGAAATCCAATATGGTGATCAAGTTCAAGGATGCCAGCAATGAAGTTCACCTAAAAATTCAGCTCCAAAGAGGTGCAGTTATGGCTGAATATTAAGGTCAAAGTCAACCTTCCTTGATTTTTAATTCAAACCTGATATACAAATACACTGTAAACTGGTGCTTAAGTGCCAATAATCATTTCCTTGGTAAGTCACCGGGAAAAAAGAGAAAGCTTCGAAGTGGCTAAAAGACGCAAAGGACTTATTGAAAAAGTGACCCTCATCTAATCAGCTTTTGGATCATCTAGCAAGTTTATAACTGAAATTTAGCCTAGTATGTGACCATTAAATAATTAAGTCCTCTTTATTTCACATTGATGTAGCATAACAATCTGCTCCAGTGCAACTAATGTGGGAATTGTAGTCATTCACTTGCATATTCTCATTTCTCTATATAGCATATAATTTATCAAAAAAACACACCCACAATTAAGTATGCATCATTATTAAATTTCCTGATTTTGAAAATTATACACTCTGGTAATGTTAAAAATATCTTTGTTCTAGAATATATACACGGAATTACCTAGAGGTCAAGGGACATAGTGTCTGCAACTTACTTCAAATGGTTCAGGAAAAAAAAAAAAAAATTCATGTGGATTGATAGCTTGGTAGATAGAGAGAATGATGAAACAAGTGGGAAAAATTAGACACCATCAGTGAATATGTGTGAAGAATATATAGCTGTTCCTTGTTTTAGTCTTACAAATTTTCTGTAAGTTTGAAATATATCAAAATTAAAAGTTACCAAAAAAAATCCCACAAAAGGTATTCAGCTCAAAAATCCTTGTGAATATATACTCTTATCTAATGAAAGTTGTTATACCTCAGATTTACTTTAGCCTCTCTGAACTCCTATTTCATCTGATGATCAGCTTTTCCTTGCCAGAATATAATAATTATGTACTTGATTTGCTGACTATGTACTGGCCGGCTACAAATAAGGAATCAAGCAGCTTGTCTACGAGACCTGGGTCACTCACTTGGGAAAGGACATTAAATATTTGAAACTGTGGAGTGACCTTCAGTGAACTGCACCTTAACAAAACCTGGGTATTTAGAGAATTACATGAACATCTCCAGGCCTCTGGTTACTTATTAAATGGTTCCCTGGTAACCCTGGAGAGTTAATGCTCACCCTTAAATACCCAACTTACACCAGCCAGTTACTTGGGCACTGAGAACAAAAAGCCATTGGAGAATTATGTACTTTAACAGGTTGTCTGCGACAGCCCAGCATCCAGCTTGCTTTGCCTATAAACACAGCCGCCAGCCAACCCGGAGGCCTGACTGTCAAGATGATTGTCTGAAACCTTCACTTTGCTGTGCCATCATAAACACGGAGGTGTATGCGGGTATCAAGCCCATTAAGTACAGAATTTGTGCATGACAGGGAAGGCCAGGGCATTTCAAACTTCAAAATTATTAGTTAGGAACAATTGGTTTGAAAAGAAAGTGTAGAAGTGAACAATTTCACAGAATCAAGCAAAAACAATGCTAACTTTTTTTAAACAGTAAATACAAAGGAGATATTAAGAAACAACTTATCTGATAATTTCAGGTAGTGTGTACACTCTGACCTATTTAATAATTAACTGGGTTTTACAAAAAGGGGATTAGGAATGTGTGCTATGAACAAAATGGGGAATGCAGACCATACTTCAAGAACACAATGGTACTGGTGTCACCTGCCATTTAGAATTTAATTTTTCAAAAAAATAACTTACAGGGACTTCCCTGGTGGTCCAGTGGTTAAGAATCCACACCTCCACTGCAGGGGGCACAGATTCCATCCCTAGTTAGGGAGCTAAGACCCGCATGACACGTGGTGTGGCCAAATAAAATAAAACAACTTAAAAGAATAAATAAGAGCTCTGATTTTACTGCTTGGTATGGAATCTGTATTTTTCATATATTTATATATCCGTACATGGGGAAAAAAAGATCAGTGAAGCCACATGTTCATTATTAATTCAGGACATGCTAAGAATATGCTATCTGGTTTTCACATCATGACCTTTTCTTGACTATTCGATAAAATTTGTATTTTTTTCTCTCCCACACTTGTGCAATTCTTTTTCTAGTAAAACATTCCCTTAACTCATGGTAAATGGTTAAGTATTGTGGTTTCTAAGGGATTTTAAGAATGACAAATATGAAAGAGGTGGGAAGCTGTCACTTCTTGAATCCTTCCAATTTGAAAAAGATAAATTTATTGAATGAATTTCACCATGAATAACATGACTGTAGAAAATCTGAGTGACTGAGTGACTGAAATTAAAGACATTATCATATCCATGTTTCTTAAGAAGACATAGATGATAATGTATTGCAATTCTGACAAATTTCACAACTTGATAGAAAATTCTAGCACATTCAACCACAAGTTCATTGTGTTTCCTATGACTGGATAAAAGTATACCTGCCAACATTTCCGGTATAGAAGAAAGAGACTCATTTTCTGTGTGTAATATCTTTGCTTCTATATAAAATTCAAATGAAAGAGTCTTTTGTTTACATAGAAAATTAAAATTCTTCCTAATATTAGTAATAGAAAACTTAAATCATGCTCATTTAGGCAACATTATGTTTAAATATTACAACTACTCACCTCTTGGGACAGGTCTCATTTTAATTTCTAAATCATTTGATTTATAGAGTCCTTCTCCCCTGAAACACTTAACAAAATATTTTAATTACCAATCAAATCACAATAGCACCAATTATATACTAATTGTAACAGTCAACTACACAATGCTTTAAGAATTATAAATTCACCTTCTGGGAATCCACTTCCTGGGAATCCATATTAAATGCTTATGGGTTAATGTTTGACTATTTAGCTCATTTTATGAGACACTAACATAGTTGGTTGAGACTAGTTTTGAAAAGTGAAAACCATCACACTATACTTAGCTCTTTGAATTGGTCAGGGATTACAAATGTGAATGAAAATAAACAATTCCCAGGAAGTCTCCAAAGGAACTGTGAAAGTTGTTTGTCAGTTGGTGGCTACTCTTATCAGAGAACTAGCATGTAATGCCATAAATCTATTGTCTAAAATTACAAATTACCTTCTTTTTAGTTTCTGATTTAATTTTCACAGGAAAATGGGTCTCTCCTCCCAATGAGATTAAACATACAGCATGAAAGGCATGTACACACAACAGAGCCCAGGTTTTTTATATCTGTGTTCTTTTTATGGAAAGCAATAATCATAATTGGGTTAGACTGCATTATTGTTCCCTGTACTTCACCCCTCCCTATGTCTATTTTTTTTGCAGTTCCTCTCACTGGACCCTCTGAGGTTGGATTTGTTCATGTAACTTGCTTTGGCCAAAGGAATGTTAGTGGACATGATAAAGCAGAAACTTCAAATGTACTTGTTCTGTGGGTCTTGCTTTCTAGCACTTCTGCCATCACCCTGAGAAGAGCCTTCTCCAGATGGCTATGGGCTTCGCTCTTGAGCCTGAGCTCCACAATGAAAACATGGAGGAAAGACCAGAGCCTAACCCACAGCCAGATCTGGGAGTAGACTTGAGGTCAAGCCTTGCTGAGCCAAGCCTAGATCAGCTAAACTCCAGCAACCCACAGACAAGAGACCTAGAAACACTGATCATAGTTGTCTGCTACAAAGAATCTGTGGTTGTTTGTTACACAAATAACTTACCAATACAGTAATTAATTATGTAATGTTTTATCTTGTCTATATATTTATATACACACACACCACCATAAAATGTGTAACAGTCTTATACATTTACTGATTTAGTTACCAACTTTTGATACTTTCTGTACTTCTATACTGGATTATGCAGTGTGGGCTGTAGCATCTGGAACTTTCCCATGACACAAAAAAATTATCATTCACGATACCAATGTGACAAGCAGAGGCAGAAAAATCGCCACGACTCTGCCAGCATCCCTCATTGCAGATTTTGGCTTTTCATACAAACATAAGGGCTGAAGAACTGTCAAAAAAGAGGTGATCAACTATGAGAATTCTAGGAAGAGGAGAGATGCCTGTCAGTCACTACCATTAGGAAATGGAGTGGCAGGCCCTATCCACTCTATTCCATTCACTTAAGCAGTAATTTAGGAAATGGAACACTCATGAATCCTCCTTTAAAATTAGCTAGATGACAAAATCTAGCTAAAGAAAAAGTGCATCAAATTACTTAAATCAAATTAAATTAAATCTATTTAACCATGAAGAGAAACTTGTAGTCTAAATTAGGACTGTTACAATAGAAATGGAAGGAGAGACCAAAGTCTAGAATTTTAGATACACGAAAGGTCATGGCAGCTGGTTGGATATTTGAGGTGAAGAGAGGAAGAGATACAGATACCTCCAAGGTTTTTAACTTGGGAAGGGGAAAGAAGATAAAGTGGTGAATTAAGACAGGGATTGAGAGATAGAGGAAATGGGGGAGGGATGAAGGAACATGAGTTCATTGTAGGGTTTTGAGTTGGGAAGGTCTTCAGGGCAGCCAGGTGGAAATATACAGAAGGCAATTGGAAAATAGTTTTGGCATGTCAGATAGGATAGTGACCAAAACTACAGACTGAGGCTAAGTGACAGACCACGTGCTAGGAGTGGATGAAGTCATCCAAGAACAAATAGAAAGGAGGAGGCCCAGTGTAAGCCTGGGAAAGATGGAATCAGCCTGCACAGCTCCTCTGAAAGTCATCACCACACTTATGCTGAAGCCACAGCCCCTACTGGTGCTCCCAGGCAATGAGTAATCCTTACGAAGAGAAGAAGGCAGGTCCATTCCTAGGAGACATGGGACTCCTCTGACAATTGACTTTGCCTCAAAGATTCAACTTCAAGTTTGCTGTACCCTCCTTAAAAGGCATGCCAGTCTAGTATACTTCCAACCAACCTCTTCTCCCTCTCTCCTTCACTCTGGGCCAAACTTACATCGCAGTCAGAAGGCTCTCCCAACCTCCCCCAGCTCTCTGCCTTGTTTCACTCACACACGTTTCCCCAATTAAACCTTTTCACATTTAATCCCATCTTGGCACTTGCTTCTCAGATCATCTGGACTACTACAGGCACATAGAGGTATCCAGGTGACTTTCCTCCCCTTATTGTTTCAATCAGATTGTTTCAGCATTGCACAGGCAAACTCATAGAGGTCTGCAAGACATTTTGTATCATCTGCACATAGAAAAATTTTATCTACAATGCATACATCACAGTCAATAAAGAATAAAGCTATTAAGCAACCTACCTCTCTATTAAAGAGCACTCATACAATTCAAAACCTAAGCAGTATAGTAAAGAGTTAAAAACCTTAGCATTGGTTTCAAGATACAGGCAATTCAAACAAGTACAAAACTTCAGATTATTCTTGTATTTCATTCACATACTCATGGAGAATATAGGAATAATTTCATAAAGAAAATTTTGAATTAAACCTCTTAAGAGCTAAAATTCCTCCCTGAATATAGTTTATACTCAAGAGTTAGAGATAAAGCTAAGATTCACAAAATAATGCAACATTAATAGATATTCTAAAAAGAAATCCAAACTTCTGGGTAAAATTAAAGAGTATGAGCCATTTTTAGTGAATTACTCCACCTTAAAAAAAATCTCCAAAACTACAACAACAAAAGTAGAGGTTAAAAAAAAAAAAAAAAAGATCCACTTTGGTGAAAATGCCACAGTCCCATTCCAGAAGAAAGTGAAATGATGTTAACAACATTTTGAGGCAGAAACAAGTGAGACCAAAGGATTGTAAGAGTTTTCAAGTAAGGATTCACAAACAAAACTGTGATAGACAGATATTCTCACTCATGCAGCAATTTAGGACACAGAATACTCATGAATCTTCCTTTTAAATTAGCTGTGTGACAAAAATCCAGCTAACCAAAAAGCAAATCAAATGAAAGAAGTCAGAAATGAAGAGTCTGAGACAAAAGCAGTGCTGCTGAGAACTGAATCCATTCAGTTAATGCTTTAATTTTCTTTTTGTAATAAGTAATGGTCACTGATTAATAAAGCAGAATAATTCAGAGAGCTAGAGTCCACCAGTGCCCCTTCTGCCCCAGCCCCTCCCACACCAGGCAAATACTTTCATTAATGTCATACATAACTGTCTATATGCAAATATAGACAAGAATATTCTTACCACTTCCCTTTATTATACACTTTCTGAACATGAACATTTTACTGATCAGCATATCTTAGAGATCTTTCTACATTAATACAAAGAGCTCTCATTTCTCCTATCCCCTCCCTCCTCCTTAGCTGCAAAATATAAATTAATAATTATGTCAACAAGTCCCCTACTGACGGACACTTAGGGTGTTTCTAAGATATGCTTTTATAAGCAACTCTGAGATGAATAACCTTGTACATGTCATTTTGTACATGTGCAGATATACATAAAAAGGTAAATATCCAGAAGAGAAATTACTGGGTTGAAAGATAAATGCATTTATAGTCCTGGTAGATATTACTGAATAACCTCCATAAGAGTGGTGCTTAATTGCACTTTTCCCAGCAATGCATGATAAGGTCTATTTCCCCACAGCCTCACCATTAGAAGATGTTGTCAGACTCCTAGATTGTTGACAATCTGACAGGTAAAAAATGGAAATTCACTATGGTTATAATTTGCATTTCTACTATTATGAATAAGTTTGGGTCTCCTTTTTCATATCTAAGCACTTTTTGCATTTCCCATTTTAATTTGATTGCTGGTTTTTTCATTAATTTTAAATAATTTCAGGAATAATGACCACAGAGTATCATGACATGGTAGAAGCCTTAAAAATGTAAAAATAATATTATAACTTTAGGGGCTGTGAGAATAAAGTGAAAAAGAAGCATACGTTATCTAATGTATTAATGATTCACAACAAGAACTGCATATGGTTAAAGGGCAAAATTTGGTTACATAAGTACTGACTTGAAAGTCAATTTCTTTATAATCACTTTTTTCCTTAATTTTAGAGGGATCCTTTAGAAACAACTTATCCTGCAGTGAAACTGTTATCTGGAGTTCAGCCCTTTAGATTATATTCAGCTTATTTTTCATGCTTAGTTTGAACTAAAATGAAATCTAAAACGTTAATTGAATTAGAATGTATCACATGTTCCAGTTGTTCTAAAAGTACTCCTATTTATGTGTTACCTTTCTATATGTATAGATGTACAGGCCAATATCTGAAATTATATTCTCTAAAAGTTAATGTGTTTCTGGGTGAAGGTATCTGAATAAAATTTTATTTTATTGTATATTTTATTATTATTTTAAATATTATAATGATTGTATATCATTATTAGAAAAAAGCCATTATTTAAAAACTAGAAATATCCAGAATTTTCAAGATGATAGTATATGCAAAGAATGTATTTTACAGCCAAACCAAGAAAACCATTTTCCTTAGTAATATTTTTTGGTTATTCTAATAATAAATTAAATTAAATTAATTTAAATGAAAAATTATTTTAGAAATTTATTTAAATTTTATTTAATTTTTGTTTAAAAATAAATCAGATATCAAGAGTCACTTTCATCTCTGTGGTTGCAAATAAAACAACTGAATATTGTTGAGATTTAATTTGAGAAATTCTTTCCTATATTTCAAAATCCTACAGGGATCTGTAGACCGTGAAACAAAAAGGTGAAAATGCATTTAAATAAAACCAATTTTTTTTTTTTACATCTTTATTGGAGTATAATTGCTTTACAATGGTGTGTTAGTTTCTGCTTTATAACAAAGTGAATCAGTTATACATATACATATGTTCCCATATCTCCTCCCTCTTGCGTCTCCCTCCCACCCTCCCTATCCCACCCCTCTAGGTGGTCACAAAGCACCAAGTTGATCTCCCTGTGCTATGCGGCTGCTTCCCATTAGCTATCTATTTTATGTTTGGTAGTGTATATATGTCCATGCCACTCTCTCACTTCCCCCTCCCCATATCCTCAAGTCCATTCTCTAGTAGGTCTGTGTCTTTATTCCTGTCTTACCCCTAGGTTCTTCATGACATTTTTTTTTCTTAGATTCCATATATATGTGTTAGCATACGGTATTTGTCTTTCTCTTTCTGACTTACTTCACTCTGTATGACAGACTCTAGGCCCATCCACCTCACTACAAATAACTCAATTTTGTTTCTTTTTATGGCTGAGTAATATTCCATTGTATATATGTGCCACATCTTCTTTATCCATTCATCCAATTTTTAATTAATTCTCTCTTTGCACATGCCGTTACCTGACTAGAGCATGCAAATTATACCTCAAGGGTGCAGCAGGTTCACACCCTGACGTGCCTGGAGCCTGACAGTCATATTCGATGTTCTGAACTAAAAAGTTGCCTTGAGTAAGCCAAAGCTTGTTTTGCTTTATTTTATTTAAAGATCACCTTCTGTAAGCCATATTTATAAAAACTAAAAAAATTTTCTCCTCTAGCTAATTTCATATTTGATAATGAGATATCAAAACATGCCTGGATTAATCTAACACTGATTGGCATGGCATTAAAATACTCTTTATGTTTGTTTGTTTTATTTAGCAGGTGAAAGATCAACTGTATTGGAGAAAATTTAAATTTGGTGTATTACTGTAGAGCAGAGAGTTTCAAATTAACCTAAATTTGAATTGTACTTCACAGCTACTAAATTATTTCACAAATACTTCATTTCACACTAGCAATTTTGTGACTTAGACAGATAATCTTTTTTCTTTCCCATTTTACATATGCCACTCAACAGAGGTTAAAATATTTGCTGACAGTCACCTATCTAGTTAAATGCAGAACCAGAACGGGAACCCTAAAGGCTATATAGTCCATCTCTTTCCCTGTAATGGATGAAGCCAGATGTGTTTGTTATCTATTACTACAATAATGCTGCATGACAACCAACTATAAAACTTCAAGGGCATAGAATAAATATTTATCTTTGCTTATGAGAGTATGGGCCAGATCAATGGATCTGCTGATCTGGGCCAGCTCAGCTGAACTCAGCTCGTCTTGCTCACGCACATGCAATCAACTAGCAAGTCACGTGGAAGCCGGATAGTCTAGCATGACTCAGCTCTGTCCCACGTGATCTGCTGGCTTCTATCAGGCTCACCTAAGCTTGTTCTCTTGACAGAAGAAGAAGCAGAAGCACAAAAGAACTCTTGAGGTCTAGGCTCAGATATGACACCCCATCACTTCTATCACATTCTATTGGACAAAGAAAGTCACAGTGCCAGCCCAAACCAAAGAGTGAGGGAATAATCTCCACCTTTTTATGGGAGGACCTACAAAGTGAAATTACAAAGAGGGGTGGAGACAGAGAAGGGAAAATTTGAGGCCACAAATAGCATAGCTGCTGCACAGAAGGTTCACATGGTTTATTTCTCCTAGAACTGCTAGTACTGAGTAGTTTTTGACCTGTTTCAGAAAGATATGAGACAAACTCTGTGAATGCTATTGCCTCTGTGTCTTACAGAGATGTCACTGCAGGCGTCACTCACTAAAAGAAGAGATGGCGTGATCTTCTTTATAGGGACACACCGGAGAAAACTCTTAGGTATCCGTATCAATGGTAGTTATATTATTAGCTATGGTCGCCATAAAACTTCTGAATAGCTAAGTCTGTTTGCTCTAATCAGCACTGAGAATCTTTGTATGTGCTGCTAGGAAACTCAGAGTCAAACTGTAAATCGCTTTGAGTTATTATGTGGGCCCTTTATGGTGTACCAGCTATACCTCTGGTTTCATCATTTTTTTTTCTCATATCCTAGTTTTCTCTTTGCTCTGACATTTTCCTTAAAAAGAAAACCCCATTTATTGTATTAGTTTCCAGTTTCAAAAATAATACGAAGTCATCATAAGAAAGTCTGAATATGAATGGCATAAGAAAGAAAATTAATTCCACACATATTCCTATCAGCACCACTACTGGTAACTGCTAACATTCTAGCATATTGCTATGGACTGAATGTTTGTGTCCCTGCAAAATTTGTGTGTTGATACCTTAAGCCCCAACAGGATGGTATTTGGAGATGGGGCCTTTGGGAAGTAATTAGGTAATGAGGGTGGAGCCTTATAAGGAGAGACAGGAGAGAACTCACTTCCTCTTTCTTTCTATGCCATGTGAGGATACAGGAAGATGGCCATAAACCAGGAAGAGAGACTTCACCAATATCCCAACCATGCTAGCACCCTGATCTTGGATTTCCAGCCTCCAGAATGGTGAGAAATAAATACTGTGTTTAAGCCCCCCAGTCTATGGTATTCTTGTTATAGCAGCCCAAACTGACTAGTTTTTTCTAGTTTTTTTTTCTTCTTTTTATATATACACATATATACACATTTATTGATATGTATACATGTAAAAGTGAAAGTCCATTTTTTTAAAATTTAATTTATCATAGTTTTCCATTGTACTAATGATACACCTATAGCATGAGTTTTAGGGCTGCATTGTTTATAAGTACCATGATTCAAGCAACCCTATATCACCAGACACTTAGAGACTTTTAGCCTCATTTATTGTTATCCTGGGTACTATATATTCTGTAAGCTACCTCAAATTCTCACTTGTAATAAAGAAGAGAATTAACAAATAAACTTTATTTTAATAAGCTGGACTTTGGATTTCAGAAAGTATATCACACACATTTTGTATTTCTTATTTTGGGCCTACTACAAACCTATTTCCAAATTCAACCAGAAATGTGTATTTACATAGCATTTTGTAGTTGCCAAAATTTTTATCCTGAACTCATTTTCCTGTTAGAGATAAAATATAATTCCTGATAAGGATATGAAGAAGAAGGAGGAGAAGGAGAAGGAGAAGGAGAAGAAAGAGGAGGAGGAGGAGGAGGAGGAGGAGGAGAAGGAGAAGGAGAAGAAGAAGAAGAAAGAGGAAGAGGAAGGAGAAGGAGAAGAAGAAAAAGAAGAAGAAAAAGAAGAAGAAGACGACGACTTGGGCATTGCATGGCATTTTTCATGAGCAGAGTTTGGAGTTGCTAATTTCTGTCCTTGTGTTTTATAGAAGGGAGTAGCAGCCTGGAGTACGATCACACAGCATAAAACCATATTGTCCAGAATCATCTCTCTCATAGCAGTCATGTATATTTAAATATTCTTTTCCTAAAATGTAAACAACACCCAGATAATTAAGCCTGTCCCTCATTTGCATATTAGTGTGCAATAACAACTAACATTTACTGATATACCATGAGCTGTTTTCCTATAAACATCATACTTATTATTGAGAAGGGAGTAGTAACAATATCACATTACGAAAAATGCCTCGAAAAGGGAGACTCACTCTATTATTTTTGTTTAAGGATGTCCTGAGATTAGGGATATTACTGAAAATCTTCAGGTGCTACTTTGGGTGTTTCTTTTTATTTGATTGAAATTCTTATTGAGATAATTATAGATTCACAGGCAGTTGTAAGAAATAATACATAGAGATCCCAAGTACCCTTTACAGTTTCCCCTAATGGTACTATCTTGCAAAATATAGTGAAATATCATGACCAGGGTATTGACATTGATGCCATCCACGGATCTAATTCAGATTTCCCCAGGTTTACTTGTACTCATTTGTGTATGTGTGTGTGTATTATGCATGTGTGTGTATTTAATTCTATACAATTTTATCATGTGCAGGTTCATGCATCCACCACCACAGTCAAGATATAGAACAGTACTATCATCACAAGGATCCCTCATGTTACCCTTTTGCAACCACACCAACCTCCCTCGCTCCATATGCCTGTGACTAACACATAGCAGCCACAAATATGTTCTCCATTTCTAAAATGTTGTCACTTCGGAACACTTATGTAAATGGGATCACAGAGTATATAATCTTTTGGGAATGGCTTTTTCCATTCAGCATCCTGGAGATTTACCCAGGTTACTGTGTGTACCAATAATTCGTTCCTTTTTATTGCTGAGTATTATTCCATGATCTGGAAGTACCAACATTCACCTACTGAAGAACATCTGGGCTGTTTTCAGTTTGAGGCTATTGTGAATAAAGCTTCTATGAACATTTGTGTAAAGGTTTTTTGTGTGAACATACATTTTCACTTTTCTGAAATAAGTGCTCAAGACATTGCTGTGCCATATAGTAGTTACATGTTACGTTTTATAAGAAACTGCCAAACTCTTTTCGAAAGTTCTGTACCATATTACATTCCCACCAGCAACGTGTGAGTGATCAGGCTCCACACCCTTGCCAGCATTTGGTAATGTCACTATTCTCATTTTAACCAACCTGAGAAGTAGGTAGCGATATTTTATTGGAATTTTAATTTGCACTTCCCTGATGGTCAATAATGGTGGACATCCTGTCATATGTTTATGTGTCATCTATAGATCCCCTTTGGTGGATTATTTGAGCATCTTTTGTCCATTTTCTAATTGGATCATTCAGTTTCGGTTTTTAACTGTTGAGTTTAAGGTTATTTATGTATTCTAGATATAAGTTCTCTGTCATACAAGAACTTGTATTATTTGTATTATTTGCAAATACTCCCTCCCAGTCTGTAGCTTGTCTTTTAATTCTCTTTTCAGAGTCTTTCACAGAGCAAAGGATTTTAATTCTAATAAGAGCTAACTTTTCTTTCAATGTATCACGATTTTGGTTTCAATTCTAAGAATTCTTGGCCTAGTCCTTGGTCCAAATATTTCCTTATGTTTTTTCCCTAAGTCTTATAGTTTTATGTTACACACTTATGTCCATAATTTATGTTAATTCTTGTGTAAAGGGTGAAGCTACATTGAGTATTTATTTATTTATTTATTGCCTATGGATGTCCAACTTCTCCAGCATCATTTGTTAAAAGATTTTCTCCCATTAAATTGATTTTGCACCTTGTCAAAAATTGTTGTTCATATTTTTGTAGGTTTGTTTCTGGGTTTTCCATGCTACTATGTTTGAGTTAATTATTGATACGCTGGAGTTTAACTCTGCCATTTTATTATTTGTTTTCTATTTGTTTACTCTGGTTCTCACTCCGCTATCCTCCTTTTCTTGCCTTCTTGGGAGTTACTTGAACACTTTTTAGGATTCCATGTTTTTATATATATATTTTAAGTGGACATCTTTGCATAGTTTTTTTTGTGATTGCTCTGGCTATTAAAATATATGTATGTGTCTATTATATGTTAGTTTTATTACATTTTTTCAGTTTTATCATTTCCATTTGGTTCTTTTTCTAAAACTTCAATTTCTTTGCTGAGGTTCTCTATTTTTGCATTTATTCCAAAAGAATTCTTTTTTTTTTTTTTTTTTTTTTTTTTTTGGCGGTACGCAGGCCTCACACTGTTGTGGCCTCTCCCGTTGCGGAGCACAGGCTCCGGACAGGCAGGCTCAGCAGCCTTGGCTCACGGGCCCAGCCGCTCCGCGGCATGTGGGATCTTCCCGGACCAGGGCACGAACCCGTGTCCCCTGCATCGGCAGGCGGACTCTCAACCACTGCGCCACCAGGGAAGCCCTCCAAAAGAATTCTTAATTGATTGTTGAAGTATTTTTATCCTGTGACTTTAAAATCCATATCAGATCATTCCAACCTCTGATTCATCTTGGTGTTAGCATCAGTCGATTGTCTTTTCTCATCCACATTTTCATTTTCCTGGTTCTTAGTATGCTGGGCAGTCGTCAGCTGTATCCTGCACATTTTGTCTATTATGGTAGAAGACTCTGAACCCTCTTCACATCTTTTATTCTAGCAGGCAATCACCCTGCTTAGTTTATCATGAGGTTCCTGGTGTACTTTCATGGGCTATGGTTCCAAGGACAGGTTAATTTTCAGAGCCTTTGCTGTGTTACTTTGATCTGCTGCGTTTATCTGATACTGCAGGGGCTCCTTGTACCTGAGGGGGCAGAAGGGGTTTGCTTCCTCAGTCCTCCTCAGGGAGGGGAGCCTCAGGGCTGTGGGAACAAGTAGACTTTCCAGGCCACGTGCTCCCTGCAGTGGAATCTCTGTTCCTGGAGCTGCCCAGCAGTCCCAGTGTCCCTGGGCAGAGGAGGGTAGCCTCAGGCCCATGGGAACAAGAGGTTTCCCAGGCCAGGGCTGCTTGTTGCAGTGGGTTCCATTTTGCCAGTGCCTCAGCCACCCCCAGGTTGAGTCTCATGACGGAGAAGAGTTTCAGACGTAGGGAGGAAGGAGAGCACTTCTTCCAGCCTCTGTCACTAGCTGAGATCCCAGTTGGTCCCCCTTGCCAGTGGTGCCAGGCTCTCCTGGTGACAGTGGAAGGACTCCCACTAGATTCATGGAACAAAGGAGCTTCCTGGGTCACCCGTGTTTCTACATCAGAGCTCATGCAATGCAATGTGGGACCCGGGTCACCTTCTTCTGCTGGTTGGGAAGAACAGGAGATGCCCTGCTGCCACCGTGCTGCTCCTCTAGTCCTGATGTCACAAACCAGTTTCCTTCCTGTCAGCACCTGTCAGAGTTCTCTGCTGGTTGTCTCTGGCATTACTTCCAGGATTTATGTTGTACTTAGTGGAGAAAAGCGGAGAGACACAAATCCACACCATTTTGTCCAAATCATAAGTCATAGGGATCCTTTTTTGAAACACACTCATACCTTTGTTCAAAAGCTTATAATGGCTTCAGATTTCACTCAGAGAAAAGTCAAAGTCCTTAAAATAGTCTATAAAACCCAACATAACTTGACCTTGCCTTACAGTGACCTCTCTGGCACTGTCTCCTACTACTGCCCCAGCCCCCATTTACTCTGCTGCAGCCAAACAGCCACGTTTCTGTTCATCAAACTATCCCAGGTCACACAACTTCACACTTACTAATTCTTTTGCCTAGAGTATTCTTCCTTCAGATCTCCACCTGGCTTGTCCCCCAGCTCCTTTAAGTCTCTGCTCAAAATCTCAACTTTTCACAGAAACAGACTCAAAGACATAGAGAACAGACTGATGGTTGCCAAGGGGAAGGGGGTTGGTGAAGGGATGAAGGGGGAGGTTGGGTTAGCAGATGTAAGCTTTTATATATAGAATGGATATACAACAAGGTCCTACTGTATAGCACAGGGAACTACACGATATGCTATGATAAACCATAAGGGAAAAGAATATTTTAAAAAGTATATATATATATAACTGAATCATTTTGCTGTACAGCAGAAATTCACACAACATTGTAAATCAACTATACTTCAATTAAAAATATACTGAATAAAAAAAAACTTAGCTTTTCAGAGATGCCTTCCCTGAGCACCTACACAGTCACCACCACCCCCGGTTCCAGCTCCTCCCAGTGCTCTCCAGCACATCTGACTTACGATGCAAATAAGGCCGTTGTGTATTACGTAGAAGAACGCCTGACACCTAGTAGGTGCTCAGTAAAACTGTGCTGGATAAATGAATGAATAACAGGATGCACATGCATATAGTACATAGACCCAACCATCACTTACTGCTCTGTGGGTAAAAGGACACCTGCAAAGAAATTGTACTAGAACATTCATAAGGCAACCGCAGGTGGGGTAGTTCCCAGCCACGTGAATACTCAGAGCAGTTTACTCCCACAAACCAATCCTCACTAAATGTCAACTGATTAAGGAAACCCCACCCTCTAGGCTCACCAACTTGTGTGGACTTTCTATTGACAAA
The DNA here is from genome assembly GCF_005190385.1 of Monodon monoceros. Classification (NCBI taxonomy): domain Eukaryota; kingdom Metazoa; phylum Chordata; class Mammalia; order Artiodactyla; family Monodontidae; genus Monodon; species Monodon monoceros. Next base: position 34,424,970 of record NW_021703769.1, on the reverse strand, counting down.
GTGACACTCCTCACAGATGAATTTCTGGTACTACAAGAGAATTAGGATGGCTTCTGATGCTGAAGAGCAACCAGTCAGTCTCCAGAAAGTCCAGGTACAGAAGTTTCATAAAGAAGACTGCAATGGAAAACAATAAACACTCACGCTTCCAATATGGAAAGCACTGATCTACACATCTTCTGTTAATTCATGTACTCCTCACAGCAACCTATCGAGGAAGTGTTATCAGTATCCTCTTTTTATATCTGTGAAAACTGAGGTACAAATGGATTAAGTCACACAGCTCACAAGTTAATGAGCTGAGATTCAAGCCCAAGCAGAGGGGTTTCAGAGTCTGTACTATTAACTGCCAACCTATACTGCAAAGGAAGCAACCTAAATCAGTTTTTCTCCTACGCAACAAAAAGAGAACATAACTCATGAGCAAATAAAATGATAAATATGTGGGAAGCTAACTCCAAGTTTATTTTCCCCAAACTTGAATCGGAAGCTGACCTCTTAAGCAAAAGTTACGCTTGCACTTAATTACATGCATATAATGAAATATAAGAAGTCTATACAGAATCGTAAAAGTAGCATATTATCTCCTGTTATTTGTGAAACGTTGCACCATGTACTAATCTATTAGAATAAAATCAGATCCATTAACAATAGAAGTGGACTCCTATTTGCTGCATCAATGTTGGCTCTACACTGTCATCAATAGATGGCCAGTTTAGCAAAAGTAACACTTGCTCTTCCTAATGACTGGCTTGTTGACTATGTGAAACTGCCCATGTTTGACCATTTTTGACCTACAATTATGGCAATTTCATATGGCTCAGCTTACGAGATTCAGGGCTCCTTTGTTTTTCTGCTTAGAATCAGTCATTTCTATTCATGTTTTTTATGTCTATAAAAAGTCAGAGATTAAAGGCTGCCTTGATTATGTACCTAGCTTACCCTTTTAATATAATATGTTTTTCCAGGTCAGAAAGCAGAATAATGCCTACTGCATAGGCTACTTCTTACTGATGTACTGATTTGTTTTCCTAAGAAGTTCCAAGCAATTACATTCTTTTATCTTGCCCAGACCTTGCAAGACTAAAAATTTAAATATGATTTAAAATAAATTTGTAAGTGGCGTTATTTCCTGTTCCAATTTTCCCACTTACATTTGAATGAAACTGTGATTTACTGCAAAGTTATACTTTCAAATGCTTCCCCTTTCTTACCTCTGGTTTTTAAGAGTTTATTACATATGTTCTTTAAATATCCAACCAGAGTACTTTAGGCTTTGAGATATGCCAATTTTTCCTCAGAATGAGTATGATTTTCTATTTATCCAAGGCGGATAAAATAATGTATTGATCTGAGCAGGCCTCCCTAGCTAGAGTTCAGATACAACAAGAAGAGCACATCATAGGCACTCAAAAGTAATGGGCACACAGGGATCCCAGGGAATCTGGGTGCAACACTGGTTGACATTGCCCAGTAGAGGGACTAAATCAGTTTCCCTCTAACTGCCTCAGGCCGTCCTGATTGAGACCTTAACGCCATTCTTTTAATATAAGAAGCCTTGCTAAAAGCTGCCAGAGACACAAAGAGAAATCAAACATGGCTCCTGTTTTCAAAAACACAGAGAACTGGATCTCATTTTCCAAGGCCAACCTGGCAAGTGGGTCCATCAAGCTTGTCCAGATCCTTGGTTTAGGTGACAAAGTGTCTTTTCCTGCTCAGCCTTCCATTCCTCACATCCACTGATGTAGGTCACATGCCCCATGTCCTCTCTGACTTCAGGCATCTAGTTGACGTACTAATTATTTGACAGCCTCCCAATCTACACTCATTTACGAGGACATCTGCAACCTGGGACACTGGCATTCCTTGGGGATCCCAACTTTTTAATCAAATAGAGTAAAAAAAAAGTAAAAAGATTTAAAATATGAACCAAAAGTACCTGAACACCTGCCATAGTTCAAATTCTCTCTCTCTCTCTCACACACACACACACACACACACACACACACACTATATATATATATATATAATATATATATATATTATATATATATTCTAAATGTACTAAAATTTCTACTAAAGGTAGCTAGCAAGTGTGGAGCATTTACTCTGTGTGCTGTACCAAGTGTTTCAGATGTGTGATCTCATTTAATCCTCACAAGATTCCTATGAAAGAGATATATTATTCCCATATCAGAGAAGAGGAAACGGAAGCTCAGAGTGGTTAAATGGCTTCCTCAGAGACACAGAGTGCTGAGCTGGGTTTCAAACCCAGGGAGTTGGATTTCAGAGTCCATGATCTTACACAGGGTATCTTACAAAAGAACAACTGGAGGTCGTGGACTAATTCTATAAAATACAAATAAAGAGATGGCAATAAACTGAATGTTTTAACCTCAGTGTCTCCCAGCTCAATATACATTCGCTAGATAATGGCCTTTCTTCCCTTTCACTGCAGCTCTGTTGGTTCTGTCGGATATAAATGCGCTGATGCCTGCATCTTCCCAGAGCACACTCAGCTTAAAAAAAGATGAGCTCAGAGTAAGGACTGATCCCTTCCCATGCTTCACTGACAAAACCTACCAAACTCTCCCTTGGTCAAACTCATGTGTTTTTCATCCCAGAAAAATGCATGTTGTGGCCCAGGAGAGAAGAAGAGATCTAGAAAGATTTCTACCTCTCTACTATGGAAAATCCCCCACGATCATTTTCCAGAAGTAAAGAATCCTGAGGTTTAATTTCCACTTCCCCAGTGTTCTTACAGATTTTGAATTATTTCCATGTTCCCAACAAAGGAATACTTAAAAAAAAAAAAAAAAAAGGGCTATATTAGGCACAGAAAAATCACTTCAAAATCATTTAGGGAGAGGAAAAAATAGCACAGAAAGCTGTGAGATTTATTTATTTTATTTTTTATTTATTTTTTGCGGTATGCGGGCCTCTCACTGTTGTGGCCTATCCCATTGCGGAGCACAGGCTCCGGACGCACAGGCTCAGCGGCCATGGCTCACAGGCCTAGCCGCTCCGTGGCATGTGGGATCTTCCTGGACCGGGGCACAAACCCGTGTCCCCTGCATTGGCAGGCAGACTCTCAACCACTGCGCCACCAGGGAAGCCCCTATTTTTTTAATTTATTCTTTTTATGTTTTTTCTACTTTCCATTCATTTATTCTTCATATTATTTTTTTAACATCTTTATTGGAGTATAATTGCTTTACAATGCTGTGTTAGTCTCTGCTGTATAACAAAGTGAATCAGCTACATGTATACATATATCCCCATATCCCCTCCCTCTTGCATCTCCCTCCCACCCTCCCTATCCCACCCCTCTAGGTGGTCACAAAGCACCGAGCTGATCTCCCTGTGCTATGCCACTGCTTCCCACTAGCTATCTATTTTACATTTGGTAGTGTATATATGTCCATGCCACTCTCTCACTTCATCCCGGCTTACCCTTCCCCCTCCCCATGTCCTCAAGTCTATTCTCCACGTTTGCGTAAAGTAGATGTGGCACATATATAAAATGGAATATTACTCAGCCATAAAGAGAAACAAAATTGAGTTATTTGTAGTGAAGTGGATGGACCTAGAGTCTGTCATACAGAGTGAAATAAGTCAGAAAGAGAAAAATAAATACTGTATGCTAACACATATATATGGAATCAAAAAAAAATGGTTCTGAAGAACCTAGGGGCAGGACAGGAATAAAAACTGAGAGATTTATAACAGCAAACTCATACCCTTGAAGACTAATTAAGAGTTCCCTCTCTTGTTGCAATTGCCTGCTCCCAGCCTCATTCCTCAGTACACTTAAAAACACTGTTTTTAAGAGCCGTTGCTAGCAGGGTACTGCCCAGGTGCATCCTGGGTTGGAATATGGCTCCACTTCCCCCTCACCTCACAGGGATCGTTTCTTCTCTGAACATCAATGGAGGACCCAAAGTCTAGGGTATGAAGAGAGAACCCTACCTCACAGCAGTATAAGGCTCAAATGCTTCATGTATGCAGTTAACACAATTGCCTGGCTAGGGTATTTAGCACTGCCTTGATATTTCAGGAAGCTTTGGAAGCCATTGGTCAGTTCTTCCCCATTGAGACATTTCACTATAACGAAGAGAGTCTCCTATGATTTGAGGAAACAATTCCTTTTCTGTATTTGATTGCAAAAATGGCCACAAATCATTCCATCATGTGTATCCAGGCCTCTTTGCAGAACTTGATATAAAGAGCTGGCATCTATTTCCTCACCCTATGAATGATTTGGTTTTGCACATAAAATGGGGCAGAAGTGCCAATATGGCAATTTTGACTCTAAGGCCTTGAAACTTCCATTCTGTCTCAGAACCCACCACAAGAACAAGCTGGAGGATGAGGGACCACCTGGACCAGATCCGAGCCATCCCAGCCATCCCAGATGCAGCCTCAGACATGAGAGGCCAGCCATGATCAGCAGAGCCTCACACCCATCCCCCAGCTACCTACAGATGCCAGAGGAGCCCGGCTGAACAAGAAAAAGGGTCTGCCTGAGCCCACACCAGACTGTCAGCCCACGCAGGAGTGACTGAAATAAATGGTTGTTGTTCTAAGGCACTAAGTTTGGGGGTGGTTTGCTGCACAACAGAAGGCGACTGATATATTTATTCTGTAAATAACTACAAGAGATAATTAAGGGAGGAGGAAAATGATAAAGGGAAAATCTCTCTCAATGGACAAAATTTAATAAGGAATGATCAAACATTGCTTTTCCTTTTGTAAAGTGGGTTTATTTACCATATGTTCAACCACACCACTATATAATAACACAACCTGAATTAATCATTAATATTAGAAAATTTTACTTTTTTGGGAAATGATGGTGGGATATAGTGGAAGGAATGTATGTTGGTAATTAAGAGATGTGCATTTTAACTTGGGTTCTTTTACCAGCTACCTATGTAATTGTGCCAGACCCCATTCCCTGTCCCTCGATTACAAGAGAGAAAAATGAAGGGATCAGATGTGATAACTTAATTAAGGCCTGGTCCAATTCTAAAATGAAAGATTTTATGCCATTTTTGTCTGAAACATTAGCATTTTTTACCGCTACATTTCTTTGATTTCTGTGATGGAATAAAACACTGCATTTAACCCTCCAACTAAGAGTCATTATCTTCATGGTACCTAGCACAACATCCCATCTGAAACTGGCTTAGACAATGAAGGAGACTGATTAGCTCATGGATTTGAAATGGTCTGATCTATATCTCAAATGACATCACTGAGGATCTGGTCCTTCACTGGTTTGTCTTCTGAAGGGTTAGTTTACCTGTTAGGCTCCCAAAGTGGTATCCAGAGCACCTGAACATCTTCATCCATGGGAACAAAATAACAAAGTCAGGTCCATACAACATCCTTGCAGGACATGATCCAGCAAAAGAGAGAAAGGTTCTTTCTCTATAAATTCAAGGAAACTTTTGCTTTGCACTGGCTCTGACTAGACCATTTCTGACCCAATCTCTATGCAGTGACATCCAACAGAACTTTCTGTTAGTGATGGAAATGTTCTTTAACTGTACCTGTCCACAGATGACTACAGAGCACTTGAAATGTGGCTACTGTGGCTGAGGAAATGCATTTCTTATTTTATTTTAATTACAATTTAAATGTAAAACGCAACATGCATCTAGTGGCCACCATATGGGACAGTGAAGCTCTCTAATGGGGAAAGGTCAGGTTACAGTAGCTGGCTAAACTAGTCAGTGCCCATTGCCTTGAACTGGCGACGCAGTTAATGCCATTCATTCCACAAAGGGAAGTTGTTCTGCCTGGTGTCCCAGAGCCCACCATTTTTATTTCCCATAGATTAATGGCCCAACTCAACATGAAATCCTTTGCCAAGGAGTCATATTGATATATCTAACCTAGCACAATGCCGTGTGAAAGTCACTTTGGAATAATAGCCTTTTAAAGCTGAGAGTGACCTCGAGGCTCACACACTTCAAATCCATATCTCACAAAGAAAATGGGCTTGGGGTATCAATTGCTTTGCTTCTGGCAGTTATGAGCAGGGCCTGGATTTGCTGACCTTCAGCCATTTTCCACTGTAAAATCAGTCTTTACGCCACAGCAACCAACAGGCCTATTGTGACAGAACTGACTTCATTCCACAGGAAGCTTCGTAATCATTAGCTTATTGAAACTTCCAGTAAAGGATGTTGCCATAGACGCCTGATACTCTACGCTCAAAAGTCTAAATGAGCCTAAGTGATCATGTCAATGAGGCAGGCAGGCTGGCCTGGTGGGGACAGTGGTCGACCAGATCCCACATGCCCTGATTGCAGGTGGCCAAATGTGGCCATGGGGGTACTGGTGACCAGTGTTGCCAGGCCTTTTGATTTTCTGAGAAATCCAGATTTGCATATTAACTCCCCAGATTCTTTAAATGCTGGCCTTTACATTTTAATATGTTAAGCAGGCCAAGTAAGATCTGTCTGCCGGGCTTCCCTGGTGGTGCAGTGGTTGATGAGAGTCCGCCTGCCGATGCAGGGGACGCGGGTTCGTGCCCCAGTCCGGGAGGATCCCACGTGTCACGGAGCAGCTGGGCCCGTGAGCCATGGCCGCTGAGCCTGCGCGTCCGGAGCCTGTGCTCCGCGACGGGAGAGGCCACAACAGTGAGAGGCCCGCGTACCGCAAAAAAAAAAAAAAAAATCTGTCTGCCTGTGAATGGGTTCAGCCACCTGTTTGCACCTGTGGTAGAGATTTATAAAGTCTGACCTGAAAATTAAGGCCTTCAGAGTAGTCACTGCTGCTTGTGCCCATGTGTTCCTACGCATGCCCACTGACAACTTCTAACCACAACTATGAGTGCTTTCTTGAAGCCTGGGGCCCGTTGATCTGGAGGCCCCTTGGCCATGGAGAGGGGCTGACAAAGTGCTGAGGACATAACAGCCCAGGGAAGAGCTGTCCTCAAACACTGACAGGCGGGAACTGATAGGTAAATATCACAGCTCTCTCGCTGTGGTGTGTGCCACAAGGTCCCCCAGGGCTCCCCAGTGGGTTGAAGCTTCAGTTGCCCAGAGTGTAACCTATTTGATAATTCAACCATTATGGGCTGTCTTCCCTTGCCTGTCTCACTTCCCCACTGTTCTGTCCATGCTTCATGAGGTCACCTTCCAAATCAAGTACCTGAGCTTGAATCTTTGTCTTGGGATCAGCTTCTGGGAGAACTCACCCTACAAACACCATAAAGCTGAAGTCGTTTTAGAACTTTGTTTTTAACATCTTTATTGGAGTATAATTGCTTTACAATGGTGTGTTAGTTTCTGCTTTATAACAGTGTTCATTGCAGCTCTATTTACAGTAGCCAGGACATGCGTTTTTTGTTTTGTTTTGTTTATGGAAGTGTAGTTGATTTATAATGTTGCGTTAGTTTCAGGTATACAGCAAAGTGATAAATTTATACATATATAACGTTTTTTCAGATTCTTTTTCCTTATAGCTTATTACAACAAATTGAGTATAGTTTCCTGTGCCATACAGTAGGTCTTTGTTGGTTATCTATTTTATATATAGTAGTGTGTATATGTTCATCTGTTTGTTTCATTTTTAATTTTTCCCTCTAGTCATGAACTCTGTCAGGGCTACAATAGATGAAAATTTCACAACCTAAAATCCCACCTCTTCTGATCATCTAATGTCTCAATATTCACAATGTAGTGCTGAAACTGCTGGCCTCTTGCATAATGAAGCCAGGCCATAGAAACACATGCTCAACTAAAAATAGAATCCATTATGTATATCAGCACAGCCCTTAGTTTCTTAGCATAGCAACTAGTTCTGCCCCATAAAACTTTTCATTGAGGCATTCACTTCAAACAGGTGCATTGTTCACCATGTAAAACACTAAAGAGAAATCTCATGCAAAATCATTCCCATCACAATCCACATAGAAGACAGAAGTGAAAACCAAGAATTCTTAAGGGAGAAACACACATTTTACCACTCAAATGTATCACACAGAAGTGATTGTATCACAAGCTTCCTGTCACACCTGTATATGACCTGGCTCTCTCTGGTTTCCCTGCTGGGCTTATGTATCAATAAAGGAAGGATTCCTACAAATTAATAAGAAATGACATGATGCCATAATTTACCAAGATGATATCTGCTTTTGTATCTACAATACAAATTTAAGATATGAAACAATTATATAAAATCATTTTTAAAACCACATTTGCTTATTCAAAAGTGCAACTAATTTAATGAAATATGGAATTCAAACAGTAACTTGGTCTACTAGGGAATCTATAAAACATAAACATAAGGTTAATAAACAGGGCTTGAGTGCTGAGGACATGTTCAGTAAAAATAAAACAAATAGCTAGTACCTGGAACATTTGGGGAATGGAAAATTAAATGAATCTTAATCAACTGAATATAATAAAAATATCTATTTTGATTCAATCTTGGATACTGAGAATCTTTCTAAAAAATGCTAGTAATTTCCTGCCTTCCTAAGTGCAGTATAGGGAATATTATTCAATCATAGCTAAATAATTCAGAGTCTTGTAGGGCCTCTGGGTGCTCAAGCTGAGTCTGACTTCTGATAGAAATGAGGCCACGGACAGGAAAGGTAGAGTGAGCACAACCCCTCAGGATGTTCACTGAATTGATTTGTGATGTCAGCTTGCTTCCTCTCAGTGTTCACCTTGGCTGCACATTAGAATCAAATGAGGAGCTTTCCAAAACAAAAAAAAAGAAAATCCAATGTCCTGACTGCACCCTAGAGCAACTAACTCAAACTCTCTGGGGCTGGGGCCCAGGCATCAGCACTCTTTGAAGCTCCCCCAGTGATTTCAGGGTTTCCATGTGCAGCCCAAGTTGAGAATCACTTCATATTTTTTGCCTTTTCCATGCACATGCAGTATGCCTACTGAGGTTTATTTTCAGACAAATCTATGAGAAAAAAAACTCAGAGAGACACTTAACTTGACAGATTAAACAGGGTCTTTAAAAAGCAAGAAGTGAAGAGCCAGGACACAGAGCCAGATTGCCTGGGTTCTATTCCTGCCTCAATTCACAAACTGTATGACCAAGGTCATTACTCAAGCTCTGTGTGCACGTCAATGTCCTCATCTGGAAATGGGGATGATAATAGCCCTAGCCTCACAGGTTCATGGAAATGATTGAGTGTGTGTGTGTGTGTGTGTGTGTGTGTGAGCATGCGCATGTACATATGTATCAGAGCAGTGTCTGGCATGCAGAAAACACCATATATGTGATTGCTATTATTGGTGATTATGATAACAATGATAAAAAAAATTAAAAGAAATGTGCATAAACACTACTATATATAAAATAGATAACTAATAAGAACCTGCTGTATAGCGCAGGGAACTCTACTCAATACTCTGTAATGGCCTAGATGCAAAAAGAATCTTAAAAAAAAAAAAAAAAGGGCTTCCCTGGTGGTGCAGTGGTTGAGAGTCCGCCTGCCGATGCAGGGGACACGGGTTCGTGCCCCGGTCCAGGAGGATCCCATATGCTGTGGAGCAGCTGGGCCCGTGAGCCATGGCCACTGAGCCTGAGCGTCCGGAGACTGTGCTCCGAAATGGGAGAGGCCACAACAGTGAGAGGCCCGCATACAGCAAAAAAAAAAAAAAAAAAAAAAGAGTGGATATATGTATAACTGATTAACCTTGTGGTACACCTGAAAATAACACAACATTGTAAATCAACTATACTCCAATAAAAATTTTAAAAAATAAAATATTGAATTAGTGCAAAATGAATTAGTGCATATAAAAAAACACCTTAAAATATGTGACACCAATTACTTAATAAATCGATTGCTCTTTTTTTTAACATCTTTATTGGAGTATAATTGCTTTACAATGGTGTGTTAGCTTCTGCTATATAACACAGTGAATCAGCTATACTTATACATATATCCCCATATCTCCTCCCTCTTGCATCTCCCTCCCATTCTCCCTATCCCACCCCTCTAGGTGGTCACAAAGCACCAAGCTGATCTCCCTGTGCTATGCCACTGCTTCCCACTAGCTATCTATTTTACATTTGGTAGTGTATATATGTCCATGCTACTCTCTCACTTCATCCCAGCTTACCCTTCCCCCTCCCCAAGTCCTCAAGTCCATTCTCTATGTCTGCGTCTTTATTCTTGTCTGGCCCCTAGGTTTGTCAGAAGCTTTTTTTAGATTCCATATATATGTGTTTGCATATAGTATTTGTTTTTCTATTTCTGACTTACTTCACTCTGTATGACATACTCTAGGTCCATCCTCCTAACTATAAATAACTCAATTTCATTTCTTTTTATGGCTGAGTAAGATTCCATTGTATATATGTGCCACATCTTCTTTATCCATTCACCTGTCGAAGGACACTTAGGTTGCTTCCATTTCCTGGCTATTGTAAACAGAGCTGCAATGAACATTGTGCTAATATGACTTTTTTTGAATTATGGTTTTCTCAGGGTATATGCCCAGTAGTGGGATTGCTGGGTCATACGGTAGTTCTATTTGTAGTTTTTTAAGGAACCTCCATACTGTTCTCCATAGTGGCTGTATCAATTTACATTCCCACCAACAGTGCAAGAGGGTTCCCTTTTCTCCACACCCTCTCCACCATTTATTGTTTGTAGATTTTTTGATGATGGCCATTCAGACTGGTGTGAGGTGATACCTCATTGTAGTTTTCACTTGCATTTCTCTAATGATTAGTGATGTTGAGCATCCTTTCACGTGTTTGTTGGCAATCTGTATATCTTCTTTGGAGAAATGTCTATTTAGGTCTTCTGCCCATTTTTGGATTGGGTTGTTTTTTGATATTGAGCTGCATGAGCTGCTTGTAAATTTTGGAGATTAATCCTCTGTCAGTTGCTTCATTTGCAAATATTTTCTCCCATTCTGAGGGTTGCCTTTTTGTCTTGTTTATGTTCTCCTTTGATGTGCAAAAGCTTTTAAGTTGCATTTGTTTACTTCTGTTTTTATTTCCATTTCTCTAGGAAGTGGGTCAAAAAGGATCTTGCTGTGATTTATGTCATAGAGTGTTCTGCCTATGTTTTCCTCTAAGTTTTATAGTGTCTGGCCTTACATTTAGGTCTTTAATCCATTTTGAGTTTATTTTTGTGTATGGTGTTAGGGAGTGTTCTAATTTCATTCTTTTACATGTAGCTGTCCAGTCTTCCCAGCACCACTTATTGAAAAGGCTGTCTTTTCTCCACTGTATATTCTTGCCTCCTTTATCAAAAATAAGGTGACCATATGTGCATGGGTTTATCTCTGGGCTTTCTATCCTGTTCCATTGATCTATCTTTCTGTTTTTGTGCCAGTACCATACTGTCTTGATTACTATAGCTTTGTAGTAGAGTCTGAAGTCTGCGAGCCTGATTCCTCCAGCCCTGTTTTTCTTTCTTAAGACTTTTTTTGGCTATTCAGGGTCTTTTGTGTTTCCATACAAATTGTGAAATTTTTTGTTCTACTTCTGTGAAAAATACCATTGGTAGTTTGATAGGGATTGCACTGAATCTGTAGATTGCTTTGGGTAGTAGAGTCATTTTCACAATGTTGATTCTTCCAATCTAAGAACATTGTATATCTCTCCATCTGTTTGTATCATCTTTAATTTCTTTCATCAGTGTCTTACAGTCTTCTGCTTATAGGTCTTTTGTCTCCTTAGGTAGGTTTATCCCTAGGTATTTTATTCTTTTTGTTGCAGTGGTAAAAGGGAGTGTTTCCTTAATTTCTGTTTCAGTTTTTTCATCATTAGTGTATAGGAATGCCAGAGATTTCTGTGCATTAATTTTGTATCCTGCTACTTTACCAAATTCATTGATTAGCTCTAGTAGTTTTCTGGTAGCATCTTTAGGATTCTCTATGTATAGTATCATGTCATCTGTGAACAGTGACAGCTTTACTTCTTCTTTTACAATTTGGATTCCTTTTATTTCTTTTTCTTCTCTGACTGTTGTGGCTAAAACTTCCAAAACTATGTTGAATAATAGTGGTGAGAGTGTACAACCTTGTCTTGTTCCTGATCTTAGAGGAAATGGTTTCAGTTTTTCACCATTGAAAACGATATAGGCTGTGGGTTTGTCATATAGTTTAAAGTTTATGTTTTTCCCTCTTAAAACTATTTAAATGAAACAAATGAAGATAAAATGTGAAAAATGGAAAATAATTATATTTTTAAGTCTATTTTTATTTTGGTAAATGCTTAAATGACTCAACTGTAAGTCTCCATTTATGTTACCAGAAGGAAAAAGGAGGCTTGTCCTGCTATTAAATATAGAAAGAGTTTGACAAGGACCCCATCGGTAGGATCACACAATTTTAAATTGGCAAGAAAAGGAACTAGAGGTCAAACAAATATACTCACTCTATCTATAACATCTATAATTCAAGCAAAGGAGCAAGACATTGGGTCAATACCAATATATTTGGGAATTCTACTCACAACAAGTGCAAATGGGTTTTCCAGATAACAAGAAATAAAATTATGAACATACAAAATGTATTTCCTCTACACATTCCTTTAATCCAGCATCTCAGACTAATTTTGTATCAAAAGGTACAAATATCCCATTATAATACCTTCATAGCATAGAAAGCATCCAATTTAATTTCTACTACAAGACTAGGAAGAGCTAAATATAAGCAACTCATAAAACTGAGGCATAATTTTGTAATTAAATTATATTAGGAGTAATAAACTCTGGTTACAATGTATTCACACAAGCAATGCTGTTGTTATTTGCCTGATGAAGTGCTATGATGGAGACATGAAAATCAGGTTAATGCACTTACACCCTAGAAATGATTCCAAAGAAAGAACAACGATGCCATTTCATAATAATCAGCTTGATTTTAAAATGCATTTACTAAAAAACCATGATTCACAACCTTGTAAAAATTTCCATTCTAATAACATGTTTTCTTCTATTGCATCTGCATAGGCTAAGCAATCATATTAGCTGTCCTACAGTAGCTAGAGTTCATGGAGGCAAAAGTTATGGGACTCAAGGCAGTGGAAAGAAGGAAGTGTTGATAATAAATAAAGCTTAATCTGGAAGTAGAATTGATGAGAAGAAGTTTGTTCCTCAGCAATCTAACAGACCACTGACTAAATTATTCTCACAAACACTGAACGTTTAATCTCTAAGGATCTGATCTATGGAGGAAAAGGAGCTCCTGGTGCCAATATAGCAGTGAAAATCCAATCCCAAAGTGATTATCTTAGGAAAAAAGACACAGACAACCATGGCGGAGCCCAATTCCTCTTGTGAATAATAGCATTTTCTCCTATCCAAGACTTTCATCTTAAAGCTTATTTCATAAGATGCTTCCGATTCCCGAGGGTCAAAAACCTTTCACCTATGATGCAGTATTTATTAGCAAATTATCCTTAGTGGGAAAGTCTTCTCAACAATAAATCCCTTCTTTTGCCTTGCACAGTTCTGTTCCCAAAACATTACAAAATACATAAATAAACATCTTGTTTGCCCAAACAGACCTAAGTTTCAATGCTTTAGATCAAAAGACCACAGCAGAGTCTAAACAGAAAACAAGTCACTATTACCTTGAAGAAGAAGAAAAACTCTTTTAAAATATATGTAAATAGATGGTCACTTGGCTTTCAAAACAGCACATTTGTGGTCCCTAACAATTAGTTAGGGACTAACTGTTTAGTCAGAGACTAACTGTCCATTATATACCAATAATAGAAGCCACCACAGTGAACCTTAAGGGCATTATGCCAAGTGAAATAAAGCCAGAGAGAGAGGGGCAAATATGACACGGTATCACTTACATGTGAAACCTTCAGAAAGGGGTGAGGTGTCAGACTCATAGCAACAGAGAGCAGAAAAGTGGTTGCCAGGGGCTGGGGTGCCAGGGAACTAGGGAGAGGTTGGTCAAAGGCTATAAACTTTCAACTATAAAATGAATAAGGGCTGAGAATCTAATGTATAGTATGGTGACTACAGCTGACAACACTGTATTATATAAATGAAATTTGCTAAGAGAGTAGAACCTATATATTCTCACACATACACAAAAATAAGAAAAATAAGTGAGGTAGGTGATGGATGTGCTAATTAACTAGATGGGGGGATCCTTTCACAATGGATATGTACATCAAATCACCAAGATGTACACTTTAACTATCTTAAATTTTGTCACTCATACCTCAGGAATGCTGACATTTTAAAATTTAATTTAAAAATTCAACTAATTTTAAAATTAAATGTTTTTTTTTTAAAAAGCCACCACAAAGAGTGAGCTTACAAAGTGCCAGGCATTGTGCTACACACATGCATCATGTTTATGAGCAACTCTGAGAAAGTTACACCCCATCTTGCAGATGAGGAAACGGAGGCTTAAATGGTTGAAGAGATTCACCAGACATGACTCATGGAGTACAAGGCAGAGCAGAAACTCCAACCCACATCTGTCTGACTTCAAGTTCTGGCCTCCCAAATCAGGACTCTTTTAAGAAAAAGAAAAGAAAACCTCCCTGGCTTAAAGTATATACCTAACAGTTTCCAGTGCCTCTTACTAAGGAATCTTTTTAATGCCCTTAACTATGGGGCATCTATATTAAGTTGTTAGGTACAAAGCATCCATGTTAAGCAGTTGCTAAACAAGGATTCTAGTAAAATGAGTTTATTTTAGAGGTGGTTCCAGGATACATGGGTAATCGAGACAGGAAGGGAAGGAAGCCCAAGAAGGGTGTGTTTTCAAGCCAGTTACCACTGAGGGTAAATGGGCTTATTAACCCTGGAGGGCACTAGAGGAAAACAGAAAGCTAGCACCTTTGAGTTATCCCATCCAAGAAGTGAGGGAGCTGTGGTATTTGCCCATCAAACTTCTTTGGTTGGGTGGGTGTTAATTCAGGCAGTGACATGAGCTCCAGAGGCCAGAAAAAGCAAAGGAATGCAAATGCTGGCCACTGGGGTCCAACTCTCAGCCTCAGGAGTAGTAAGGACGTGGGTTTAGATTTTGGGCCATGTCTGCTCTATTAATTTCTTTATGTGAAGGAAATTCATGGAGGGTGAAAGAAAAGACTTAGTCCATAGTTGCTGCTGGTTTGTTGGCAATGATTGGTGCACCACTGCAGGCCAAGCAATGATCCCAGCCCTCCAAGAGTGATACTCACATGCACTTTGCTGTTTTCTAAGGTAAATCAGTTGTTGTTTCAGGGTTTGGGGGAAACTGCCAAATAAAAGTGAATAGAGTTGATCTTCTTAATTTATAATCATGTCACTGCACTCAATTGACTGTTGAGTGTCTTACCCCATTCACCATAGACAAGAAAGTCCAAAATTGATGTTTCTGGGATATACTAGGGAAGTATGTGTGAAAGAGGAAGCGCCACTGTTAAATGATGATTAATGAAATCCGTGGTGCCTGGTGGTTCTTTTGGAGGCCAGACTATTTTTTTAACATGATATTTCTAGGTTTTCTTAGAGGTTTATGAGGCATCATTTTAAATGTTTTTGAATTCTGGACTTTTATGCTGAAAACGTCACTGTCTTATGTAAATATTTAATTTTTAAACTTTGCTTTTGAACTCTGTATAGAAATTTAAGGCTACCATAAGAGAATGCGGTCTATAGTTGTCATTAATAGAAGCTTAATCATTGCTCTACAAGGATCCCAAATGGTTGTCTCGTGCAAAATCATAGGCCAGAAAAAGATGGCATATGGTGCAGATGGTGGAGCCCTCCTCTGGTCCTGGGTCCCTAGAAATGACTGGATATGCAGATGTAAATATATGTCTATCATCTAGGATCATGGGTACACAGAAAGGATTGTACTTGTTCAATCAGAAAGAATGGAAGAAAAAAGATAAATGGAATAAAAAGGAAGTAGGAAATGACATCCCAGAAACCCACAGACGTTAAAACATAGGAGTAGATCTGGGCCACCCAAACAGGCGGTGAAGGTATTAGCACTAGGAATGAAATGGGAGCATCAACTCAGGTCAACCCACCATCACAGCTCCCACCTCCCACACCCTCCACTCTCAGCCAGAAGAAAGCTACAGAAGAGATGGTGCTATCAGAGCTGGCTCCAACAAGAAAGAATGAGGAGCCACCTACAGACAAGACTAATCATTTGAAGAAATTAAATTTAGAACCAAACTTCACATCAATGTTCAAAATACATTATATGATTGCTATGGCCTGAATGTTTGTGTCCCTACCCCCCAGGCCAAATTCATATGTTGAACACCTAATGCCCAAGGATGGTATTAGAAGATGGGGCTTTTGGGAGGTGATTAGGTCCTGAGGGCAGAGTCCTCCTGAATGGGATTAGCACCCTTATAAAAGAGGCTCCAGAGAGATCCTTAGCCCCTTCCACCACATAAGGACACCAGAAGTCTGCAACCCAGAAGGGGGTTCTCACTGGACCATGCTGATACCCTGGTCTTGGACTTCCAGACTCCTGAACTGTGAGAAATAAATATCTGTCATTTATAAACTACCCATTCTATGGTGTTTTGTTAGAGCAGCCCAAATGGACTAAGACAACTATACATGAATTAAAAATCTAAACTAATAATAATGATGGCTATGAGGAGGATGAATAAGAAAGGCTTTAAATAAAGCAAAAAAAATAAAAAAAGTTGAAATGTGAATACATCAAATTTGAGAATGTCGAGTCATCTTTTGTCATGCATAAGTTAAAAGTTAAGAAATTCAAAAGACAAGCCACAGACAGGAAGAAAATATTTGCAACATCCCTAACAGCTAAAGGATTAACATCCAGAATACCTGGACAACTCTCAACACAAGGCAAGGAAATTCAGCAGGTAACTCCTGTAAGAGAAAACAGAAATTGTCCACAAATGTAAGAAAATGTACACAGCTCAGTAGCAAATCAGGCAATAGCAAATTAGAGCAGAGATACAATGCTTGCATCAGATTGACAAAAATTAAAATGTTTCTTAATAGTGTTGGTGGGGATGGAGGAAACAGTTCCTCTCACACAAGACTGGCAAAGTTATAAAATGACACAACTATTAACTAAAATTTAGGATATATATAGCCTTCAATCAGCAATTGTACTTCTCAAAATTTACCTCAGGGACGCCTGACCCATATACTCAGAGAGGGATACTCAAGGCTGACTATTACTCTATAGTTCAGGATTGTTTTCTGTGGACTAGAAACAGACAACTACCGAGAGTCCATCAATGAGAATTTTTTATTGTTAAATGAAATTTGCTCATCCATTCTGTGGGATACGTAGAGCAATTTAAAAGAATAAAGTGCATTCACATGTACTTACACAAAAAGTTCTGTAAGACATATTGTAAAGTGAAAAGCCAGTTTGTGGAACTGTAAAAATAATATGATGTTATTTAGGGTACAAATGGATATAAATGAAACAAACTGAAATATTTCCATAGTTAATGTATGCACAAATTCATTAAAAGGAGACCTGGAAAGATACCATGAAGCTGTTAAGAGCAATTGACTTTGGAAGAGACTAGGATTGGGTCAATGGTGGGATGGAGTCAAAGGCATCAATACTGCTTTACTCTCTTACAAAAAGAACCTATTAGTGGATTATCCACAAAATAAAAAATAAATAATATCTGTAACAAAAAAGATAAAGTAGTAGGAATCCTTCCTTTAAAATGTGTTTTTCCTCCTCTTCCTTGTTAATTTAATTATATGTTCCTCTTTCCCCTCCTCCAAGCTCCTGTTTTAGGGATACAAGGAAGAGCTTACTGAACTATATTGAATTTCTTGGATCTAGTAGTGAGTAGTTTTATTTTTACACCAACCTTGGCACAGAAGCAGGGCATCAGCTTACTATGTTTCATGTTCTAGCAGGATAGGTTTTTGTTATTAGCCTTTTACACTGACCCTTTTTTCTTCTTTAGCTCCCATACAGATTCTTCTTGCAGTTCGCATGGTTTTCACGGCTAACACTTCCTGTGTTGGTTTCTGGTCCTGATATGGCAGAGCTCCAAAGTAAAGTCATAGCGTAATGCAGGCAACCGCTTCCATACTCAGGCTGTACAGGAGCCCCTTCTCACTCATGATTACAAATAAACTGATCTTCTTTTTTTTTTTTTTGCGGTACGCGGGCCTCTCACTGTTGTGGCCTCTCCCATTGCGGAGCACAGGCTCCGGACGCGCAGGCTCAATGGCCATGGCTCACGGGCCCAGCCGCTCTGCGGCATGTGGGATCTTCCCGGACCGGGGCACGAACCCGTGTCTCCTGCATCGGCAGGCAGACCCTCAACCACTGCGCCACCAGGGAAGCCCTAAACTGATCTTCTTTACATAACACACACTGACATAAGAAAAACAACCATGCTTAAAATAGTCATATTCAGAAACTCATTCTTGCTAATTACAGTCAATAAGATTTACAGAGCCAACAATAAAAGGGAAAGAATGATTAAAATAAGCCCAGAGCTGGTACAAAGTATGAACATTTATCCCTTAAGATGATGTTCATATTTATCTGCTCCCAACCAACCCCAAACATTCTTTCAATGTTTCATCAGAGCACATTTCTGCTATATAAAAATTACCTGCCTGCTCTGGTTTTTAAGTTCTTAAACCGTCTGGGCTGTCTGTCTTCTTTGCCACCTATCATTTCTATGGTGACAAAGGAGGGGTTACAGAAGGAAGCACGTCAATGTTCACAGAGAGTGAAACCAGTGGCTTGAAATCAGTGGCGCATGGCACAATGTGGCCATGACAGGAGAGAAGACATGGATGAGAAACTGTCAAACGTGAGGGTTCTCCTCCAGGGCTATAAAGAGAAAGATCTTGTAACAATATTCTTTACCAAGAGCTTCTTAAGCCACTCAGCTCGCCTCTGAGCAGAGTAGGCTTCAAGGGATCGCTAATCAAAGGGCTTCAGCACAGGCTTCATGGACCAAGGAGAAACATGGACAAAGACAAAGGAAGAAGCTCCAGGGAGAAGAGAGGCACATCACCCAGATACCAACACAAGCTTCCAAACAGGGGTGGGGAGGGAATCAGGGGATAAACTTAAAAGTATCACATTTTTTCTTTGAGACGTAACCCCTGTAGTACATGTGATAGATTCATATCAACAAGACTGATTGTCAGAAAAAATATCTTAAAGAAACTGGGCCTCTAAGCATCATCTGACTGCAACATTAGGCCCATCCCTTCAAATGATTTTATGCAAAAACATGGACTTAAAGCTTGTGCGCCCTCCCCACTCACTTGTGGGTACCATCTCTGCTTGCGTACATTTATGCTCCTAATATATCACTTACAGGAGTCTACCTCTTAGAAGTGGATTCATCACTCGTTCTGACTCCAGGACTAGGCTTACAGCCAGAAGAAAATGACAAACTTAGAATCATGGAAAGTTTAATTTTTTTCTTAAATCGTCTCATCTTTTAGATACTGATATATGATCATTAACTAAAAAAATAAACCTCAAAATTCTGATACATGACTGACCGTTGACTTAAAAAGTGAAAAATGAAATTCCCATCTCTTGGCTAGAACTGGAAGATTAATATCCATGAAAAGAAAAGTAATAAAGAGACAGAAGTATTGCTACCACAGTATTTGTTTAAGTTGGTCATAAACAGCATCACAACCAAGAGAAAGTGGTTAGTATTAAAAAACTGAGAATTTTCTACATTTGAAAATAAGCATGAGTTAAAATACTGGGTTCACAGGACAACAGAGGTACATCAAAAAGCCTCTGGTCCTAAATACTTTCTCTTTCTTAAGCAATGAAATATTTATGATTGGTCTTAAAGGGGAGCTTAACTGAGTTGCTATGAATTATTTAAAAACCCCAAAATACCTTCTGTTGCTTTTATAGAAGCTTGATTTACAAGCTGAAAAATCAAACTGACAGTCTAGTCTCTTGTACAAATACCCAACATTTAAAAATGCTCTAGGCATTATAAATATATCTTTCATGAATATAGCTTCAACAGTTCTAAAAATAGCCTTTAGGAGAAAAAAATAAAAAACCTCTTTCAAGCCATTGTTTTATACATAACAGCAGGAAACCAAACAGAATGTCAAAGCCAAAGTGATTAACACACCCAGTAATAAACATGAACAGTCAGTATGAAATCTTACTCAAATACGGTTTTTGACGTTAGCTCGGGGTCTATGATTTAGCCCCATGTCTGTGGCCAGAGATGATTACAGGGCACCCATATTCAGAAAGTAACTCCAGGACCACAAAGCTAAAATCTGCCTTTTGCATGACGTGTTAACAGACCCATTCAGGACTGGCCCTGGGAGCCAGATATCACTGTCTAGCACCCTAAGAGTTTCCCCAGGCTCTACTCTGACCCCAAATATGCCACTGCACAGAGCAGTTTCCATATCACTACTCACTGGTGAAGTCCAGGTTGCCCCCAATGGCCGAAAGCTAAGCTGACAAACACCAGTAACCTTGGATATAGAGAACTAACACCAGAACATGAAAAGGCACCTCACAGTTTGATGCCAGGTATTTTATTGGTTTCAGTATGGATTTAGCGCTCTCAATAAAGCCTGTCCCACCTTTCCAAATATCAGAACTTATAGGACCAAAATATTCTGTGTCTGTGTCAAGGTCTGTGGCCTTGTATGTTCAAGTGCAACGTCAAGTGTATGTTCAAGTGTATGTTCCATCGTCTATGGAAATAATATCCTACTTTTTATGAATATTCTGATCTAACTACCCGTTAAACTCCAAATAAATCTTATGATCTGCAGACAGTCTAGTTTTTAATAATTCAATATGGAATCATCTCAATTGGTTTCATAATAAATGAGATTCTAAATCCATGGTATGGTGGACAGAAAGCTAAAATGGGAAGAAATTCCTGAAAAAGTGAAGGTATAGTCTAAAGGGATCTTATTCCTGATTTTCTAACAAAAAACAAATTATCAAGGCCAAATTCCTGCTGAGGCTGGGAGAACACTTAATAAGCAGCAAAGGGGAGAAGGAAGAGAAAGGGAAAGCCACAGTTACAGTCATCAGGGTCAAAAATGACTTTCTCATCATGTTTCTTCATTTTTTATGGGTAGAGTTGGTGGGAGACTTAACAGCAGTAATACTGGCTAACTTCCCTCTACAACAAATGTAATTCACAATTCCATGTTCTTACCCTGAAAAATGCCAATTGTTCTAGGATTTAGCACATCTAATATTTCAGACCTTGAAAAATCCCAAGACATTTCTATCTAAGATATTATTTTTAAGTAGAATCTTTAAATAAATTACAAAGAGTCATCCATGAAATGGATAGAAAGCTAAATGCTTCGCAAATCAGCAACTAACTGGAAAATGTAAGAAAGACATATCTCACTTCTTACCTTGCTTTGATCTGTCCAGTAAAAGAAAAATCCCTGAGGGTCGGTCCTCAAAATAATTGGAGTGACAATAGTGGAGTCCTAGAAATGTAAGAAAATACACGTATATCAACATATGCCACTATAGAAAGCCTTACCTGTGAATTACTTAACAAGTTATAATTGTTAAGTTTCTCCAAGATCATCAATTATTAGTAAAACTAATAAAAAGTTAAACATGATATCTTTAACATCATAGGATTGCTAATTACATAACTGAGGTACTTTACTAATAATTAGAATATTGGGACATTACTTATAAAGGAAAAGGCCAGTGATGCATGTATTTATTGATTAAGGCAAGTTTTTAAAGGCACTGGCATGTTTTCTACCAAAAAGCTATATTTGGTTTTCCAAATAATTTTAACACTAAACATTATTACATATTTTATATGATTAAAGTTAATTAAAATCCATGCTTCAGGATATTATTTTAAATTACATTTGCTCTATAAAATGATTTTTAATTGTACTGAAGAGAGTAAACACAGCATTTAGGTATTGCTGTTTCCAAGGTAACAGTAAATAAGGTCATCTTCTATATGTTTGGAAGGCTATACACAAAACTGTTATAAATTTAAATTTCACACAATAAAATAAAACATCATAGACAGTCTTCTTAGTTTAAAGCATGCATATTATAAAGCAAAAACTGCCTGTATTGTAATTACAATATTAAACATTTCTAAAATATGTGTTCTTTTCTTTTGGCAATTTTCAGAAAGGCATACCATCTGCACAAAGAAACACATGTCACTGGATATGGATTTTTATACTGAAATACTGGGATCTTTGCAGGAATTGCATTTTTTAAAGAGACATAAATAAAACCAGTTTATTTCAACTTTTTCATACACATTGTAACTTTGGTGTGTCATATCCTCTATCTGATTAAAAAGATTTGTAATAAATTTAGAACTTGCAGAGATAATTTTGGAATTTGGGATTGTCTTCCCGATGGGTAGAGCAGATCTAAGGCTTTTGTACACATGGTAAGTTTTATTATAAGAGCCAGGTTCTGGAGGCCAACCCCTCGGGCTCAAACCTCTGCCTGTCCCCTCCCGTGCCTCATTCTGCACAACCACAACTGGAAAAAAAAGAGATAATAATCATACCTCCATCAGAGTTTTTTGTGAGAATTAAACAGGATAATTTGGGTAAAGCACTTGGATCAATTCTTGGCACATAAAAATGTTCATTATTATTATAGTGGATTAAGTTTAAAACCTGATTTATTAAAATATTAAATGAAAGTTTATCATGGCATTCTTTTTTTATTGTGGTAAGTATATATAACATAAAACTTACCATTTTTAAGTGTAAAGTTCAGGGGCATTAAGTACTTTCACATTGCTGTGCAACCATGACCACCATCCATCCTCATCTTCCCAAACTGAAACTTCACCCTCATTAAACACTAACTCACCATCCCCTCCTCCCCCTAGGCCTTGACAATCACCATTCTATTTTCTATATCTATGAATTTGACTGCTTTTTGGTACCTTATATAAATAGAATCATACAGTATTTTTCCTTTTGTATCTGGTTGATTTCACTCAGCATAACGTGTTCAAGGTTCATCCATGTTATAGTAGGTATCAAAATTTCCTTCCTTTTTAAGACTGAATAATACTCAATTATATGTCTGTATCATTTAGTTTATCCATGCATTCACTGATGGACATTTGGGTTGTTTCTTTCCACCTTCTGGCTGTTGCGAACAACGCTGCTATGAACATGGGCCTACAAATATCTGTTTGCGTCCCTGCTTTCAATTCTTTTCCATATATACCCAGAAGTGAAATAACTGGATCATATGATAGTTCTATATTTAATTTTTTGAGCAATTGCCTTGCTGTTTTATTCTGATAGTCTTAAGATTCATTCTTAACATGCAGTCTGAAAATATCTTTTACAAGGCTTGGGCTGTTACATAGAGCTTCAGCTGGAATTTTTAACTTCCAAAATTACTTTTAAATGTTAAAAAAAAAGACACTTGGAAACAAATTTGATATTATAATGGAAGAATAATTTTTAAAATATCTGAAGCTTCTCCTATGAGATTACATGCATAGAAGTTCAGAGTAATATTTCCAGTAAATCATAGCAATATTTTCAGTTCTGTTTCATCACCTACTCTTCCAGAGTTGGGTGAAATAAAAGTTTCCAATAGGCTTCACAGAACACACATCCCAATTTCCAGGTAAATTTGGAATTAACCTGTAGGTGTAACTTATCATTTTCACATCAGTTCCTTTTCTAATCAGAGTGTCTGACAAGAGTATCTGATAAGATTCTAATCAAAATCTTAGTGACAATTCACTGCAAGGATCCCAGACAATAAAATATTTAAAGTTAGCAGAGCAAAACAGCTCAAATTTATATGTTGGAACATTGTGTTAGGCTGCCTCGTTGTTTCGGATACTGCTTTTTCTAGCTTATTCCTTTTCCTCCTTCAAAATTAAAGCTCCTTTGTTCAGTATTTTCTTGACCCACTCTTCCGGCCACAGTTCCTCTACTAAATGATCATTTATCACGGCTCCCTGCCTGCTTCCTCCATAATCACCTTTGACATTCCAAGATCAGCTGGAACTTGGCATTCTTGCCATGCAAGGCAGGGTTTGACCCAGAAATACATGAATAACCATTTTCAACTCCACCTCCTTTTTTCACACCTCTCACATAGCTGCAAGAGCCTATATTCTCCCCCTACTCAACCCAGATCTCAAGTATTCTTAATTGTCAGAATATATGCTGTAGTTTGAAGTTTGAAATATACGGCCATCCTTCATTTCCAAGGCAACTGCAGCATTTTACTGCAGAATAATGGAGGTAACTCTCAGATGGTCTATGTTTTATTCTTTCTCCCTCCATCAATATCCGTAAGATGTGTATTCCATAAGAAGGTGGTTTTCAAACTTTTGGGTGCATCAGATTTACAAGGAGTACTGGTTAAAATGCAGACTACTGAGCCCTTTCTCTGGAGCTTCTCACTTAGGAGATCTGGAACAGAGTCTGAGAATCTGCATTTCTACTTAATTTTCAGTGATGCTGCTGCTACTGGTCCAGGAACCAGACTCAGATCCACTGACACAGGCCTACAATGGGTGAGGCTTTGAATCAGGAATACAATGATGTAAATGCCCAGGAGGACCAGTGAGCTTGAAATGTAGACATCCCTGTGTCTTCTAAGTACATGGCTTCTAACTAGGAATTCAACTTTAATTTGCTTATTTAAAGTTATAAGGTATTTTTTCCAATAAACATCTACCTTGAAAAGAAGAACACTAATAAACATACCTGTCTTAAGTTAGTAATTGTGGATAATGTACAGTAAATCTCCATTTACCCCTCTTTCGTTGACAGAAACCATTTTACTCTCATCCCATCTTATCAAAAATGAAGACTAATATAATGATATAAGAAGCTGCTGTTCTACAATTTACATGAATCTCCAAAAAGATTTTAGGTTAAATAAAGGACAGTCAAGGAACAAAGTAAAGGGACTTCTTAAAACCTCAACATCCAAAAGAATGAGAGATATTTCAGTAAGAAAAAGTCACTGCAATCAATATTAAAATTACAAAGTCCTATAACTTCTTTATTATGATTTGTGCATCAATGTGCTGATATAAATCAATAACATATACTACTGCAATGTTATATGATAATTACATCTCAAAAAAAAGATGAAATGTGAAAATAAATGAATCACTATAAAACAAATTATATACCCTGGAGTATAATCTATAAAAATATTGAATCAATATGCTGTACACCCAAAACTAATATAATAAGGCAACTATACTTTAATAATAAATAAATAAATAAACAAAATGTCCTAAAGGAACTGGGAGGAAATGACAAAACAGTCCAAACTCCCTCCCAATACCAGAATATTCTTTACAAAACTCCCTGACCAAATAATAATAGACACATCCTAAATGTTTGGTCTGAGCCAATCACTGCAATAGGAACTCGAAATGGAATTTCTCCTTTGATATTTATAATATTTTAAGAGGTAGACACTTATCCCGATTTTACATATAAATAGACTAAGGCTTAGCTTAAATAACTAGGTCCAAGGAAACCTAGCTAAGCTAGTAAGGGAAGCACTGGAATTAAGCCTCAAGGACAGACTCTACACCAAGGTCACTCAACAGTTTCATTACTGATCTGCTAAATTAGGGCTTTTTTCGACATTTGTTTTCCTAATCATCTTCCATGAAATGTTAATGTCACAGATATTCTGTATCTATTTATATGCTGTATGTATCCTGTGCTCTATACAAAATAAAAAGTAAAGAATAAGAAGACTTTTTGTCCCTCAAGAACCATTTTTCATTTGTTTGGAGATGATCTGGCCCCAACTGAGATGGCAACGCTGTCCACCTGCACTGTTGAATATGGGCTCACCTGAGACCACGGAGCGCTTGAAATGTGGCGAGTTGGCTAAGATGTGCTATAAGATTTGAAAGACTGACAATGAAAACAAGAATGTAAAGTAGTTAATGAATAATTGTTTATATTAATTATATATGTAAATAAATATATCGGGTTAAACAAACTATATTGTTAAAATTAATTCCAGGGGCTTCCCTGGTGGTGCAGTGGTTGAGAGTCCGCCTGCCGATGCAGGCAACACGGGTTCGTGCCCCCGTCCGGGAAGATCCCACGTGCCGCGGAGCGGCTGGGCCCGTGAGCCATGGCCGCTGAGCCTGCGCGTCCGGAGCCTGTGCTCCGCAACGGGAGAGGCCACAACAGTGAGGGGCCCGCGTATCGCAAAAAAAAAAAAAAATTAATTCCACCTGTTTTTTTTGTTTTTTTTACTTTATTAATGTGGCTACTAAAAATTTTAAAATTTCCAGTGTGGCTCATTTTATATTTCTACTGGGCAGTGGAGCTCTAAATCTTCATGAGAAAATAAGTTTTCTCCGTAACAGGGAAATCTTTTTCATAAAGCAAACTTGGTCAGATAATGCCAGCTAGAAAGTTTGGGGATCTTTTCCCATATATGCAGCTACCATTTAGTTTTAACTCCTAATTATTGGGTTGGCCAAAATGTTCATTTGGGTTTTTCCAAATGAACTTTTTAGCCAACCCAATTATACAAAATAAATCTAGTTGCTTCTCTAAGTGTCAATTCTTCAAGTATCTGAATAGAGCCAATACGTTGCTGCCCTCTGAGTTCTACTTTACCAGGTTCAGGTTAGTAATGAGCTAAATTGTGCCCCACCCCCAAAATCTGTATATTCAAGTCCCACCCAGTGCTTCAAAGTGCAACCCTATATGGTTAACAATCTTTACATAGGCGATTAAATTAAAAGGAGGTCATTAAGGGTGGGCCCTAATTCAATAGGATTGGTGTCCTTATAAAAAGAAGAAACGTGGACACAGACACATACAGAAGGAAGATGATGTGACAACACAGGGAGGCCAGCCACCTACAAGCTATGGAGAGAGGCCTGGAACAGATCAGGGTCTTCAGAAGGAACCAACTCCACTAACACCTTGATCTCAGACCTGCGGCCTCCAAAACTGTGAGAAAACACATTTTTGTTGTTTAAGACTCTCAGTCTGTTCTACTTTGTTATGGACACCCTATAAAACTGATACAAGCTATAACCCATTAAGGCTAATGTCGAGGACCGGCTCACAGACCCACAGATCCACAGCCCACACGTTGGTGCCACTGTCAGAAAGTCTACTGGCCTAGATTGACCACAATCCTGACTCCACAGTGATTTTGTGTCCTCATGTTGTTAAACAGAAAACACACATGGCTAGAGATGTGCACTTCTCAACTAATCAATGTTACAGAGTCAACAAGGGAAAATAACCAGCCATGCTCCACAGGGATTGCCCAAGACTTGCCTCAGAAAGCAGCAGAGCCAAAGACGGCAAACACATACACAAACAGCTATGTAAGGAAAAAAAATTCCAAGTGTCACAGAAAATCAGATGTGATGCCCAACAAACATCAGCGATGCAGCCCTGACTATGAAACACACACACACACGCACACACACACACACACACGCACACTAAAGGCAGTCTTGGATGATGGATTGTGAGATTAAGATCAGTGAAGTAAATGTTCTATGTGCATCAGCATGGAAGAGGATTTTCTTCCCAGGGCCTGTCCAGTCTGAAATTTCCCCGAGGAAAGGAAAGCAGAGGAGGGAAGAAGGTCCAGGGTGGAGGATGCAAAACAGTGGAGAGAAGTACCATTAAAAAGTTGCCTTTTACTGACAGGTATACAAATCTCTTTTAACAAAATACAGCAAAAAGTTGGAAGCATGCTCCTTCAAATACCATGCAAGATACTGCAGGCCTATACTAGGGATTCAAATGAAAGTCCAGATCCCCCATCATACAAGGTGCTCAATGTTTAGTGGGGGCATCAGATGAGTAAACCAATCATTTCAGGAAGCTATAGGTCTGGTGGGCTGTGGTTTTAATATGCATTTCCCTGATGACTAATGACTAATGTTGTTGAACATCTTTTCATGTCCCTACTGGCCATGTGTGTGCGCGCACGCGTGCGCACACAGGGGCCCAGTACTTTTTAAAATCAGTTAAGATTTAAATCAGTGGTTTACATTTTAATCAGTGGTTCTGGACCAGGGTCAGTTTTTCACCCCAGGGAAATGTTGGCAATGTCCAGAAACAATTTTGGTTGTTACACTGGGGATTTTGTTACTGGAATCTAGTAGATAGCCAGGGATGCTGCTAAACATTCTGCAATGCACCGGCCAAACCCCATAACAAAGAATTGTCTGGCCCCAAATGTCCATAGTACTGAGGTTCAGAAACACAGCTTTAATGGCTTCCTACTGACTTCATGATAAAATTTTGCAGTGGCCTAAGTAGCATATATGCACCCCTTGCCATCCCGCCTCATTATCTGAGCCACCAACTGCCCCATTTGCTTATTCTTCCCTGTCCTTCAAAGTCCCATGTGCCTTCCCTCCTTGGGATGCCCACATGTCCTGTACATTTGACCTAATACACTCCCCATCCTCATGTTGGCTTAAGTCCTACTTGTAACTCAGGTCTTTCCTTAAACAGAATTTCTCCATGGAAACCTTCCAAACTTCTTATACTCACTTGTACTTTTTTCCGTAGTACTTATCACAATTACAGTAGCATCATTTACCTGTCTTTGTTGAGCATCTATCTCCCCCAGCAGAGCACCAACTCCGTGAGGGCAGGAACCAAATCATTTACCATTGTAAATCCACAACACTAGCAAAATGTCCAGCTTATAAGAGGCATCAATACAAATTTAAAGTATGAACACTGAATGGGTAGATGGAAGGAAACTGCAGAAAAAGAATCAAGGTAGATTCTGAAAAATATCAATTGGGCTGGCACCCAACAGGTTGCCAGAAGCTGTGGCAAGAGAAATTTCAAAGCAATGGCAAAGGCAGAATAAGGCTTTGGAGGGCAGAGAAGGAGTGAGTGGGATGTTAGGAGAGGAGAAAGTGGGCAGAAGCTGCATGTTCCTTGTGGAGGGAAGGATGAGGAAAAGAGGGCAGTAACAGTAGGAGGAAGGTGGGGTGGGGGACATTGTGCTGGATTCTATGTTGGCATTTGTATGACTAAAAAGCATATTTCTGTGTTCTTAGAAGAGCCTCAACAGAAGGGAATCTTTCACAGATACTGTCAAAGGGGAGGATAATTATGAATCCAGAATCCAAAGAAACCAGGAGGCATGGGCTCCAGGACATAGAGCGTTCCCAGGGACAGGAGGGAAGGTGGGACCATAGAGGTGGCCCAAGTATATTGAACTAGGAGTGGGGAAGGGAGGATGTCAATAATATTGTCCCAGTAACTTCCATTCCCTCTATACAGAAGAAATAGTGTAGGTAGAATTTTTATTATAACTAATATTTTTAAAACTATATGTCTTTAATATTTTTCTCATTTTGGCAATAAAGCTCACATATCCATTTTTCTCCTTGTGAATCATTATCCAGATAGAGAGGATGTTTTCACACCCATCAGTCTTTTGCTCTGTCATTCCCAACACTTCTGAATTTCTTTAAGGGCAATTTTCCTTGCAAAATCTCGGTATATGTGTATCTTTTCCAGAAAACAGAAGCCACTTGTAACATTCAGAATAAGAGATGTAAATACATTAAGCATCACAATTTTCAACCAATATCGAATCACAATTGATTACACACTCAACCTTAAGCCATATTTAGCCCTTACGGGAAATCTGTGCTATGACAGCAATCAGCTCTGTATTGACAATAAATAGTTTGCTTCTTGAACTCACATGGAGAAACCAAAGTTAAGAAGGTCACAGGGTCCCTCGGACTCTGGGAGATGTCAGATGGAATGGAAGGATGGAGGGCAAGGCTTTATAACCAATGCCACACACAGTGTGTCATGCAGGTGTCTTGGGAGCATGACCACCCTCCCTCATGACTGCACACTCCCCCTTCCCATGAACCCACTGTGACCCAGAAACACACCAGATCATTCCTTCATTCCACAAAGATTTCCTGAGCACCAACTCAGTGCCAGGCCTATGCTTTGCCCTAGGGAAGAAGATAAATAACACAAAGCTACAGTCTTTGAGGAGCCCTGGTCCAGTTGTTGTACAGACGAGGCATAACCACCTCCTTGCATGCACCCTCCTGCACTGGCAATCTACATCTGGGCTCTCAATTGACAGCACCTTGAATTCCAAGCCATTCTGCCTCATGTTTGGGTGCAAGTGGCATCCTCTACACTTCCTTCATGCCCACTTTATCTTTCATCTTCCAACATCAAAGATTTCCCATAGGAAGCCATGGGACCAGTCTTAATGGGCATCCAGCAAAAGACAACATTTGCAAGTATGTTTGGAAGAGAAAAAGATGGAAAAGCACATGTAATGAGTCTTGCCAGATACAAAAGTGCCACTTATTAGGTAATGAAAAAAATGACCTTTGTTTTAACACCATTCCTGAATTACTTTCCGCGAGCATGTTTTCCACTGACTGACTGATGTAGAACATTTGTAGACTGTGCCCTGGTCTTTGTGCCTCAAAGCAGAAATTAAGTTTTCCTATGTTCCCACAGCCTACATTGTGGAACAAAAATGGGCTTTGTATACACATCATAAAAATAGCTGTTTTTGAAGACACTAGCAAAGAGGAAGGCATTTGTAGGGTTCTAAGCCTCATTTGTACGAATCCTAAAATCAGGGGGATTCTTTGGAAAAGTCAATGAATCTCTTTCAACTGGTAATCATTTGGATTCGATTAAAAGCCTTTTGTTACCACTGTTTGGGGATATCATGGTAGACTGGAAAAGGTCCTGAATTTAACCAGAAGACCTAGCTTTAAACCTGACTTTGGCTATAGTTGTGTGCCTTGGACAACTCACCACACACAAGCCCCAGTGTGCTTCTATGTAAGATGGGAATAATAACATCTGGCCTTTTCCTACCACTCGAGGTGGTCTTGGAGGCTGAAGAAGCATGACTGTAAACAAATAAGAGTGGTTTATAAATATCAGGGCCTGTCATTAGGACTCACTCTCAGTACTGAACTTGAGAGGCAGCATTACAGCAAAACTCCATTTTACTCAACTGCAATATTGAAGGAGAAAATTACATGGGATGTGCGGGTGGTTATTGCACATTAAAACTGAAATTCATGGAATCCTAGAACCATAAAAGGCCGTATTGGGTAGGGGTTAATGAAGAAAACAAAAACCTCTCTGGAAACTCTGAACATAAAGGAGTTTAATTACAGGTACTTGACAGTATCACTAGAAGGACTGGAGACATAGGCTTCAGGCTGAGCCTCTGTGAATGACCCCAGAACATGATACACTGACCCTTGAGAACAGCTGTTGCCTCCACCACATTCAGAAAGGTGAGAGAGAAATCAAGGAGAAACTGCTAGGGTCAAACACACGCCGGCTTAGCTGAAGACAAAGGAAGAGTAATCTGAGACAGGGAGCAACCACTGTCGCCACTGCCTCTTTATAACCAAACACAGAAGAACGACTAAAGAAGATCATACTTCATCCTTCAACATCCCACACATCTGTAGAGACAAACCAAAGAATGCAGATAAGTGGCCTCCTTCACATATCATATAAGTGCATCTCATACTGGTGGAATGAATTTACAGCCAGAATATTAGACGCTGGGGATGGAGACTAAGTGAGATTCAACCAAACAGCAAACCTGAGAAAGCATCCCTGTCAGTATTCTTCATTTTTTTTTTTAATCTACGGGACCACTTGCTGACTTGCTCTGGGGTCTTCCTTTTTCAGCTTATATGGCCTCTCCTATAAAATGAATCAAATTAACTTTCCCTTACCTACTTCATAAACAAGTTCCAATGAAAGTTTGATTTTTTAACAGCAAAATAACTTCTTAATCTCCTATGTATCAATGTTATATATTAAGATCCACAATGACTAGTTCAGGTAAAAGTGCTTTGTTAACTAATTCATTTTCCTTAAACTTGTTCATAAAACTTCATTGTGATGAAAAGAAACAAAACACTGAGCAAGTACTGTGAACTAAAAAAGTCCTTGAAATGAAAACCATATGTAGGATGCTTTTAATTCTCTTTTAACACTAAATATTTTTTATTATTTTATAGAATAATGTTTCTCCACTGACAATAATTTAGTTTCTTGATAAATGTATACAGATTTCGTCAACATCAATTATATCTAAGCATATACCTAAGCATTTTTTTCAGAATAAAATTAAAATAAAAATTTCCCCAAATTGAAAATTAACATATGAAGAAAATAATAAAATCAAATATCAGAGCACAAAGAGATCAAAGGGGAAGCCAAAGAACTCTTCAAGAGTCTAGCCTTCTTTATATGCTATTTCATTTAGTTTTTAACAGAAATCAATAGCTTCTTTAAAATCTCAAGTAAATCTCAGAAATATGTCCTAGTTCCTTTCCTTACTGATATACAGGGGCACTGGCACTGACTGTGGGATGGGACATGGAATAGATGGGGGAAGGGGAGCATTATGAAATCTTTCTGGGCAGATGGAATTTCTGATACAGTCTGAAAAGGCTGCTTGAACCTCATATTAGCTCCAGTAACAGGAAAACTAAGGTCTTCAGTTACAAAATATTTGTTATTTAGGTGAAGACCCACAGCATTAGTCGACAATTCACAATCAATCTCATTCCATTTTCTGCCAGCACTCCTTGTTCATGATAATGTGAAGCAATCCTGATAAAGAAACATTTAACTACAGTTTAATCAAGTTCAATGTAAAAAAGCAAAATGTTCCTGTCCCATTTAAACAGTCATTGCACGTAAATATCATTTGAAGCTATTTACTGATATGCTAAACTTTCCTGGGAAGGATTAGAGATATGCTAATAGCCAGAGTAAATTATCCTACTGCACCGTAGGCGGGAATATCAAAGTCAGGCAAGATGCGAGAGAAAAACTCCTAGAGAAAATTATATTCCAGAAACAGCACTCTACTAGTCTGCTCTGCTATGCCAATAACAGCCTGTAGGCACTACACTTCCTTGCTCAATTATTACCGTTTTATTCAACTGCTTTCTCATTTGGGGCATTTACTACACCTGCTTCACTTCCCAGGCCTTACCTTAGGCTAGATAAGGACCTAATCAAGGTCCATCTAAACCCAGGATAAGTCATTTTTGTTACTGTTGAAGAGGGTCCTAAAGCAATAATAAAAATGCTTTAGGCTTTTGTTTTCATTGAAAATAAGAAGAAAATAGCTTTCTTAGATCCAAGACAGGCAAAACCAACCTACGGAGCTGCAAGTCAGGAGAGCGGGCGTCAGGGCCAGAGGGGAGCATTCAGGGGCTTGGTGGGCAGGCGATGCTGTTTCTCCATCTGGTGCTGATCACGTGAGTGTTCATTTTGTGAAAACTGACCCAGCTGGACACGAGATTTGCGTGTTTTACTTCATGAACGTTACACTCTGATCAAAAGCTTAAAATAGCTTTATTGACTTACTTTGGAAAAGTGATATTCTTACACTTAGATTACAGTAATCACTGTCGATAAGAAATTCACAAAAGCTCTTTGGACAGAAAAAGGGACACATCTGGACATATTTAAGTAGTATTTTAGAGGGCACCTGCCAGCCCTTCTGGGGGCTGCGTTTGGATCCACCACCTACCAACCAGGACTGTTTCTTCCCTCTTTCCCCTATAACCTGTCCAAAGTGAATGCCGCTGACTGCCCACCTTGTAAACCCTTCTTCTCTGCTCCCTCATTAATCTTGTCAGTGTCACTTTGTCATCATTTTGGAAACCGCAACTACAGATTCTACATAATGCAAAAGTTCTAACTGAGCTTTTGTGTAGGATTCTGGGAAATGTGCAATATACTAACATGATTTTTTATTATTATTACCTGTTTTAGCTGTGGGTTTTTTGGTGGGGAGGGCAGAGTGGTGGAGAGGGGTGAGGGAGTTACTTGTTCAAATCCACAGGGCGCTCAGCACATCCAAACCTCCAAGCTTCCTCAGCCTTCTTCTCAAACAACTTAGCCAGTCTAGCAATTATGACCTTTGAATGTAAGATTATGCTTCTGAGACATGATGTATGATGTGAGACTTACATATATCTATCTATATATAATTTTTTCTTGCTAAATTACAGAAGTTTTTTTAACTGTTTCCTCTTCCTTCTGGGCATCGTACCTGTGCACTTACTCTGTGTGTGTGTGTGTGTGTGTGTGTGTGTGTGTGTGTGTGTGTGTGTGTGTGTGTTGTGTGTACTCTAAGGTTTTTAAGTAGAAGTAAAACTTTTGGATGCTTTGGAAACTGACTTCCTTTAAAGAGAAAGAGTCCTGCATTTTTTACATAGATTCATTTTCTCTGAAATACCTACATTTTTTAAAAGGGTAAAAAAACTTTTTTTTCCCTTTCAAATCATAAAATATGAAAATCAAAACACACTTTAAAGGGAATGGAAGGAAGGTCCGGATCTTCCCACCTATAGAATAAAAGAGTCATCCAACACAAACTGACCACTTTGATAAAGTTCATGGCCCTCTAATTATTGGGGGACCATCACTTTTAACAACTTATTTTATTGAGTGTTGTATGTCAGGCGCCACACAGAGCAATGCATGTGCCTTCGCTCCTTTAATGGTAACAGTGGTTCTGTGCAGTAGGAGATACTACAATCCTTACATTACACATGAGGAAGCAGGTTGAGATGCATTAAGCAATTCACCCACAGTGAGCTCTGAATTTGGAGGGTGAGAGTGGAGAAAAAGAAAACAATCAAATGAGAAGCCCTCCATGCCCCAGAGGTTGTAGAACAAAGACACAGATCTTTAAGAGGAAGGGTGGGCAAACTCAGAAAACAGATTCTCAACAGCCCATTAGAAAGCATAATTGTACATTTGAAAATGAGGAGTTTGAGGCAAATCAGGGTTTGGGAAACCTTCGTCTTTCCCTCCACATCTTGTCCAACACAGAGAAATGAGAGAGGCCAGGCTCACAATCTCCCAAACTCCCTAGCTGAGATGGAGAAAGTTAGCTCACTCTCAAACACCCCAGTCCTGTACACCCACCTCCTACTACCAGAGACTGATCATATACAAATGCAAAATGAAAGCAAAGATACAAACGCACAATAAAAGCAAGGTGCATCCTTTCATATCACTGGTGAAACACATAGCCACCATAGGTCAGTCCTTTATCTGTTGGCCAAGTTCTGGAGGACAAGGCTTGGCCTTGATGTTCAGACTGTGTATACCTATACACCATTAGTAGTTGTTCAAAAATGGAAATATTTCCACATGCTCCCACAGACACTGGGGACCCGCAGACCTTCCCAGGATCAGGCAAAAGCATGGTTCATGCCTGGCCCTGGTGGAACAGGATGTCTCCAGGACTCCACTCCAGCTCCACTGCCCGCCTGCTGTCTGTTGTGATTGGTTAACGCCAATGTCAAAGCTTTTGGCTACCACCCTTAGAGCATCCACAGCCTCACCATGACATTGGTAGGTAGCCAACAGACTATGCAGGGCACTACGCCCTCTGGGTGACATCCCCCATTCTACAGGATGGCCAGGACAACAGGACTGGTGATTATGGTGCTTTAGCCACTCAAAGAACAAGACAGAATCTCTACACAATTCTAACTAGCCCCAAACTCATCATTTTCAAATGTACCATTATGCTTTCCAATGGGCTATTGAAAATCTGTTTTGAGTTTGCCCATCCTTCGGCTTAAAGATCAGAGAAGAGGGTTTACAATTTTTAAGTGAGATCAGATATTTTAAATTATTTCCAGCATTTATTTTTCCTCACTAGCAGATGGGGCACACCCTTGGGGCGGGGGTGTGGGCAGCAGGTATTTCCCAAAGTCAGAGCGAAAAGGAAAAACACAGCAGCCTCCCCTGCTCAGAGGCAGGAAGTCAGACTAGACAGCCTCTCAAGAAGCTTCTCTCCTTCCTTTCCTTGTCTAACACTCCCACTAGAAGCAGACGAAAATGCTGAAAATGTTTCATTGCCTCTAAGAAATTCAAAAGAAATGCATGAATGTGAGTTAAGTCAGCCTGGGCATCAGAGACACTTCCTAAATATCCCAGAAGACCTAAAAAGATTGTCCACGATTATGTCACTGAGTTTTTTCTACCTCCTACGTAGGTAGAAAGGTAATAATTGGAAGAATTTCTCAAAATACAACACAGAGATAAAATTAAACTTACAAACCGGTGAAAATGTACACAGGCCAGCAAGACTGTGCTCTCTACCATACTTTCCAAGTTTTTTTCACAAACCTTATCTCAGGGGTTTCAAAGTGTGGTTCCCCAACCAGCAGCATCAGTGCTACCCGAGACCCTATGAGAAAGGCAAATTCCCAGGCTCCATCTCAGACCTTCTGAATCAGAAACTGAGGGTGGGCCCCAGCAGTCTGAACCTTACCAATCCCCCCAGATGTTTCTGATGCATGCTCATGTGTGTGAAGGGCTGCTTTACCTATCAGCTACTGCCAACTTTTAGATGAAATAGGTAGGAAATGCAGCATTCTCACAGTCTGAGCAAGAGGCAGCAAAGATTCACAGAGGTTAAGTGATTAAGCTAAAGTCACACAGCCAGCTGGTAAGAATCAGCAGGTACACCCAGGCCTTTGGACTCAAGATCTAGCTCTCTGTGTCTTCAACACACAGTCTCACTAATATGCAATATAATTAGCCAGATAACCTAAACTGGCTTGACACTAGAAGGACAAATATGAACGGGGAAGAGTAGAAGGGTGACACCTGGGGAGGAAAAAACCATCCTAAGAAGGTCTGGGTCCCTCTTACTCCACAGATCACCATGGAGACCAAGAAGGCCAACCAAGGAACTTACAGGATAGTCCATTGCATTCCACATAACCTGACTCCTGGGTGCAGTCTGGTTTCTCCCCTATGAAAGATCTGAGATTCCCCTGGCCCTCTCCTTAGTGCCCATATCCTTCCTACCAGACTGCCCCAGAAACTCACTGTTCAATGCTCAGAGGGAGCCCTTCTCACCTTCTGCAGGTGGCGTTTGACTAGCAGCCTCTCCGTCACTCTCCCTGCAGCCCTCATAATCTCTATATCATTGGTGTTCTTGATAATTTTCTGGCTCCTCCACCTAGTATGTAAGGTCGGTAACAGCAAGGGGTTTGCTGATTTCTTCATCACACCAGGCTCTAATCCAGGGCCTGGCATTAGTAGGTGAGGAAGAAATATATGTGACATAAATGCACATAATAAAAGTCATCTACCTGGATGTATCAAAAAGTGTTTCCACAGAAGAACTTCATTTTCAAAGTGACATATTTTCTTCCAAACAAGACATTCTAGAGAATTATTTTTTCTTCAAATACTTTTTAAATTTTATTTTATTCATTATTATTTATATTAGTTATCTATTTTATACATATTAGTGTATATATGTCAATCCCAATTCATCCCACCACCACCACCCCCCGCCACTTTCCCCCCTTGGTGTCCATACGTTTGCTCTCTACATCTGTGTCTCTGTTTCTGCCTTGCAAACCGGTTCATCTGGAGAATTATTTAAAATGCAGTTTAAAATCATCTCTGTGAATAAATCCAGAGCTTATCCTGGAATACCCTTCTTATTCTGCATAGTCTCCTTCTCTCTCCCTCGCTCGCTCGCTCTCTCTTCCTTCTGCTCTTCATTCTCTTTCTCAGTAAACCCATCATCATATTAGCTATCTGAGGATCTCAAGATGGGCAAGACTGCTTTATTTGTTGTTGAACTGCACTTTCTTTGTTTTTCCTTGAGACAGACAAAGCATTTCATCTGTGTCTGAACTTATTGTTTAGATTCTGGAACAATCCATTTACAAAGCATCCGGTCATTAGACTAGGTCAGAAGGAGAAAAGTGTAAAGTCCATAGTAAAAGGATGCCTACAGCATTTAATAACTGGTATGAGCTTTCAAGGAAGCTGTGGGCTCAGCCTCCAAGTCCTGTTTGCACTTCCAAATGGACAAAATATAGACACAGACCGGCTCAGCTAAGTAACTGGATTCTCTACCTGGAATATTTAAATTGTTTTCAGACACTGGAAAATGGCTTAAGAAGATTAAAGAAAAATACCCTGGAGAATAACAGGCTATAATTTACTAGGTGGAAAATCTTTTCAGCAAGAAGAATGCCTCATTCTCCTATAATTCCTCCTGTTTAAGAGATGTCTTAGTCATTTGGACCCAAATTTCCTTAGATCCAGCAGCTCAGGTTTATTCCCATGGGTTGTTCTTATCAAACCTGTTGAATGATATCTAGGCCATAAAATTGATAAACTAATATCCGAAGATTCCCATGTATTCAGCAAGATTATTAAAGTGTCTGAAGGCAATGAGCGAGGGGGGGTGGGGGTGGCGGGGGGGATTCACTTGAAGTCCTAGGGTCCAGGGTTCCTGTAAAGTACTGGACTTAGCCCAGCCCCTCCTGGCATAAGATGAAGGTAAATTGAGGTAATGTCTTGTATTCTATTCTGTAGTCTATTTCGAACTTAAGACTCCAGCCAGCTCAGTTCTCAGAAACTTGCCCTCCCGCTTGGCCTGCAGGCCCACCGAGCCCTCATCGACCCTTCAGTTACCCCCTTCTGCTCTTCAGCCCTCCCCTGGTGTGTCCTCCCCAGCCTTTCTCAGGGCCCTTCTCTGCGGAGCCGGGCGCTAAAGTTTGGCATCACCGACCACCTGTCGGCTGGACCGCTGTGTCCTCTGCCTCTGCCGCGTGGGCGCCCAGAAAAGCGCTAAGACGCTGAGCAACCATTCAACAGTTTCGGACTCCCGGGCAGTTCCTTCTCGAAAGGGACCAAAGGAGGTAACAGGGGGTGCGTCTGCGCGCGGAGAGGGGCGCGACTTGTTCACACCGCCGCGCTTTCCTGCGGGTCCCAACTTCACCCTCCCCACTTTCCAAACTCTCAGGACCCGTCACTGGCAACGCCGGCCCCTTCGGCTCCACTGGCCCAAAAGATTTCAGACCTCAGGGGGCGCTGACCAGACCCAGCCAGGACGTCAACTACTGAACCCAAGGACCCAGGAGCGGGCGCCCAGCCGCCGCTGTCGGCCACCCGCCCGGGCGTCGGCGACCTGAGCGCTCCGAAGCCCCCGCGCCCGCCCGGGTGCGCCCATTGCATAACGCACCCCTCGCCCCACCCCCACGAGAGGCCCGCGCCTGCCCCGCGCCCCGCCGGCACCCCCGCCAGCCGCCCCGACTTACATCATCCCACTTGACGAATTTGGTGCCCTTCTTGAGGCTGTCGGACACGCACACGGGCTTGAGTTGCAGAGCGTGTACTCCGGGCTGAGCCCCGGCCATCAGGGCTCATCGGGGCTCCGGGCAGCCCGGGCGAGCGCGGCAGGGACGGGGCGCAGGGCGCGGGCTCCTTTCCCGGCTCCAGAGGCGCTCGCCTCTGCTCCCGCGCCGGCCTCCGCACCTCCTCCGGCGCGGCTCAGCAGGCGGGGTGCGCGGGGGCGAGGCGCCCGGCCATGCTCGGGCGGCACGCGGGGTCGGGCGCCCGCGGTGGATGCGGAGCCTCGGAGGGCAAAGAGCCGCCAAGCAGGGCTGCCAGCCGCCGCCGGATACTGCTCCTCGGCCGCCGTCGCCTCCTGGCGTACCATTCAGCACATCCTCTAGACATGGAGGGAGAGCGCGAATGACACACGCTCGGCGCCCCCCCGCCCTGCTCCTTCCCCTCCTCCCTCCTCCTCCCGCCCCCCTTCCCCGCCACCAGCGCTCGCTCAGTCCCTCCTTCCCTCGGCGGCTTCCAGCCCAACTTTGCGCACTGGGTCAGGCGCCGGGAAGCGGGGACGCAGCGGCACCTTCCGGCTCCCGGGCTCCACTGCAGCCAACGCCTGCGCCGCCGCACCTCTGAGCATGCCTCGTGTCCCGGTGGCGGGGTGCTGGGGGTGCTGGGGTGTCCAGGAGCCAGGCGTTCCTGGGGGTTTGCTGGGGAACGTGAGCCCAAGCCCGGAAATGTCCTTGGGTCCAAACGGGGTGGGAAAAGGGAGCCGTCGGAGGGAGCGGAGAAGCGACCCACTGCTTTCCCCTGTAGCTGGAGCTCTCCAGCGCTGACCACAAACCAGCTTTTTGAAAAGACAATTATTGTTTATTAGTGGAGAAGAGAGCATTTGAGAGGCATGGAGTGAGAGCTCTTTGGGGAAACCTTGCCAGCCCTGAGAATTTGCAGCGCGCTGGTCTTGAAGCCTGGGCATTCTTCGATTAAGTTGTGTTTCTGAGAAAGCAAGCCCATTCTAAGAGAAACAATGCTTTTATTTCCCACGATGACAGAAGGCCCCTGCGTGTGTGTGTGTGTGTGTGTGTGTGTGTGTGTGTGTGTATCAGAGACAGAGGAGGAGAGAGAGAGAGGTGTCTAACTGATAGAAACTTGCTCATTTAGGAACATAGGTGTAAGGATGTTTGTACTCATTCAACAAACATTTCTCATTTCTTTTAAAACAAAGAGATAGCCCCACCAGAATAGATCAAGTTTAAAAGACCAATAATACCAGTGTTGAGAGAATGAGGAGCAACTGGAAATTTCATCCACTGCTGGAGAGAGTATAAAACGGTAAAGCCACTTGGAAAAACAGTTTTTTATGAAGTTAAACATTTACTTATCATAAAACCCAGAACTTCTACTTCTAGGTATTTACCCAAGAGAAATGAAAATATATGTTCTCACAGACTTGTTCAATAATGCTCATAGCTTTCTTCATCATATCCCAAAACTGGAAACCACAAATGTCCATCAACAGGTAAATGGATAAACAAAATGTGGTATGCCAAACAATGGAATACTATTCAGCAATAAAAAAGTAATGGGCATACAACCACACAGATAAATCACACAGACTCTAAGCCTTAGTGAAAGAAGCTGGACACAATAGACTACATACTGTTCGATTCTATTTGAGGAATTCTACAACAGGTAAACCAGTCTATGTTGACAGAAAGCAGATCAGTGGTCGCCTGTGGCCAGGAGTGGCAGAGATTGACAGGGAAGGTGAACCAGGGAACTTTTGAGAGCGACGAAAATGTTCCATATCATGTGTGTACACAGTTGTCAAAATTATAGAACTGTATACCTAAAATGAGTATGTTTTATTGTAAGTAAATTGTACCTCAATAAAGTTGATTTTAAAAAAGAAACAGAATATGAACAAAGAAAGAGAGAAACATTCTTTTCTCTTAAGTGTTTGTCTTTTTTCCTCTGCCCCAGAGGCTTCCAAGGCCCAATGTTTATAAACTCGGTCAAAATATTACCCAAAATCTGATGGGGAAATCTGCTGTTAAATATTTCAGTGCATTCAAAACATATGTGTTAATTAGCAGCTGTATGCTAGGCACTATGATAATCACCAAGGATAACCTGGTGAACATGACCCCAGACTCCTGCTCTTTTTGGGGGGCCTTACCTGGTCCTTGGAAGCCACTTGCCACAAAGAATCTCTTTAAAGACTGACTTGTTTCATTTTGATCACATGTCCCTAAACTAAAACCTGAGTATATTGTCCAAAGACTCTCTATCCAGTGGCCTTGGCTTGCTAAGTGCAGAAAGCACCATCACATTTTCACACTGCTTCTCTTGAAAACAGCAACACAACTCTACTTCTAGCATTCCTGCCCTTCTCAATTGTGCTTATAATTCATCCTACCAGACTTGTTCTTTTCTCTTCTCTGTTCTCTCTTTTATTTCTCCACCACCCTCAGTTTTGTACTGAAAAGATTATTGGCCAAATAGGCTTAACAGCAGAATGATGTAGGAAGGCAAGATAGACCAGAGATGTGCCCTCTAGAAGATGAGTTTGGAGGATTAGAAATGGGCTCTAGGCTAAATGAGAAGGTAGAATGAGGCTCTTCGTGGTGGCGGATTGCAACATCTCTCTCTGTTCCTTGTCCTCTGTATCCACACACTTTGCCATGTGACCTTATGGTGACCTGTGTATTTATTCACCCCATTGATAATGGCTAATGAGATGTTAGAAGATGTGACCTAAGAAAAGGCTTGAAATATACTTGTGAGGATGGGTGGGAAATATACGTGCCCTCTGGGGTTTCTGGTTATTACCATGAGAAAAACACATCTCAGAGAGCCATAAGGGGAAGATGTAGGCCCGATCTGCAGCCTAGAGGCAAATCCAACAGAACCCATCTGAGATCTGTCAGAACCCAGACAACCTGCAGACTTATGAGCATGACAATATATGCTCATTGTTGGATCCACCGATCTGGCCAGGGACTGGGGGATCATTTATTATGCACCATTATTGTGGGAAGTAGCTGGTTGAGTCACTCATCTAGTATTCTTGATCCTTCCCAGCTGTTGCTTGTTGCTGTGAATGTAAGGAGAATAAAGCTGTAGAATTCTGAACAGTGTTTGTCTTCAAGACAAGCATGGACTGTGGGAACTCCTTCTGCCAGCAGAAGGATGCAGTTTGAGCCAGGAGAGCTGTGCGATAACCCCCTTCAACATGTAAGATGAGGCTTGAGGCAGCTTGGTTCAACTCCCTCATTTTCCACACCTCTGGTTAAGATACAAGACAGAAGTAGTTTTAACGTGTGGGGATTTTTGCCATGCAAAGGGACTGGTAAGAACATCCAAAATTGTGTGAGCCAGGCCTGTGATCCATCAAGTTCAGTGCTCTGTTCTGTTTTTAAAACAATAAAAAGGTCTGTTTTATGTGAGAGCACAGAATTGCCCTCAGGAATGTCAGCCTCAGGGAGTTGGCAAAGCTAACCATTACTGAGAATTAACTATAGGCCAGAGCACTAGGCTAAGCACTTCCCAGATACTTGATAACATAACACTTACTGTTCAACAGCACCCTCCCACCACCTTTTCCTTGTTAAGCAAACCCTGATTTGGTTCAGCTGGCAATGTGCTTAGGCAAGGTGGCTCCTCCCTCTTCCCAGGAAATGAACTGCTATTGGTCTATTGGTCTAAAGCAATTATAGAAATCACATTCTCCTTCTCTCTGATGGGTTTAGGAGGTCATTAGGAGACCCAAATCTGCCCAATGGATTAAGGGAAGTAGGGCCTGCTCCTTTCTCTGTCTCTCTCTGACTTTGTCTCTCCCTCTGTCACCCTGTAAAGAGGATAGCCAACTAGAAACATGCAAAGAGCCTTACTTAGTCCTTCATGAGATTGTTAGCCCTTTGCAAGTCTCTAGACTTCCTGATAAGTGAGGCAATAAGTGTGTTTATTGCTTAAGCCTTACTATTAGTCTCAGCTGACCTGGTGGACCATATTATTATCCCCAGTTTTATTGATTATAAAATTAAGACTTGGAGAGGTGAATTAACCTGCTTAAGGTTACCCAACTTGGAACCAGGTTTGACACCTAGGATCTCTGATTTGAGAACTTAACTCTCAACCACCATGCTAGGCACCTCTAGAACTTACAACTCAGATCTGAGTAGTTTTTCCCTACTTTTAACTGCAATATAATGTAAATATTCCCATTTCCTCTAGAAAACTGTGGTATGTAGCCCTGTCTCTTAGCAGTTCATCACTCACTCGAGGCCTGCCACAGTGGGAAGGAAGGGTGTTTTGATTTGAACAGACATACTTTCTAAGAGCCAGCTCTACAAATGACTAGCTTTGTGACATTGGGAAAGTATCTTCCTCCTTCTGAAATACAGAAGCCTAATATATTAATGGGTAAATAAT
Organism: Monodon monoceros; assembly: GCF_005190385.1. NCBI lineage: Eukaryota > Metazoa > Chordata > Mammalia > Artiodactyla > Monodontidae > Monodon > Monodon monoceros. The sequence continues at coordinate 34,381,433 of NW_021703769.1, read as the reverse complement.
AATGATGATGATGAAAGCTATAAGGGTTTTACACTTTTAATTCATTAATCCTCACATTAACCCCATGAACCGGGTTGTCATTATCATCTCCATCTCATAGCAGAGAAAACTGAGTCAGGGAAGGGTTAAATACTTGTACAGGATTTTCCAGCTAGTAAGTGGAAGAACCAGAATTAAATCCCAGGCAGCTTGGCCCTAGAGCAGACACGTTTAATCACCACACTACACTTTCTTGAAGAGTTATTGTGAAGATCAAATGAAATCATGTATGCAAGTCTCTGTCACATAGTGCTAATCAATAGTAGTTAATGCACTTATAATTATTCTAAAATTGTACTATATTGCCTTTATGTGCCCTAGAATAACTTTTTGTGAGCAGTATTCAAAGGCAGCATCCTAATTCTGTGGTCTGTGATTTAGTCAACTTCTTTCTGCCTGCATTGATTCTATAAACTTTAATCATATCCATTTTCATCTCTAACCTTCTAGAATTCAAAAGTTCTTTTCCATTACCAATAAATGTGTTCTAATTGCATCTAAGCATCAGGGTTCCTCTAACTCTATCTTTTTGTAAATAACAGAGAGATAGGGAGGAAAAACCGCCTAGAACCAGCTTTATAATAACCACATCTGGGTTACATTAAATAGTCTTTGGTACATAAAACCCTCCATCTGTGCTACTCCATACCCTTTCCCTCCCTGACTGTCTCGAATGAAGATGATCCCTATGGTGACCTTGAGGACCGCACATTGAAGAAAGCAGAGCTTCTGTTAGCCTGGGTACCTGAAGGGACTGCAGGGTGAGGGTCACGTGATCACCTGCACAGTATAATTCTGTGAACAAGAACTATACTTTGAGAGTATTCAAGCCAAGAAGTAAATGTCATTAGCAACACTATTACCATTATTACATTTCACATCAATATAAGAGATAAGATTTATACATTTTAGATGGTAAATAAGAACAGCCATCGTGATGAAATTGCCAAGTTCTGACTCAGTGAGTTCTATTATCAAGTAAAACCCTGGGACAGGCAGGGACTCAAAAGAAGACAACTTAAAATTATCACTGATGCATGGGGAAAAAAGCTATGCTTTCCCTCCCCAGAGGCTCTCCTTTGAACCCTTTCTTAATAGCACAATGCATTTTCTCTAAATTCTATCACACAAAAGAAAAAAGCTTTCAGATTGCTTTAGTTATGTTACAAAAATGGTGGGGTTTTTTTTCTTCTTGAAAAAGAAGAAAAATGACCCGATATTCATTTAAGCTCTGTTTTATCCTTCATTTAAAGTAAAAGCTTTTATTGAAATCTGTCTGATCACCTTAAACACCATTTTGAAAAAAAAAGAATTTGGAAGCGCAGATCCAAAAATGTCTAAGGAGAGATGCTCTAAGAATCCGATTTCACAGAAAATGCAGGTGTTAGGGAGTGTGGCCCATGGAAACAATGCCTCAGGACAAGAAGCATCTAGGAAAGACCTCTCCACCTCACCCTGTTTCCCTCCTGCCATCTCCAGACCCTCTGACAGAGTGATGCAACACTCTGTCAGTATATATAATCTTCATGAGTCATTCTGTCTTCTCTATTCTATAAAAGTAAATATCAGCACCCCCCAATCCTCTCTCACTTCAAATATAACCACCAACCTTTGGGTCTCTAGTGATATCTCACCAGAATTTAAAGGAAATTTATTATTATTTTTGAGCTTTTGAACATATGAATGAATTCACACTTTTAAAAAATCTTTTGGCCTATTGACTAGTTTCAGATAATAATTCCCCTCCTAATTAAACTGAACTTAAATTCCCCAATTTTGAACCTCTTCTTATGCAAAGACTTCAGTCACCATTTACTGGTACACTAACATCTATAAAATATGGATAACCATCTTTTCACATTTTCTTGGGCTTTAACAAACAAGAACATGACTTTGTTTCCAATCAGGACTTCTCTTTTCTGGCATTCTGTCATTTCTCTATAGTCACCCCACCTTAGGGATCTAAGAGCAAACTTTTGTGTTATAACCAATCAAATTATTATGTAAAACATACAAAAGCAGTGGGGAAAGATGCTCATCAGGGAGTCCCTGTTAGAGAGAGTCTGGTTGCCTACCCAGTATCCATACTCCTCGAAGCCAGTGGCAGTAGGATTCTGTTGGTTTGAAACCTCAAAAGTTCCCTGGGGGGGAATTCGAAACTACTGCAGGTACACAGAGGGCAGGAAGAGACCAAAGAAAGAAGCAGACACTCTAGACTGGTAGATGACAGGTTAAAATCAAGGGAATTTACATAACAGGCTTATATCGGGCACCGGCCCACCAGAATCTTAAAGTTTATACTTAATGTGGTTCAGTCACGTATCCCATCCAGATGGGCTCAACAACTCATGCTCTCTCAAGGATGCATCCTTGACAATGGCTCCCACTGTGAATTATTGGGCAGAAGGTACATTTCAGGGACAGGGGATAGGTGAGGAGCCTCCAATTGCCCAGATCAAGCTCACGGGACAACATGTCACACCCGCTCGATGACCTCCTCCAACAGACTCCAATCTAATTTGGGATGACAGTATGCTTTGTTCACCTGCCCTCATTCCCACTTCTTGCTCCATGGAATGCCCACTTGAGGGCTGAACTTTCAGCCCTGAGGTGACCTTGAGAATGGAAGTCAGAAGTGAGGTGGGTAGAGCAGGAAGATAGAAGTTCTTGGGTCTCCCAACAATCACATCATCCTGGATCACCTAGATTTTAAATCAGAAAAAGGTTTCTATCTCGTTTAAATCCTTACAATTTGGGGGGGTTTTAGCCCATGAAGCCACAAACAGCCCTAACTGATACTAAAGCAAACACCGAACATTCTTGCGGCTTCTGATGCTATTGTTTTGTTCCACTTCAATTCTCTAAACGTCTTTCAGTGCTCTGTGCCAGCAGGTTATGAAAAATGCCTTTTGTTTTTTCATGTATTTCCCCGGGGTTTCTGTTCCTGAAGAAATTGCTGGTTTTCAGTCATTCCACCAATTCAGGATCAGGGTAGAAACACTGGTTTTCATGGAAAATAATTGTACTTCAAAGTATTTGTGAGGTTAAGTAATGAGGGAGCTGGCATAGTGTTGCATTTTATTAAAAATAGGCCCCAATGCTACAGTAGCAGCTACATAATTAGAGATAGATGTTGCCATGTATGTCAATCTATGATGATTTACAGAGACTGTGAACTTGTGCTTTTCTCACTTGAATACCATCTTTTACTTTAATGCTGACATTATAATATGCTAGAGAATTGACAGAATAAGGGTTTGGACGATTTCATTCTTTATCTAACTAAATAGCATGACTAAAAGGAAAGACATATATTCCAGTTTCCTTCTGATTTTAGAGATGGAAATAAATAAATAACCCCACATCTTTGTTGACCCAGCTTTGTAATGCCAAACTGAATCATATAGATAAAGAATAATATTGAGCTGGGATTTTGCATTCACAAAAATAGTACCAGGTTAGCAGTTTAAGACAGATTTTAAAAATTGAATCAAGTTGTACATATATTTATTGGGTAAATACAGATATTTTATAAACATGTATGCATTTCCCCAATATAGGTTACCTCCACTGGTACATATTAAATATCAGATTCCCATATACAAATATGTACAAGGAACAGAGAACAGCCAAGCCAAGCAACAGATGGCAGTGATTATGTTACAAATCTGAAAAGAAAAATAACTTGGAAAATGGTTTACTTAAAACTGTAGTAAAAAATTTCAGGTCATAAATATGAAGATGCAAAACACCCTTTTCTTGACTACAGAGAAAAAAATGAAAATACCCTAATAACAAGTAGTCACTTTTGTTTTGGGGATTGGTTAAAAAAGAAAAATTAAGTTGCATATAGACAATGGAGAGAACCTCTCCACCAAACAGAATATATATACTGTTATTTGAGCTATGTTGTTGCCACTGCACCTTCCAAAGGATGAAACAATGCAAGATTTGCATCACCCTACATTCTAATTCTAGTCTGAGTGAAGATGATAATGTTGTCTCCTGTTACCTATTCAAATTAATTTATTAGAAAGAATATACTCTTTAACTGTATGGCAGAATGAATAGGCAAACTTTTAAGGTCAGAGAGTAAATATTTTAGGCTCTGCAGGCCACATGATCTCTATCACTACTCAACTCCACCACTGTAGACTGAAATTAGCTATAGACAGTATAGACACACACACATTGAGTGTGTCCGTGTTCCAATAAAACTTTATTTACAAACAGAGGTGGCAGGCTGGATTTGGTCCATAGACTATAGTCTGCAAACCCCTGTTCCATAGGAAGAAAAAAGTTCAAGACTTCTTGAACCTTTCCCTTAAAGTAACTGAGCATTTATTGCCTCATAAAGTGTCCCATTTCTTTATTTCTCTATGGCGTGGAATGTGTAGGTCCAGTTAATTCTACTAATAAACTATAAAGAAGTAAGCCCACATAATATAGCAGATTGGAAGCAAAATATGTTTTATACATGAAGACAGGCAACTGTCTGAACTAGGTGAATATAAGTGAATATAAATTTTGGCCCATAACAACCCCTAGCAACAAAAAGAGCCTGACAACAGCAAAACCTACAATAAAGAAAAATCTAAGGAAATCATCTTGCAAAATCACATTCCCCATAAAATAATGTTTGGTGTATAATTTATAATTATTCAAATTAATCTTTTCTGCAAATATGTGAGAAATTCAGTTATTAAAATAGCATTTCTCATTACATTGTTTGTATAAATGAAATATAAAATTGCACCAAGCATATAGAGATATAGAGTTTAGTTCTCATTAAATATGCCTAAGATATGTTCTCTGGGGGTTCTCTTCAACTCCATACTTATCTGAGGATAGCATAGTCTCTCAAAAGATGTAAATTGAATTCCTACTGTGTGATAGGCAATCTATTAAACTCTATAATTAGTCTTCTCTCTTTTATGCCAACATAGGAAACCTAGCAATCTAATCAATGAGAAGCTTATGGTATCATTTAGCACCTAACCACTCAATTTGTGGTCCACAAACCAGCAGCATCAGCATCCCTTGGGAACTTTTTAGAGATACGGAATCTTGGGCCCCACCTCAGACCAACTGTATCACAGTGTGCTTTTAGCCAAAAGCCTGAGAGATTGGTGTGCACACAGGAGCTGAGAAGTACCTGTGCAGTGTATTAGTGCCACAGGCAAGCAAGTGATTCTCCAGTGTCCTGCAGTCCTGATTCCAATTTCCTAAGGAACTAACTTCTTCTCAAGGAATATCTTGGCATTGAGGAGAATCTATTTTATTATAAAATAATCATAGTGCCTTTTAGGCATACATCTTAAGCTTCATCTCCTGAGATGTATGCTCTTTACAAAATAGCTGAAGTCAACTCCATATAATGGAGCCACACGCTAAGCTTTCATGGACTGTTGAAGTTGGGCAAAAAATCCATGTTGACTCCATACTCCATGAGTAACATACCATCTGGCTAGTTACTGATATTAGAATATGTTTTTATGTGCTGTGGTGGAAAACTAAGATTGCACCACAGGAGAAAGCTAACATGCTGCTTAATATCTATACTCAGAAAATTAATTTGTCTTAATGCCCTGTCTCTTTTTCATCCCTGAATGTTGAGAGAATAGATTTTTTTCTTCATAGTACAATAACCAGGGCTACTACAAAAAAATGCACTAAAATGCACTAAGTTGCTAACAGTTGATATTTGAATTTTTAAATATTGAGATTTTCTATTTATATAATGATTTGTCTCTTTTGTATTGATATGTGTTTAATTTCTGATCCCTCATTTAGGCAAAGACATATAAATTTTGATGAGACCAATTATCTAGTTCTATTTTTACAAGCATTTTTTTTTTTTTTTTTTTTTTTTTTGAGGTACGCAGGCCTCTCACTGCCGCGGCCTCTCCCGTCGCAGAGCACAGGCTCCGGACGCGCAGGCCCAGCAGCCATGGCTCATGGGCCCAGCAGCTCCGCGGCATGTGGGGTCTTCCCGGACCGGGGCACGAACCCGTGTCCTCTGCATCGGCAGGCAGACTCTCAACCACTGCGCCACCAGGGAAGCCCCTACAAGCATTTTTTAATAATAAAATATGTTCTATATTTGTATAATTGCTTTTTATTCCAGAGGAAGGGACAGAAGGAGAAAGTTGGTCAATGCTTTCTTGCGGACTAGCCTTAGCTGTAAAGTTGCTTGGTAGGTTTGATTCTCAAGAATATGAGGTTAAATCTACAGATAAAAGTTAGGCAAAGAATTGCAGTACTCACACATGGGGGAAAAAAATCGTCTCACATTTATTGATAGAAAATAGTTGCTTGGTGACAGTGATGAATGTCTGTGTGTGTGTGTGTGTGTGTGTGTGTGTGTGTGAGTGTGTTCATGTTTAAAAGTTCTCAAAAACCTGTTTCTTTGGGGAAATACTTGTCCTCATTTTTCAAAAAATTGAATCAGTACAATGTCATAGATACATTGCTTTTTAGATTTCATGTTTATCAAATATACAAACTCTTAGTTTTTAAGTGCCAAATAAATGTATAAAGCTTCCATAAATAGATGAAGCTTCCTGTCCCAACCCCACCCAATTTCCCTCTCTTCAGTTTAAATACTTGTAATCACATTACCTGATTCTTTTGCCATTTAGCGCCATATCGTTAAATAATACATTTACATCACCACTGACTGATTCACTCTGTTCACTATCTGTTGATTTCTCAATCAAGAATTGAGAAGATGAGGAATTTGCTTTTGGCATCATCCTTTCCTCATCTTTCTCCTGCCCTCATTATCCCACCATAGATGTAGATTTATCTTAATTTTGGTTAGCTCTATATTTCATATTTAAATGTTATTACTAAACATACATGTGTATATATATAGTATATTCATAGCTGTCATGCAACTGTCATAATTAGTTTTCATTTCCTGAACAATATTTTGTTCTCTATACCTTCTTTTCTCATTTGATCAGATTGTTTTGTACTTACTGTTAATTCCACATAGCTACAGTTGTTGAAATCTCCTCGTCTTGAGGGCATGTTGATATTCTCTCATCTTTTTCTTGAAGATGTCTTCCTGGGAACTTCTGACACTTTCCAACCTGGATTCTCTGTCCAGATTTTGTACCACTGTCTTCTGGGGCTTTTTCTTCATAAGGTTGAGAATGGATTACCTTTGCCTTGTTACTGTGTTGGAACTCCCAATTCTTCCTCATTTTTGCTTAACCCTTTGATTGCAAGGATTTTATCTTTATGTGGCCTCCTGAGAAAGTATGCAAGGGAGGTATATTATTTGGGACCTGATATGTATGAAAATACTTTTATTCTACCCTTCAAAATTAATTGATATTTTGGCTGAACAGAAAATTCTAGTTTAGAAATCATTTTCCCTCAGAATTTGGAAGGCTTTCTTCCATTGTCTTTTAGATTCCAGTGTTGTAAACCTAGTTCTCTTTCTTGATATGAAAATTTTTTTTTCTCTGAAAATTTGTTGGACTTTCTCTCTGTCCTGAATTGTCCTGAATTTACATGAATTTTGGACTTTGGTTCGAGTTATTTTTATTCACTACTCTGGGCATCCATTGGGTTCTTTCAATTTAGAAAATCATGTTGTAATTCTGGGAAAAGTTCTAGAAATTATTCTCCAGAAATATTTTATTTATTACTTCCTCTTCTTAATTTTCTTTTCTTCTGGAACACCTCCTGTCTTGGGTATTGAACTTTCTGGATTGTTCCTCTAATTTTCTTATCTTTTTTTTCCTGTCTGCCTGCTTTATCTTTTTGTTCTACATTCTGTGGCATTTTCTAACTTTACCTTCCAACTCTTCTGTTTCAGTTTTCCTCTCTGCTATCATGTTTTGAATTTTAAGGAGCTCTTTTTTTGTTCTCTGATCATTTTTATAGCATCCTGGTCTCATTTCCAATTCCCTCCATGATGTTAATTGACTCTGTTTATTTTTAAAGTCTTCTTCCAATGGCTAGTCTTTGTTCCCACCTGGTTGCTTTCTCCTGCTTGCTTTGTCTCTATCTTTCATATCAGATACTTCCCACAAATATCTGGTGATTTTTGGCTGCTAGCTTATTTAAAAGAGTAGAGCAAAGAAAAAAACTGATTAAAAGCTCTAAAGACATGGGCAGAGCTTATTAAATGTGGTTGTAAGACAATCAGACTGGAATATTTCCTTGGGTAACTTAAATAACAGCATTTATAGTCTTTTCTCTTATGTTGCTCAGATTTCCTAGCAAAGATTCTTCCAGGGGTTAGGAAACAGGTGTATTTTAAACAAAGCATGACTTCTAGCTATCGTTATTTATTGAAAGCTCACTACATTTTTACTTTATGCATATTACCTCATTATTATTATAGTAATCATATGAGATCAGTAACATTACTATCTCCAATTTAAAGATGAGAAGAGGAGGCTTAGGAGGCGAACAACCCCCTTATCAAAGTCATCTCATTAGTAATGTAGGAGCCAGGATTTGAATCTTAAACTCACCTTTCTCCACCATAGCTTTAAAAATAATTATTATTTTAAAATGTTATAAATACCCCACTTAATACATGAATTCAGTGAACAAGAGGTTACAATAGACAATCAGTTAATGTTCAGTAAATAAAGCCAAAACAGAACTGTGAAATAGAAGACTAGCACGGGATTTTAGTCTCCACACATAGCCTGTAGATTATCACAGGTCTTTGGGTTCAAAGGCAGTTCAACAGGCTAAGGAGAATGAATACTTGAAAGAAACAAGAATTCTAGTTAGAACTTTGGACAATGAAATATTGGAGTAACAGTAAATTTCCCATATAATCCCACTACGTATATATTATATACATTAACTGACTTTTTTTTTTTTTCGGTACGCGGGCCTCTCACTGTTGTGGCCTCTCCCGTTGCGGAGCACAGGCTCCGGACGCGCAGGCTCAGCGGCCATGGCTCACGGGCCCAGCCACTCCGCGGCATGTGGGATCTTCCCGGACCGGGGCACGAACCCGTGTCCCCTGCATTGGCAGGTGGACTCTCAACCACTGCACCACCAGGGAAGCCCCTAACTGACATTTTTAATCCTGACTAGAACTAGTAAAAACATTGCAGGTTGCATAATAACGTGAAAGATTATTTTCCTACTTTATGACTAGTTAGAAAGTTGGTTGACTCCTCTAAATGCATTACGGCTACATTTTATTATAACTTCAAACTTTCTCTTAGGAATGACCATGGCCAGGCTGTATTCTGAAATATCCAAAACCATCCCTGGGGTTATAGTCACCGTTTTCTCAATTATATAATTTAAAATTTTCTGTTTTGACTTATTTTTTAAAATTTTATTGAAGTATAGTTGATTTACGATGTGTTTAATTTCTGCTGTACAGCAAAGTGATTCCGTTATGCATATATATATTCTTTTTCATATTCCTTTCCATTATGGTTTATCACAGGATATTGAATATAGTTCCCTGTGCTATGCAGTAGGACCTTGCTGTTTATCCATCCTATATATAATAGTTTGCATCTGATTTAGCTGGTTTTATTATAATTATCTGGTTTTACTTTCCCAAATATTTTTAATTCTATTTTTTCCATATTCATGAAGATACAGGCAAAAATCTTTGTTATTAACAAAGGCCAAGCAAATATGTTATTTTCATTGATCTAACTTCCTCTTTGAAGCTCCATGTTTAAGTAAAGAAATAATCTACACTGCATAAGCGAAGAATTGTAAATACTCCCCAGCTTCCCCCCTCTACATACACCCTTTTTAATGTTGAGTTACAAATAAATATGCTATATCAGGGGTCCCCAACCCCCAGGCCATGGACCACGACTGGTCCACGGCCTGTTAGGAACTGGGCCTCACAGCAGGAGGTGAGCGGTGGGCGAGTAAGCGAAGCTTCATCTGTATTTACAGCCACTCCCCATCACTCACATTACCGTCTGAACCATATCTGTCCCTCCCCACCCCCATGGAAAGATTGTCTTCCACGAAACCGGCCCCTGGTGCCGATAAGATTGGGGACCACTGTGCTATATAACAGCCCTTTGTACAAAGGCCCACATTTCCAAATATTATTAAGTAAAGATAATTTTCCTCCCTCTAAAAATATAAGCAAATGAGATGGAAGTTTTCAGAAAATGACATATGTTTATTCTGTAAATTAAATCCAATATGTAAAATAAATAGCAGCCTAAGAATTATCCTGTTATAAGGGTGGCTGAGAAAGGTGTCACACCACCAGTTACTGCATCTGATTTGATTGCTCAAGTTGCACAAATGGGATATTCCAGATATTAAAAAATGTATGTCAGACAAAGTTGTACATTCATAAGAATAGTCGGCATGTCTCATAGATCCCTTTAAGTACAAACTTGGCTTGTTCTACGCAGATGGCTTGTTGTAGTGGCACACTGATATAGCAATGTCCAAAGTTTTGAAACCTCCCAGATGTTTATAAGCCCTTGCCTACTGCCCACAAGACAATTTAAGTAGAGAAGTGTGGTAGGCTGAATGCAAGAATGGCCCCAATCCTCTACTTCCCCCTGTATCCATACACTTTGCAATGTGATTTTGTAGCTTCTCCCATCCAGCAGTGGAGTCTTTGTCTACTCCTCAAATCTAGCTTGGTGTTATAACTTGGTTTGCCCAGAAAAACATGATGCAGAAGTAGCAATAGACTGCTTTTGAGCCTAAGCCTCTACCACGTCTAGCCATCATGAAAATAAGCCCCGGTTAGCCTGCCAGAGGTGAGTAAGAAACCAATGAAGAAAAGCTTAGTCATTCCAGCTGAACCCATCCAAACCAGCTTAGAGCCAGCCCACCTCCAAATATGTGATAGAACCCAGCCAATGTCAACAGACTTGCCTCCCAACCCACAGCTGACTGCAGACATATGAACGTGTCCAGCCAATAGCAGAAGACCTGTCCAACTCACCCCATACCCAACAGCAATCATAATGTCTGCTTTTTTAAACCACTGGCTTTGAGGTGGTTTATAACACAACATTGTAGCAGCAATAGATAAATTATGAGTATGGATACCCCTAGTTATTAAACCAAAATCTTGCTAAACCTATAAAAGACTTTTTTAAAAAAATCAGTTCTTTAATGTTCTTTCTCTTTGCACATCCAGGGTTTCTTCCACTTGACCAGAGTCACTTAGGTCATGACTTTCATATTTTCTTTTTAGAAATACTGAAATATTCCATTTTCATAGAGTAGAATTCTGACTCTAATATTAATCAAGAGTAGCAAGCAAAACACTGTGTACATAACATGAAAATAAATTGATCTATCAAATATTATGACTCATCTAAACTAACCTAAAAAGTAACTTTCACTTTTATAACACTTCATTTTTTAAAGCACTTATTCTTTTAGTTCCAGAGAAAATTCATAAAGTAAATTCCTATTATCACCATTTCTCACATAAAAAGTCTGAATCTTAAAATTAATAAGTGACTTTTCCTTTTTCATTCAACTTTTCATGATAGGTTGAAATAAAAGCACATTTCCTCTATTTTAATTAAGACATGCTACTTCATAAGCCCCAGCAACTATTCTGGAGAGAACAAGAGGCATATGTAAACCCTTTAAAATATTTAAAATTAATGTTTATCTTTAATAACTATATATTATGGGTTATAATATCTTATAATAAGGCAGCACTTCAGAGATTTCCAAAATCTGGGGATGTAGGAAGGGGAGATAAATCTATATCCTTTCCATAGATGGAAATACCAAAGTTTACAGAGGTTAACAAGTTCACAGGGTCATACAATGGTGGAAACAGATGTGGTTCATCCCAGTTTTTAGACACTGTTACCAGAAGCCTGATTCTGACCTTTTGCTTGAAGGAGATTTATTCAGGTCATTTCCTTAATATTCTGCATGTACAAGTTGCACACCAACACAGCTGAAATCATCATGGCCCAAGAGGAAAAGCCATGTCAAGTAAGTTAAAGGGAGACTACTGCTGGGTGAGCAGTGCTGAGAATTTGCAAGCTAGGACTCACTTGGACATGCCACACAGAAGAATCTATTCATAAAGAAATAGACCAAACTGAGTCATTGGCTTCTGTGGTGTGTGTTGTTTGGAGCTCATAGTCAGAACAATCTTTGAATCAGTATTTTGTTCTCTAAAAAAAAGAGGGGTAAATGCACTGTCACATTCAATTAATGAAAAATATCCTTTGATTCTAACAGTGTGGATGGATTGTGCCTGTACTTACTGGGCAGAGTATGCCAGTAGTTCTCTGGAAGATCTGGGGTACATATTACAGCCTGCAACCCTCTAGAACCCAGGACTGTAGCCACAACTGACAGCTGCACACAATGGAAGTGGTGAGCTAAACCACAGACCCCATCTGTTATGCTTCTTGGCAAGAATGAGTTATTCTTCCAAAGACTGGCAGCAGCCCTGTTAGCACACCAGGTCCTTCCAAGTATATTAGCTTCCTCGGTCTCTAGTCAAGTGTAGGCTAAGTACTCAAGGGAGTTTTCACTTCTGTCACTGAAGGCTTGGGGTAGCAAATCCTCCATGTTAGATGTCTTCTGTTGACCGCTCCATTCTCCATCCTTTTCCATCCTGCTCTCTGCCCTGGCCCTTGCGATGCTAATCTGGATCAATTTATCAATAGGAGTATCTGCTCTTTGTTTTCTGGTTGGCTTCAGCCATGGTATATAGCAGGATGAGATGGGAGGAAGGTAAAGTTAGGGTATTTATTCTCCTGGCTCACTGCCTTCTGGACCCCTGTAAGTTAGCTGGTCCCATCTCCTGAGGACCCCAGCTCCCATCAAGTTGCCTTTATGTAACTTCTTATGGAACTTATGGAACTCCTTATGGAACTCCTTCTTATGGAACTCCTTATGGAACTTCTTCTCCTTACCTCTCCAGGTCTAGGAGTGGTAGAAGCTCCCTGCTGTTATCACTAGTCCCAGTGTCCTGCACTCTTCCTTGTTTTCTTCCTTGACCTTTATAATAGTCCTTTTATTAACCTTCCTCATTTACTCATCTTGGGTGTGTCATCTTCTTCCTGCTGGGACCCCTGACTAACACTTTGCTGGATGACATCTCACTAGACTCAAGGTTACTGTGTTCATTTATTTTAAAAACATATGTGACACGTTGATTGCAATTTAATGAGTCTACATGCTGTATTGAAAAGCACAAGAACTTGGTTTTCATCCCAGCCATGTGTAACTTAGCTTTGTGACCACAGACAGTTAAATTCTATTTTGAAAAGTTTTTTCTTGTTATCTGATATATGCCAGGCTCTGGCTAAGATCTGGGACTACACAAGTAAATAATACAAGATATTCACCCCCATAATGCTCATAATCCGAAAAGGTGATGTAGAGACATAAATAAAGATCTCGAATACAGCATGAGCAAACTGTGTGATGGCTTGTATAAATGTTATATTTACCTACGTGACCTTCAATTTTCTTGTTCGGTAAATGAACACAATGATATCTGTCCTGCTGAATTCATGAGATGAGAAAACAAGTGATTTGATAGCATAGGTGAAAATATTTTGAAAGACTTAAGAATATTCAACAGTAAAGTTATTAGTAGAAGTATTACTAGTGTTACTTATTATTATGTTATTAATGTGTTACTTGCTTTACTCCTTATCCTTTTTTTTTAACCTATTTCCTTTTTATTCATTTATTTAGTTAGTTAGTTATTTTTGGTTGTGATGGGTCTTTGCTGCTGTGCATGGGCTTTCTCTAGTTGCGTCGAGCCAGGGCTACTCTTCATTGTGGTGTGAGGCTTCTCATCGTGGTGGCTACTCTTGTTGCAGAGCATGGGCTCTAGGCACAGGACTTCAATAGTTACAACACCCGGGCTCAGTAGTTGTGGCTCGCAAGCTCTAGAGCTCAGGCTCCATAGTTATGGCACATGGGCTTTGTTGCTCTGCAGCATGTGAGATCTTTCTGGACCAGGGATCAAACCCATGTCCCCTGCATTGGCAGGTGGACTCGTAACCACTGCGCCACCAGGGAAGTCCCTCCTTATCCTTTTAAAATGAATTAATTATAGTGTTTCTTCCTCCCCACCTTTATCAGAAACTTAGGTATTACTTCTCTCTAGGAAAAATTTTGCCTGGCATGATTTTGAAGAAATAAGAATAAACATTTTACATATCTAATCTTATGAATTTAGTCTCAGATTCAGCAAGCAGTATTTATGATAGACTATAAAAATTAAATCACAAAGTCAATGGAATCCTGTTGATTACATTGAACTAAAAATAGATCTGTCCAGATAAGAGTTGAAGATACTGCTTCAACTAATTTAAAAAGCTATTAATAAAATAGTTTGCTGGTTGTACTCAGGTGGCTTTCCCTGAAGATAAATGCTCTTCTGTATCTTTAGCTAAACTTCTAGGTGAAACTAAGCACCAGTTGTTTTCCTCAAAATGCACGGAGATTATGACTGATGCACAATTTTTGTCTCCCTCTTCTTACAGCAATATTAATAACTCTTTGTTTGGGAGAACTTTATTCATGTAGTTTAGGTTAAGCTGCTTATCTTTTACCTCTTTTCACCTTGGGAACACAAGATCCAGGTCTAAAACAATCAGAGAATCTCGAATACCTGACCACAAGTTTGGCTTAAGTTTAGTCATGTGACCTAAGGCAAACCAATCAGAAACTTCACTGAAACTATTCTGCTGTGACTACTTAGAAAGGCTCCCATGTATCCCGGGGCATCTTGCCCTCATGAATAGAGGGTATTCAAATGATGGAGAGTGAGATAGATGATTCAGCAATAAATTAAGACAGATAAACCCATGGATTTTTCAATTATATCAGCAAAAAGAGGGAAAAAAGTCCTTTCTTTGCTTAAGCTAATTTGATTTACATACCCAGCTGTGACAATCAAGTCTTTTTTTTTCTATTTTAAACAATGAGCTACTTATATTCACTCCCAAGTTCTTTTTTATTTTTTGACAATCAAGACGATTATTGTATACTGCCATATAACTTAAAATGAAAATGACTGAATTAATTGGAAATTAGGATTCACCGTTTTGCTTAAGAAAATTCGAGGAAAAAAGAACTTAGAAATATTCCTATTTTGTTGTGATTGTAAAAGAAAAATAAGAAGCTATGATCAAGGAATAATTTGAGAAAAAGAAAGGATTCATGTAAATTCAAAATAGAGTTACTGAATAAAATGCTTCATGAGGAGCTGGAATAAAAAATCATTTAATTTTCTAGGACACAAGTTATTTATTTAGTTAATGAATATTAATTAAATACCTACTATGTGCCTGGTTCTGATAGTATAACTAGATTCTTCGGTTACACTAGTGTAAGCAGACACAGAACCCTGTCCTTCAGAGCTGACCCTCTAGCTGCTGGAGAACAATAAATATAAACATAATAAATAGATAAATGTCAGCGTATTAGGCAAGAAATAAGAGCATGGGAACAAACTTGGGAATCCTCTGGGATGGGCAGGTTTTGGAACTTAAATGGGACCATAGGGGCCAGGCTTACTGTGCAATTAAGATATAAGCAAAGACTTGAGAAAGAGGAGGGAGTGGGTTAAGAGAGTATCTAGAAGAAATGGGAGTTCCAGGAAGACGGAATAGTTTGCACAAAGTCTCTAAGGCAGGTGTGAGCCTGGGGAGGTTAGAGATACAGCAAAGAGGCAATATTGCTGGATTGGAATGAGCAGGGTGAAGGTAGCAGAAGATGAAGACAGAGAGGTGCAAGAGGAAGATCATGTAGAGTTTTATTGGCTATTGCAGGGACTTTGCTCTCAGAGAAAGGGGGAGCCACTGCAGGGTTTGAATAAACAATGTCATGATCTGACTTATGTTAAGGCCAGTTCACTCTGACTACTGTGTTGGGTAAAATGTCAAGACTAAAACCACAGATATAAGGGGTAAAAAAGAAAAAATATTTTATTTTATTTTTCTAACACATTTATTGGAGTATAATTACTTTAAAATGGTTGTTAGTTTCTGCGTTATAACAATGTGAATCAGTTATACATACACATATATCCCCATATCTCTTCCCTCTTGCATCTCCCTCCCTCCCACCCTATCCCACCCTTCTAGGTGGTACAAAGCACTGGGCTGATCTCCCTGTGTTATGCAGCTTCTTCCCACCAGCTATCTATTTTATATATTGTAGTGTATATATGTCTTTGCTACTGTCTCACTTCATCCCAGCTTAAACTTCCCCCTCCCCGTGTCCACAAGTCCATACTCTACATCTGTATCTTTATTCCTGTCCTGCCCCAAGGTCTTTCAGAAACTTTTTTTTTTTTTAGATTCCATATAAATGTGTTAACATATGTTATTTGTTTTTCTCTTTCTGATGTACTTCACTCTGTATGACAGACTCTAGGTCCATCCACCTCACTACAAATAACTCAATTTCATTTCTTTTTATGGCTGAGTAATATTCCATTGTATATATGGGCCAAATCTTCTTTATCCATTCATCTGTTGATGGACACTTAGGTTGCTTCCATGTCCTGGCTATTGTAAATAGAGCTACAATGAACATTGTGGTACATGACTCTTTTTGAATTATGGTTTTCTCAGGATATATGCCCAGTAGTGGGATTGCTGGGTTGTATGGTAGTTCTACTTTTAGTTTTTTAAGGAACCTCCATACTATCGTCCATAGTGGCTGTATCAATTTACATTCCCACCAACAGGGCAAGAGGGTTCCCTTTTCTCCACACCCTCTCCACCATTTATTGTTTGTAGATATTTTGATGATGGCCATTCAGACTGGTGTGAGGTGATACCTCATTGTAGTTTTCATTTGCATTTCTCTAGTGATTAGTGATGTTGAGCATGCTTTCATGTGTTTGTTGGCAATCTGTATATCTTCTTTGGAGAAATGTCTATTTAGGTCTTCTGCGCATTTTTGGAATGGGTTGTTTGTTTTCTTGATGTTGAGCTGCATGAACTGCTTGTACATTTTGGAGATTAATCCTTTGTCAGTTGCTTCATTTGCAAATATTTTCTCCCATTCTGAGGGTTGTCTTTTCATCTTGTTTATGGTTTCCTTTCCTGTGAAAAAGCTTTTAAGTTTCATTAGATCCCATTTGTTTATATTTGTTTTTGCTTCTATTTCTCTAGGAGATGGGTCAAAAAGGATCTTGCCATGATTTATGTCATAGAGTGTTCTGCATATGTTTTCCTCTAAGAGTTTTATAGTGTCTAGTCTTACATTTAGGTTGTTAATCCATTTGAGTTTATTTTTGTGTATGGTGTTAGGGAGTGTTCTAATTTCATTCTTTTACATGTAGCTGTCCAGTTTTCCCAACACCACTTATTGAAGAGGATGTCTTATCTCCATTGTATATACTTGCCTCCTTTATCAAAAATAAGGTGACCATATGTGCATGGGTTTATCTCTGGGCTTTCTATCCTGCTCCTTTGATCTATATTTCTGTTTTTGTGCCAGTACCATACTGTCTTGATGACTGTAGCTTTGTAGTAGAGTCTGAAGTCTGAAAGCCTGATTCCTCTAGCTCCATTTTTCATTCTCAAGATTGCTTTGGCTATTTGGGGTCTGTTGTGTTTCCATACAAATTGTAAAATTTTTTGTTCTACTTCTGTGAAAAATACCATTGGTAGTTTGATAGTGATTGCATTGAATATGTAGGTTGCTCTGGGTAGTATAGCCATTGTCACTACATTGATTCTTCCGATCCAAGAACATGGTATATCTCTCCATCTGTTTGTATCATTTTTAATTTCTTTCATCAGTGTCTTATAGTCTTCTGCATACAGGTCTTTCATCTCCTTAGATAGGTTTATTCCTAGGTATTTTATTCTTTTTGTTACAATGGTAAATGGGAGGATTTCCTTAATTTTCCTTTCAAAGTTTTCATCATTAGTGTATAGGAATGCGAGAGATTTCCGTGCATTAATTTTGTATCCTGCTACTTTACCAAATTCATTGATTAGCTCTAGTAGTTTTCTGGTAGCATCTTTAGGATTCTCTATGTATAGTATCATGTCATCTGCAAACAGTGACAGCTATACTTCTTCTTTTCCAATTTGGATTCCTTTTATTTCCTTTTCTTCTCTGATTGCTGTGGCTAAAACTTCCAAAACTATGTTGAATAAGAGTGGTGAGAGTGGACAGCCTAGTCTTGTTGCTGATCTTAGAGGAAATGATTTCAGTTTTTCACCATTGAGAACTATGTTGGCTGTGGGTTTGCTATATATGGCCTTTATTATGTTGAGGTAAGTTCCCTCTATGCCTACTTTCTGGAGGATTTTTATCATAAATGGGTGTTGAATTTTGTCAGAAGCTTTCTCTGCATCTATTAAGATGATCATATGGTTTTTATCCTTCAATTTGTTAATATGGTGTATCACATGGATTGATTTGTGTATATTGAAGAATCCTTGCATTCCTGGGATAAACCCCACTTGGTCATGGTGTATGATCCTTTTAATGTACTGTTGGATTCTGTTTGGTAGTATTTTGTTGAGGATTTTTGCATCTATGTTCATCAGTGATATTGGCCTTTAGTTTCCTTTCTTTGTGACATCTTTGTCTGGTTTTGGTATCAGGGTTATGGTGGCCTCATAGAATGAGTTTGGAAGTGTTCCTTCCTCTGCTATATTTTGCAAGAGTTTGAGAAGGTTAGGTGTTAGCTCTTCTCTAAATGTTTGATAGAATTCGCCTGTGAAGCCATCTGGTCCTGGGCTTTTGTATGTTGGAAGATTTTTAATCACATTCTCAATTTCAGTGCTTATGATTGCTCTGTTAACATTTTCTATTTTTTCTTAGTTCAGCCTCAGAAGCTTTGGCTTTTCTAAGAATTTGTCCATTTCTTCCAGGTTGTCCATTTTATTGGCATATAGTTGCTTGTAATAATCTCTCATGATCCTTTGTATTTCTGCAGTGTCAGTTGTTACTTTTCCTTTTTCATTTCTAATTCTATTGATTTGAGTGTTCTCCCTTTTTTTCTTGATGAGTCTGGCTAATGGTTTATCAATTTTGTTTATCTTCTCAAAGGACCACTTTTTAGTTTTATTGATCTTGGCTATTGTTTCCTTCATTTCTTTTTCATTTATTTCTAATCTGATCTTTATGATATCTTTCCTTCTGCTACCTCTGGGGTTTTTTTTGTTGTTGTTGTTCTTCTTTCTCTAATTGCTTTAGGTGTAACTTTAGGTTGTTTATTTGAGATGTTTCTTGTTTCTTGAGGTAGGATTGTATAGCTATAAACTTCCCTCTTAGAACTGTTTTTGCTGTATCCCATAGGGTTTGGGTCATCGAGTTTTTGTTGTCATTTGTTTCTAGGTATTTTTTGATTTCCTCTTTGATTTCTTCAGTGATCTCTTGGTTATTTAGTAGTGTACTGTTAAGCCTCCATGTGTTTGTATGTTTTACAGATTTTTTTCTGTAATTGATGTCTAGTCTCAGAGCGTTGTGGTTGGAAAAGATACTTGATACAATTTCACTTTTCTTAAATTTACCAAGGTTTCATTTGTGACCCAAGATATGATCTATCCTGGAGAATGTTCCATGAGCACTTGATAAGAAAGTGTATTCAGTTGTTTTTGGATGGAATGTCCTGTAAATATCAATTATATCCATCTATTTAATGTATCTTTTAAAGCTTGTGTTTCCTTATTTATTTTCATTTTGGATGATCTGTCCATTGGTGTAAGTGGGGTGTTAAAGTCCCCTACTATGAATGTGTTACTGTCGATTTCCCCTTTTATGGCTGTTAGTATTTGCCTTATGTATTGAGGTGCTTCTATTTTGGGTGCATAAATATTTACAAATTTCATATCTTCTCCTTGGATTGATCCTTGAGTATTATGTAGTGTCCTTATTTGTCTCTTGTAATACTCTTTATTTTAAAGTCTATTTTGTCTGATATGAGAATTGCTACTCCAGCTCTCTTTTGATTTCCATTTGCATGGAATATCTTTTTCCATCCCCTCACTTTCAGTCTGTATGTTTCCCTAGGTCTGAAGTTGGTCTCTTGTAGATAGCATATATATATTGGTCTCATATTTGTATCCATACAGCCAGTCTATATCTTTTGGTTGGAGCATTTAATCCATGTACATTTGAAGTAATTATCGATATGTGTGTTCCTACTGCCATTTTCTTAATTGTTTTGGGTTTGTTATTGTAGGTCTTTTTCTTCTCTTGTTTTTCCTGCTGAGAGAAGTTCCTTTAGAATTTGTTGTAAAGCTGGCTTGGTGATGCTGAGTTCTCTTAGCTTTTGCTTGTCTGTAAAGGTTTTAATTTCTCCATCCAATCTGAATGAGATCCTTGCTGGGTAGAGTCATCTTGGTTGCCAGTTTTTCCCTTGCCTCACTTTAAATATGTCCTGCCAGTCCCTTCTGGCTTGCAGAGTTTCCGCTGAAAGATCAGCTGTTAACCTTATGGGGATTCCCTTGCATGTTATTTGTTGTTTTTCCTTTGCTGCTTTTAATAGTTTTTCTTTGTATTTAATTTTTGAAAGTTTGGTTAATATACATCTTGGCATGTTTCTCCTTGGATTTATCCTGTAAGGGACTCTCTGCACTTCCTGGACTTGATTAAATATTTCCTTTCCGGTATCAGGGAAGTTTTCAACTATAATCTCTTCAAATATTTTCTCAGTCCCTTTCTTTTTCTCTTTTTCTTCTGGGACCCTTATAATTCGAATGTTGGTGCGTTTAATGTTGGCCCAGATGTTTCTGAGACTGTCCTCAATCTTTTCACTCTCTTTTATTTATTTTGCTCTGCAGTAGTTATTTCCATTTTTTTAACCTCCAGGTCACTTATCCATTCTTCTGCCTCAGTTATTCTGCTATTGATTCCTTCTAGAGAATTTTAAATTTTATTTATTGTGTTGTTCATCATTGTTTGTTTCCTCTTTAGTTCTGCTAGGTCCTTGTTAAACGTTTCTTGTATTTTTTCCATTCTCTTTTTAAGGTATTGAATCATCTTTACTATCATTACTCTGAATTCTTTTTCAGGTAGACTGCCTATTTCCTCTTCATTTGTTTGGTCTGTTGGGTTTTTACCTTGCTCCTTCATCTGCTGTGTATTTCTGTGTCTTCTCATTTTGCTTAGCTTACTGTGTTTGGGGTCTCCATTTCACAGGCTGCAGGTTCATAGTTCCTGTTGTTTTTGGTGTCTGCACCCAGTGGATAAGTGTGGCTCAGTGGGCTGTGTAGGCTTCCTGTTGGAGGGGACTGCTGCCTGTGTTCTGGTGGATGAGGCTGGATCCTGTCTTTCTGGTGGGCAGGACCACATCCGGTGTGTGTTTTGGGGTGTCTGTGGACTTATTATGATTTCAGGCAGCCTCTCTGCTAATGGGTGGGTTTGTGTTCCTGTCTTGGTTGTTGTTTGGCATAGGGTGTCTAGCACTGTAGCTTGCTGGTCTTTGAGTGGAGCTGGATCTTCGCGTTGAAACGGAAATCTCTGTGAGAACTTTCTCCCTTTGATATTACATGGAGCTGGGAGGTCTCTGGTGGACCAATGTCCTGAACTCGGCTCTCCCACTTCAGAGGCACAGGCCTGACACCCGCCTGGAGCACGAAGACCCTGTCAGCCACATGGCTCAGAAGAAAAGGGAGAAAAAAAGAAAGAAAGAAAGAAAAGAAAAGAATTAAAAAATTTTTTAATTATTCAAAATTTAAAAAAGTAAAAAAATAAAAAAAAAAGAAATGGACAGACAGAACCCTAGGACAAATGGCAAAAGCAAAGCTATATAGACAAAATCACACAAAGTAGCATACATATACACACTACGAAAAACAGAAAAAGTAAAACTATATATATATATATCTATATATAAAAAAAGTGAGGGAGCAACCAAATCAATAAACAAATCTACCAGTGATAATAAACTCTAAATACTAAACTAAGATAAACATAAAACCAGAAACAAATTAGATGCAGAAAGCAAACCCCAAGTCTACAGCTGTTCCCAAATTCCACCACCTCAATTTTGGGATGATTCATTGTCTATTCAGGTATTCCACAGATGCAGGGTACATCAAGTTGATTGTGGAGATTTAATCCGCTGCTCCTGAGGCTGCTGGGAGAGATTTCCCTTTCTCTTCTTTGTTCACACAGCTCCTGGGGTTCAGCTTTGGATTTGGCCCCGCCTCTGCGTGTGGGTCGCCTGAGAGCATCTGTTCCCACCCAGACAGGACGGGGTTAAAGGAGCAGCTGATTAGGGGGCTCTGGCTCACTCAGGCTGAAGGGGAGGGAGGAGTATGGAATGTGGGGTGAGCCTGCAGTGGCAGAGGCCAGCATGGCGTTGCACCAGACTGAGGCACACCATGTGTTCTCCCAGAGAACTTGTCCCTGGGTCACAGGACCCTGGCAGTAGCAGTCTGCACAGGTTCCCAGGAGGGAAGGTGTAGATAGTGACCTGTGCTTGCACACAGGCTTCTTGGTAGCTGCAGCAGCAGCCTTTGCATCTCAAGTCCGTCTCTGGTTTCCGTGCTGATAGCCGCAGCTCATGCCCGTCTCTGGAGCTCATTTAGGCAGTGCTCTGAATCCCCTCTACTCACGCACCCTGAAACAATGGTCTCTTGTCTCTTAGGCAGGTCCAGACATTTCCCCGGACTCCCTCCCTGCTAGCTGTGGTGCACTATCCCCTTTCAGGCTGTTTTCACACAGCCAACCCCAGTCCTCTCCCTGGGATCTGACCTCTGAAGACCGAGCCTCAGCTCCCAGCCGGCAGCAGCCCTGGCTGGTGAGCAGACAAGCCTCTCGGGCTGGTGAGAGCTGGTCAGCACTGATCCTCTGTGCGGGAATCTCTCTGCTTAGCCCTCTGCACCCCTGTTGCATGGCTCTGAAGCTCTGAAGCTTCCCTCTGGCCACCGCCAACACCCTGCCCGCCGGGTCTCTGCCAGTGAAAGGGCTTCCTAGTGTATGGAAAGTTTTCCTCCTTTGCAGATCCTGTCCCTATTCTTTTGTCTCTTTTCTTTTGCCCTACCCAGGTACGTGGGGAGGTTCTTGCCTTTTGGGAAGTCTGAGCTCTTCTGCCAGCGTTCAGTAGGTGTTCTGTAGGAGTTGTTCCACATGTAGATGTATTTGGGGGGAGGAAAGTGATCTCCACGTCTTACTCCTCTGCCATCTTGAAGGTCTCCACTCACTACTCAGAAAAAGTATTTTAAATCACAGTTAAAATCATCAAAGGTCTGTTTAGGAAATTTAACACCTATTGATGTATAAGAGAAGTTCCAAAAAAAGAAAACGGAAATTTAGGTGAGGGGTTGAGGAATGGGAGAAATAATCACAGAAATCATAGCAACAAATTTCTCATTGCCAAATTAAAACACGTCTTGGGCTTCCCTGGTGGTGCAGTGGTAGAGAGTCCGCCTGCCGTTGCAGGGGACATGGGTTCGTGCCCCAGTCTGGAAAGATCTCACATGCCACGGAGCGTCTGGGCCCATGAGCCATGGCCGCTGAGCCTGCATGTCCAGAGCCTGTGCTCCGCAACAGGAGAGGCTGCAACAGTGAGAGGCCCGTGTACTGCAAAACAAACAAACAAACAAAAAAACATGTTTTCTGCCTAAAAGGCTCACTGGGATTTGGGTAAATTAAAAAGATCAATTTCTGAAATCAATGTTTTTAACTGAAAAGAAATAGAACCCAGAAACTTTCAAACAGGAAAAAAACAATAAGGTAATTCCCCAAAAACTAGAGTAAGAATGACATCAGATAGATGCCAGAAAATGATATAATAATGCCTTCCAAGTTTGGAGAGAAAATTATTTTAAACGAAGAATTCCAAATCAGTCCAACTTACAGCCAAGCAAGTATAAGAGAAAAATAAAGATGTCTCCTCACATGAAAAGATTCAAATTGATTTTGTGGAAACTCTACTTGAGAGTATACCTTAACCAAATACAAAGGAAATTCAAGAACTTTGAGGACATTGGAAGTAAAATAATAAGTATTGGGAATAAATATATTATTTGAAATTATAAAGATAACCAATGAAACAACTGAAAATTAAAACAAGACTAACAAAAGTTGAAAAGAGAGGGAAGTAAATAGGTCTGGGATAGAAATGAGGAAAGTTACTTTTTAAAATCAATGCCAATATACAGTTTAAAATTTGTAAAGGGAGGGGGGAAGATGGTGGAAGAGTAAGACGCGGAGATCACCTTCCTCCCCACAGATACACCAGAAATACATCTATACGTGGAACAACTCCTACAGAACACCTACTGAACGGGGGCAGAAGACTTCAGACCTCCCAAAAGGCAAGAAAGTCCCCACGTACCTTGGTAGGGCAAAAGAAAAAAGAATAAACAGAGACAAAAGGATAGAGACGGGACCTGCACCAGTGGGAGGGAGCAGTGAAGGAGGAAAGGTTTCCACACACTAGGAAGCCCCTTCGCAGGCAGAGACTGTGGGTGGAGGAGGCAGAAGAAAACTTCGGAGCCGTGGAGGAGAACACAGCAACAGGGGTGTGGAGGGCAAAGTGGTGAGATTCCCGCACTGAGGATCGGAGCCGACTGGCACTCACCACCCTGAGAGGTTTGTCTGCTCACCCGCCGGGGTGGGCGGGGCTGGGAGCTGAGGTTCGGGCTTTGGTCAGAACGCAGGGGGAGGACTGGGGTTGGCCAAAGAGGCAAGAGGCTTTTTCTTGCCTCTTTGTTTCCTGGTGCGCGAGGAGAGGGGATTAAGAGCGCTGCTTAAAGGAGGTCCAGAGACAGGCGCGAGCTGCGGCTAAAGCACAGACCCAAGAGACGGGCATGAGACGGTAAGACTGCTGCTGCCGCCACCAAGAAGCCTGTGTGCAAGCACAGGTCACTATCCACACCCCCCTTCCGGGGAGCCTGTTCAGCCCGCCACTGCCAGGGTCCCAGGATCCAGGGGCAACTTCCTCGGGAGAACACATGGCGCACCTCAGGCTGGTGCAACATCATGCTGGCCTCTGCTGCCGCAGGCTCGCCCTGCACTCCGTACCCCTCCCTCCCCCCGGCCTGAGTGAGCGAGAGTCCCCGAAGCAGCTGCTTCTTTAACCCCGTCCTGTCTGAGCGAAGAAGAGACGCCCTCCGGCGACCTACACACAGAGGCGGGGCCAAATCCAAAGCTGAGCCCCTGGGAGCTGTGAGAACAAAGAAGAGAAAGAGAAATCTCTCCCAGCAGCCTCAGAAGCAGCGGATTAAAGCTCCACAATCAACTTGATGTACCCTGCATCTGTGGAATACATGTATAGACAAGAATCATCCCAAATTGAGGAGGTGAACTTTGAGAGCAAGATTTATGATTTTTTCCCCTTTTCCTCTTTTTGTGTGTGTGTATGTGTATGCGTCTGTGTGAGATTTTGTCTGTATAGCTTTGCTTCCACCATTTGTCCTAGGGTTCTATCCGTCCGTTTTTTTGTTTTTGTTTTCTTAATAATTACTTTTTTCTTTTAATAAATTTATTATATTTTATTTTATTTTACTTTATCTTCTTTCTTTCTTTCTTTCTTTTCCTTCCTTCCCTCCTTCCTTCTTTCCTTCCTCCCTCCCTCCCTCCCTCCCTTCTTTCTTTCTTTCTACTTCTACTAATTTATTCTTTCTACTTTTTCTCCCTTTTATTCTGAGCCGTGTGGATGAAAGGCTTTGGTGCTGCAGCCAGGAGTCAGTGCTGTGCCTCTGAGGTGGGAGAGCCAACTTCAGGACACTGGTCCACAAGAGACCTCCCAGCTCCACATAATATCAAACGGCAAAAATATCCCAGAGATCTCCATCTCAACACCAGCACCCAGCCTCACTCAACGACCAGCAAGCTACAGTGCTGGACATCCTATGCCAAACAACTAGCAAGACAGGAACAAAACCCCACCCATTAGCAGAGAGGCTGCCTGAAATCATAATAAGTCCACAGACACCCCAAAACACACCACCAGATGTGGACCTGCCCACCAGAAAGACAAGATCCAGCCTCATCCACCAGAACACAGGCACTAGTCCCCTCCACCAGGAAGCCTACACAACCCACTGAACCAACTTTAGCCACTGGGGACAGACACCAAAAACAACGAGAACTACGAACCTGCAGCCTGCAGAAAGGAGACCCCAAACACAGTAAGATAAGCAAAATGAGAAGACAGAAAAACACACAGCAGATGAAGGAGCAAGATAAAAACCCACCAGACCTAATAAATGAAGAGGAAATAGGCAGTCTACCTGAAAAAGAATTCAGAATAATGATAGTAAAGATGATCCAAAATGTTAGAAATAGAATGGACAAAATGCACGAAACATTTAACAAGGACCTAGAAGAACTAAAGATGAAACAAACAACAATGAACAACCCAATAAATGAAATTAAAAATACTCTAGATGGGATCAATAGCAGAATAACTGAGGCAGAAGAACGGATAAGTGACCTGGAAGATAAAATAGTGGACATAACTACTGCAGAGCAGAATAAAGAAAAAAGAATGAAAAGATCTGAGGACAGTATCAGAGACCTCTGGGACAAAATTAAATGCACCAACATTCGAATTATAGGGGTCCCAGAAAAAGAGAAAAGAAAGGGGCTGAGAAAATATTTGAAGAGATTATAGTTGAAAACTTCCCTAATATGGGAAAGGAAATAGTCAATCAAGTCCAGGAAGCACAGAGAGTCCCTTACAAGATAAATCCAAGGAGAAATATGCCAAGACACATATTAATCAAACTGTCAAAAATTAAATGCAAAGAAAACATATTAAAAGCAGCAAGGGAAAAACAACAAATAATACACAAGGAAATCCCAATAAGGTTAACATCTGATCTTTCAGCAGAAACTCTGCAAGCCAGAAGGGACTGGCAGGACATATTTAAAGTGATGAAGGAGAAAAATCTGCAACCAAGATTACTCTCCCCAGCAAGGATCTCATTCAGATTTGATGGAGAAATTAAAACCTTTACAGAGAAGCAAAAGCTGAGAGAGTTCAGCACCACCAAACCAGCTTTACAACAACTGCTAAAGGGACTTCTCTAGGCAAGAAACACAAGAGAAGGAAAAGACCTACAATAACGAACCCAAAGCAATTAAGAAAATGAGAATAGGAACATACATACTGATAATAACCTTAAATGTAAATGGACTAAATGCTCCCACCAAAAGACACAGATTGGCTGAATGGATACAGAAACAAGATGCATATATTTGCTGTCTACAAGAGACCCACTTCAGACCTAGAGACACATACAGACTGAAAGTAAGGGGATGGAAAAAGATATTCCATGCAAATGGAAACCAAAAGAAAGCTGGAGTAGCAATTCTCATATCAGACAAAATAGACTTTAAAATAAAGAGTATTACAAGAGACAAATAAGGACACTACATAATGATCAAGGGATCAATCCAAGAAGAAGATATAACAATTGTAAATATTTATGCACCCAACATAGGAGCACCTCAATACATAAGGCAAATACTAACAGCCATAAAAGGGGAAATTGACAGTAACACATTCATAGTAGGGGACTTTAACACCCCACTTACACCAATGGACAGATCATCCAAAATGAAAATAAATAAGGAAACACAAGCATTAAATGATACATTAAACAAGATGGACTTAATTGATATTTATAGGACATTCCATCCAAAAACAACAGAATGCACATTTTTCTCAAGTGCTCATGGAACATTCTCCAGGATAGATCATATCTTGGGGCACCAATCAAGCCTTGGTAAGTTTAAGAAAATTGAAATTGTTTCAAGTATCTTTTCCGACCACAACGCTATGAGACTAGATATCAATTACAGGAAAAGATCTGTAAAAAATACAAACACATGGAGGCTAAACAATACACTACTTAATAATGAAGTGATCACTGAAGAAATCAAAGAGGAAATTTAAAAAAATAACTAGAAACAAATGACAATGGAGACATGATGACCCAAAACCTATGGGATGAAGCAAAAGCAGTTCTAAGAGGGAAGTTTATAGCAATACAATCCTACCTTAAGAAACAGGAAACATCTCGAATAACCAACCTAACCTTCCACCTAAAGCAATTAGAGAAAGAAGAACAAAAAAACCCCAAAGTTAGCAGAAGGAAAGAAATCATAAAAATCAGATTAGAAATAAATGAAAAAGAAATGAAGGAAATGATAGCAAAGATTAATAAAACTAAAAGCTTGTTCTTTGAGAAGATAAACAAAATTGATAAACCATTAGCCAGACTCATCAAGAAAAAAAGGGAGAAGACTCAAATCAATAGAGTTAGAAATGAAAAAGGAGAAATAACAACTGACACTGCAGAAATACAAAAGATCATGAGAGATTACTACAAGCAACTCTATGCCAATAAAATGGACAACCTGGAGGGCTTCCCTGGTGGCGCAGTGGTTGAGAGTCCGCCTCCCAATGCAGGGGACATGGGTTCGTGCCCCGGTCCGGGAAGATCCCACATGCCACGGATAGCTTGGGCCTGTGAGCCATGGCTGCTGAGCCTGGGCGTCTGGAGCCTGTGCTCCACAACAGGAGAGGCCACAACAGTGAGAGGCCCGTGTACCACAAAAAAAAAAAAAAAAAGGACAACCTGGAAGAAATGGACAAATTCTTAGAAATGCACAACCTGCCAAGACTGAATCAGGAAGAAACAGAAAATATGAACAGACCAATCACAAGCACTGAAATTGAAACTGTGATTAAAAATCTTCCAACAAACAAAAGCCCAGGACCAGATGGCTTCACAGGCGAATTCTATCAAACATTTAAAGAAGAGCTAACACCTATCCTTCTCAAACTCTTGCAAAATATAGCAGAGGGAGGAACACTCCCAAACTCATTGTACGAGGCCACCATCACCCTGATACCAAAACCAGACAAGAATGTCACAAAGAAAGAAAACAACAGGCCAATATCAGTGATGAACATAGATGCAAAAATCCTCAACAAAATACTAGCAAACAGAATACAATGGCACATTAAAAGGATCATACACCATGATCAAGTGGGGTTTATTCCAGGAATGCAAGGATTCTTCAATATATGCAAAACAATCAATGTGATAAACCATATTAACAAATTGAAGGATAAAAACCATATGATCATCTCAATAGATGCAGAGAAATCTTTTGAAAAAATTCAACACCCATTTATGATAAAAAACCCTGCAGAAAGTAGGCATAGACGGAACTTTCCTCAACAAATAAAGGCCACTATGACAAACCCACAGCCAACATTGTCCTCAATGGTGAAAAACTGAAACCATTTCCACTAAAATCAGGAACAAGACAAGGTTGCCCACTCTCACCAGTATTATTCAACATAGTTTTGGAAGTTTTAGCCACAGCAATCAGAGAAGAAAAGGAAATAAAAGGAATCCAAATTGGAAAAGAAGAAGTATAGCTGTCACTGTTTGCAGATGACATGATACTATACATAGAGAATCCTAAAGATGCTACCAGAAAACTACTAGAGCTAATCAATGAATTTGGTAAAGTAGCAGGATACAAAATTAATGCACGGAAATCTCTCGCATTCCTATACACTAATGATGAAAAATCTGAAAGTGAAATCAAGAAAACCCTCCCATTTACCATTGCAACAAAAAGAATAAAACATCTAGGAATAAACCTACCTAAGGAGACAAAAGACCTGTATGCAGAAAATTATAAGACACTGATGAAAGAAATTAAGGATGATATAAATAGATGGAGAGAAATACCATGTTCTTGGAATGGAAGAATCAACATTGTGAAAATGACTCTTCTACCCAAAGCAATCTACAGATTCAATGCAATTCCTATCAAATTACTAATGGCATTTTCCACAGAACTAGAACAAAAAAATTCACAATTTGAATGGAAACACAAAAGACCCCAAATAACTGAAACAATCTTGAGAACGAAAAACGGAGATGGAGGAATCAGGCTCCCTGACATCAGACTATACTACAAAGCTACAGTAATCAAGACAGTATGGTACTGGCACAGAAACAGAAAGATATATCAATGGAAGAGGATAGAAAGCCCAGAGATAAACCCATGCACATATGGTCACCTTATCTTTCATAAAGGAGGCAAGGATGTACAGTAGAGGACAGCCTCTTCAATAAGTGGTGCTGGGAAAACTGGACAGGTACCTGTAAAAGTATGAGATTAGATCACTCCCTAACACCATACACAAAAATAAGCTCAAAATAGATTGAAGAGCTAAATGTAAGGCCAGAAACTATCAAACTCATAGAGGAAATAATAGGCAGAACACTCTACGACATAAATCACAGCAAGATCCTTTTTGACCCACCTCCTAGAGAAATGGGAATAAAAACAAAAATAAACAAATGGGACCTAATGAAACTTAAAAGATGTTGCACAGCAAAGGAAACTATAAACAAGACCAAAAGACAACCCTCAGAATGGGAGAAAAGAGTTGCAAATGAAGCAACTGACAAAGGATTAATCTCCAAAATTTATAAGCAGCTCATGCAGCTCAATAACAAAAAAGCAAAAAACCCAATCCAAAAATGGGTAGAAAACCTAAATAGACATTTCTCCAAAGAAGATATACAGGCTGCCAACAAACACATGAAAGAATGCTCAACATCATTAATCATTAGAGAAGTGCAAATCAAAGCTGCAGTGAGGTATCATCTCACACCAGTCAGAATGGCCATCATCAAAACATCTAGAAACAATAAATGCTGGAGAGGGTGTGGAGAAAATGGAACCCTCTTGTACTGTTGGTGGGAATGTAAATTGATACAGCCACTATGGAGAACAGTATGGAGGTTCCTTAAAAAACTACAAATAGAAATTCTATATGACCCAGCAATCCCACTACTGGGCATATATCCTGAGAAAACCATAATTCAAAAAGAGTCATGTACCAAAATGTTCATTGCAGCTCTATTTACAGTAGCCCAGAGATGGAAACAACCTAAGTGTCTGTCATCGGATGAATGGATAAAGAAGATGTGGCACATATATACAATGGAATATTACTCAGCCATAAAAAGAAACAAAATTGAACTATTTGTAATGAGGTGGATGGACCTAGAGTGTGTCATACAGAGTGAAGTAAGTCAGAAAGAGAAAAACAAATACCGTATGCTAACACATATATATGGAATTTAAGAAAAAAAATGTCATGAAGAACCTAGGGTTAAGACAGGAATAAAGACACAGACCTACTAGAGAATGGACTTGAGGATATGGGGAGGGGCAAGGGTAAGCTGTGACAAAGCGAGAGAGTGGCATGGACATATATACACTACCAAACGTAAAATAGATAGCTAGTGGGAAGCAGCCGCATAGCACAGGGAGATCAGCTTTGTGACTGCCTGGAGGGGTGTGATAGGGAGGGTGGGAAGGAGGGAGACGCAAGTGGGAACAGATATGGGAACATATGTATATGTATAACTGATTCACTTTGTTATAAAGCAGAAAGTAACACACCATTGTAAAGCAATCATACTCCAATAAAGATGTAAAAAAAAAAAGAAACGAAAAAAATTTGTAAAGGGAAATAGAAGAATTAACACAATTATTTAGAATTAGGAAGTAACTAATAAAATTTTTTAAATGATTCTCTGAAAATTGGAGCTAGAGAGTCAGAAGGAAGGAGACAATTACTGTTCATTTGTACTGTTCCATTTTGTTTAAAGTTTTGTTTCTATATGTACATTTTACTTTTATAAGAAATTAACAAAATTTAAAATGTTGGTTTTCTGTTTCTCATTTTCACTGAAACTTAGGGAATAAAGTAGAATGCCTTAAAAAGAAATCCAAAACACCATTCATGGGTAATGTGCGAATCTGATAGGCACAGATGAACACAAGAAATGTCATCTGTTATAATGTAATGCAAATAGAAAAGCCTGTCTATTAAAAAAGCAACTTTTAAACTTTCCCCCAAGTCAAGCTGCGGTCTAGAATATAATAGGCAATCAGGGAAGATATAACTAGTCATTTGACTAATAGCAAATTTTTAATTCTGTAATTAGTCTATGAGGTTGCAACTAAAACAATACAGGTTTAAAAGATACACGTAATACCCCAATGCCTATTATACTCGTCACATCTAATTGTAGAAGATAATTTCACAGAGAATAACTCAAAATATTATCAAGTACATATAAGATCAGGAATAGAGATGATCTCTCAAAAGTTCTAATTTTCACGTATCAGTCACTGTCATAGGGAATTTGTGCATGTTTTCCATTTTTCCAATAACTTTATAGGTATTTTACAGATGAGGAAAACTGGTCTTGGAAATAAGTTCACTAAAACAGCAAAAACAAGATATGAACACCATATGAGTACCTGCAGTATGAATGTGGTTAAAAACACTTTCTCATTTTTCCCACTGAATTCCACCTTAAAGTCAAAGATTCCTTAAATGTAAGCAAATTCCCCACAGCTGGTGTGCACTGCTTAGTGAAGGAGCTTTTAACATGGTGGGCTAGTTTGGTTGTCCTTGCAAATCATCTTCTACCAACAGCATCCTAAAGAGTCCCACTGAAGTTTCCTGTTTCCTTTGCAGCACTTTTCTGACTGACCATTCTCTTTGACTGAAAATGACCCTTCTTTCTGTTTTGTGTACAATCCCTGTCATGCAATATCAGAAGGGCTTTTGTTGTCCTCAGCTACTGGAAACTAAAATCTACTCCATTCTCCCCTTGCCAAGCTAAATGTCCCAATGGGTGGCATCTTCAGAGGAAATGTCTGTTTTGTTCACACACAAGCCTTGCTCCTGTGAGGCTACTGTTTACCAACTAGACACCTGCCTTCTGGAAAGCTTAGTTCTTTTTCCTCTTTTGCTTAATGGATTGTTCTGTAGTAAGAAATCAACAGCATCATGTCATCCTGATGCTATCATAATCTAATCCAGGCTAAAGGGTCCTGCAATTCTTCTACTGAGGGTGTCAGTTCCATCTTTATTTTTTTTAACTTTTTCTATTTTGATATAATTGTAGGTTCATATCCAGTTTTAAGAAATAATATAAAGAGATCCTTTGTACATTTTACCCAATTACCCCCAAAGGGAAAGCCATAATACAATATCACAACTAGAATACTGACATTGATACAGTGAAGATACAGAATCACCACAAGAATCCCTGAAATTGTCTTGCTATAGCCACGCCCACTTACCTCCTAAGCCCAACCCCTCTTTAACCCTGACAACCACTAATCTGTTCTCCATTTCTATAATTTTGTCATTTCAATAATGTTATATAAGTAGAATCATATAATATAAAACGTTTGGGGGTTGGCTTTTTCCCCCTCAGCATAATGCCATGGAGATCCACCCAGGTTGTTGCATGTAGCAATAGTTTAATTGCTAGTAGTATTTCATAGTGTGGATATATAACAAAGTGTCTAGCAATTTACCTGTTGAACATCTGGCTAGTTTTAAGCTTTTATGAATAAAGCTGGTATACACATTTGTGGACAGGTTTTTATGTCTTTATTTTTCTGGGATAAAAACCCAGCAGTAAAATTGCAGGGTTGTATAGTTGTTGCACGTTTTAATTTTTTAAGAAACTGCCAAACACTCTCCTGGAGTGGCTCTAGTATTTTACATTCCATTCAGCAATGGCTGAGTGATCTAGCTTCTTTCCATCATTGCCAGCATTTGGTGTTATCAATATTTTTTATTTTAGCCATTATGCTAGTGATATTTCATTGAGGTTTTAATTTGTATTTCCCTAATGGCTAATGATGTTGAACACCTTTTTATGTGCTTATTTGCCATCTGTATATCTTTTTTGATACAATTTCTGTTGGAGGAGGTCATTGAGAGGACGTGGCTGCTGGGTCAACCTCATGCTAGACCTGGGCAATCTAAGGCTCCTTACTCCCTCCTTTATCCTTGCAATGTAGTTCTACCCACTATTTCTGCACTAGGAGCCACTTCAAGGACACAACCTTGAGAGCGCAATGTGTTATTGAGTCCATCTGGGCTGGATACATGACTGAACCCAGTTAAGGCCTCTATATAAACTCTTACAATTCTGGTGGATGGGTGCAGAAATCTATGTATCTTTCGACTGCCCAAGAAAAGCTTCATGTGTAAGTTCCCTTGCTTATTAAAAACTAACAGCTACCTGGAGAGGGTGTGGAGAAAAAGGAACCTTCCTGCACTGTTGGTGGGAATGTAAATTGGTACAGCCACTATGGAGAACAGTATTGAGGTTCCTTAAAAAACCTAAAATAGAGTTACCATATGATCCTGCAATCCCACTCCTGCACGTATACCCAGAAAATGTGAAAACTCTAAAGATACATGCACCCCACCCCAATAGTGCTGTTCACGGCAGCCCTACTTACAATAGCCCAGACATGGAAGCAACTTAAATGTCCATTGACAGATGAATGTGGTACATATACGTGTATATATATGTGTATATATATGTGTATACACACACACACACACACACACACACACACACACTGGAATATTACTTAGCCATAAAAAAGAATGAAATAATGCCACTTGCAGCAACATGGATGGACCTAGAGATTATCATACCAAGTGAAGTAAGACAGACAGAGAAAGACAAATATCATATGATATCACTTATATGTGGAATCTTAAAAAATGTTACTAAGGAACTTATTTACAAAACACAAATAGACTCAAAGACAGAAAACAAACTTATAGTTACCAAAGGGGATAGCAGGGGGAAGGGGGGAGAGATAAATTAGGAGTTTAGGATTAACATATACACAATACTATATATAAAATAAACAATAAGGACCTACTGTATAGTACAGGAAATTATATTCAATATCTTGCAATAACCTATAATGGAAAAGAATCTGAAAAACACTATATGTATGTATATGTTTAACTGAATCACTTTGCTGTACACCTGAAACTAACACAACATTGTAAATGAACTATACTTCAACTAAAAAAAATATTTAAAATAACCCTGACACATACCAATCTGGAGTGGTCTGTCTCTTCTCCTTGCCCTCCTAGAACAGGAGACAGTTTCAAATTTCCCTGGGGGAACTCCCAAGGTTGCAAAGAAACAATGTTTCTTCATGTCTTTAGACCATGTTCTAACTGGATTGCTTGGTCTTTTATTATTGAGTTTTGAGTGTTCTTTATATATACTAGATACTAACTAGTCTTTTGTTTCATATGTGACCTGACCATACTGGCACCCTGATATCAGAGTTTCAGCCTTCAAGACTGTACGCAATACAGTTGTTTTTTATAAGGCACCCAGTCTGTGTTTTTTGGTTTTTTGTTTTGTTTTGTTTTGTTTTTGTTATAGCAGCCTGAAAGGACTAAGACATGTGGTTTGCAAATATTTTCTGCCATTCTATATAGCTTGTCATTTCATCCTCTTAACATGATTTTTCACAGAACAAAATTTTTTAAATTTGATGAAGTCAAATTTATGATTTTTTTAAAAAAATCATGCTTTTGGTGTCAAGTCTAAGGACTCTTTGCCTAGCCCTAGATCACAAAGGTCCTCTCCTGTGACTTTTTTTCTAAAATTTTATAGATTTACATTTTATATTTGTCTGTGATCAATTTTGATTTAATTTTAGGATAAAGCATGACATTTAAAGGTTCTTATACCATTTTCTTTTTTTGCCTGTGGATGTTTGGCCTATGGCTTCAACACCATTTGTTGAAAAGGCTTACTTTCCTCCACTGAATTGCTTTTGCAAATTTGTCAAAAATCAGATGGGCATATTTGTGTTGGTTCTCTTGGGTCTCTATTCTGTTCCATTGCTCTCTGCACTTATTCCTCTGTCAATACCACAGTCTTGACTATTGTATCTGTATAAAATTTTTAAAACCAAACAGGTCAATTCCTCCCACTTTAATATTTTCAAAGGTTTCTTCTTGGTATGATGAAAATATTCTGGAATCAGATAGTGGTGACAGTTGTACCAC
Organism: Monodon monoceros; assembly: GCF_005190385.1. Taxonomy (NCBI): domain Eukaryota; kingdom Metazoa; phylum Chordata; class Mammalia; order Artiodactyla; family Monodontidae; genus Monodon; species Monodon monoceros. The sequence goes on along the minus strand of NW_021703769.1, from coordinate 34,345,558 downwards.
TTTGTGAATATACTGGAAACCACTGAATTGTATACTTTTAATAGGTAAATTTTATGGTGTGTGAGTTATATCTTAATACTATGAAGGAAATGTGCAGAGCTGTAGGAGAAAGTAATAGGTCTCTGATAGTCAAGAAAATCCTAACTTGCCAGGACTGTCCTCAGCGCTGCTTCTCAGCTCTCATTTCCAGTTTGGAGCATTACGTACTTGCTTTTGCTGCCTCACTGGCCTGAAGTTTATTTCTACCCTAATAGATGTTTCATGAGAGCTGTTGATGGGGCTGAAATTTTCCTCTGGTTCTCTAGGTCGCCTCAAAGTATCTGAGGTATTTTGCCTACTTTGCCTACGCAATTGCATTTGTTTTATCTAATCTCCGTGGAGCCTTTGATTCTTGCATTTGTCCAGTTTGATTTCTGACCACTTGTTTGACCAATATGCTGTATATTCTCTCTGCTGTTCAGCTCTATACTTGGATCAAACTAGGCTATCTGGTTATGCAAACTTCTTATCTTTAGTTTCTGTATGCCTATGATCACTATCTAAGGTCTAGCTTCAGGAGTCTTTAAATTTCTTGACCTTGCACTCCATCAGTAAAAATTTTTTCATATACCATCACAATATATATCTGTCCATGTACTAATATATTTATACATTTTTGTTCAGATCACTGTTATTGCATTAAAAAGCATCATAAAACCTAAAAATATAAAACAGCATTTTCATATGCTCATGTACCCTGTAGATCAGGAACTCGGACAGGGAATTATGGTCTAACTTTGCTCCATAATGCCTGGAGCTTCAATTAGGAAGTTCAGTTGCTGGAATCATCTAAAGACTATTTTACTCACATGCCTGGTGCCTAGGCTGGGCTCGGCTATAATTTTGAAGTATCAGGGTGTTTTATAGCTTGGATTCCCACACAGCATAGTGGTTTCAAGGTATTTGGATTTCTTACATGGTGGCTCAGGGTTGCCAGGGCAAGTGTTTCAGCAAACAAGATGAAGGCTGCATGGCCTAGGCTGGGAAGTTGCATGGTCTTCCCTCTGCCATACTCTATTAATACAAGTATATTCAAATTCAAGAGGAGGAGACAAGGACCTATCTCTTCACAGGAGAAATGTCAAAGAATTATGGCTATGCTTTAACCCTTCTGCATGTGACATTACATACACTCAAAACATAATTTTAAAACCATGAGATAAAAATAAACTTCAGTATAAGTTGTAATATTTTCTTTTTGCCCCATTGAATCACCTTGCTCATTCCTTTGGGTATGGACTCCACGCTGGAGATACATTGGTCTGAATAAGTGAGAAACAACACTTGTCTGCTAAAGCCTTAATGATGGTTGATGTTCACATATGGGACACACTCTCGTGGATGTACCACTTTTATGCACATTTCTCAACACACCTGTTGCAACTCTACCCCTCTCTCTTCCACTCTAGAATTTATATTACAATGCAAAGAAATAAGAACAACATTTTTGCAGGAGTAACTTTGAATCCATCCTCATTTGGTAATAAAGATTATTCACAGTGTGATAGTAAGAAATTACTTGCATTTCACTTCACAATAGATTGTGACACATCAATGTAGTGACACAAGGATCAACAGTTGTATGAAGTACTGTCATATAAGTATGGTCTTGGTCCCCCCCTTGTTCTGGAATTCACCTCTGAAAAATATTTGCCCAAGATAGTGGGTGATGGATGGATAATCTTGAGAGAGATTGACATATCATCATAGTGAAAGGCCAGGGACATCTAAGGGGAAATTCAGCATAGAGACAGATAAGGACAAAGGGAATCTAAAAGTAAGTATCACAGGATAGTAATATATAATTGTAAATATCTGCTCTTCTGTGCCATGATGAAACACTCTCTTCAGCCGTTACAATCGTGTCCCATGCTGGTGCCCCCTGTCCTTCCCCTGAGTGGCACAAGGTGAGAGAAGAGAACCCTTGCTGGGTGGCAAAAATAAACAAGATAGAAAATTTCAAAGAATAAGAAAGTGGAGGGAGAGCTAACTGTAGGGATATAAAACCATCCTGGAGCTTGGGGAAATCTTAGAGAGGGCAAGAACATTTACACAGGACTCAGAGTGGGAATTCAAGCCAATTTTGCAAATCTCAAAGGACACGATGCAATATTTGATTATAAAAGCATAAAGCCAAAAAAAAGGGTTGGCTGGCAATGGGCCAAGAGTCCAGTTTCCTCCAGTCCTTGTTGAAAAAGTAAAGGAACCTGACTCAGCCCCCTGTAAAATAAGATCAGGAGAACCTGCCATGCCATAAATATGGCCAACAGAAAGCAACGCTCGTCTCAGCATCCACTGCTCTGCCTCATGCATGCTCCACCATCGTGTGAGATTCAACAACAAAAACATCCTGTCTCAAAGGGGAGGCACACCAAGGAAAGTACAAGATGATCTATTGGAGCATGGCAAGAAAAGATTGGAACTTCCATTTCAACTTGTTTTTTATCTATGTTTTTAAAATGTGTGAACTGCCTCAGTATAGAAGAACATATATATCATTTATAAATAAATGTATTTTAAAGATGGTATGCACAAATTGCTTTTACTGATGAGCATTTGGGGATCAAAATGTTGGATATTGCAAATTTAGAGGATAAGATGTGGTTTTAGGGCAACCTATAGTTGAATCAGAGCATGCCTCTAGGGTAGACTAGCAAGATTCAAAGAATCTGCTAAGCTCTAGATAAACTAATAGGTTTTCCTCCAGTTTTTTTATATGTATCACAGCAGTTAGTTGCCTTCAGGACTGTGATGGGTGAGAAATGCTAAGATGAATTACACAAGTTCCTTGGGAAAAAATCTGCTAAGAGAGGATAAAATACCTTATAATATTAAATTGGCTCATATATCACTGCAAGCCATAAATCCTGGAAGGTACGTATTGATACCTCCCTGATTCTTCCACCATTAGCAGTTAACAAGATTCAAACTCACAGTAGGTGTTTTACCGTGAAGACAGAAGGAATTGATTCTTTTTTTGGTCAAGCACTTTACATATGTTAATTCATCTAACCCTCATTTCAGCTCTGTAAAAAAGTAGCTAATATTACTCCCATATTACAGGGAAGGACCCAGAGACTATGTAATTTGCCTATTATCTCACAGCGAGGAAGGCAAGAGCTGAGATTCAGATCCAGTTTTTCTTGATCCCAAATGCCCTGGTCTTAGACTGTGGTTCCTCCCATCTAGATAAAGATAAAGAAGTTCTTTGAAGCCTTAGGATTTCAAAAAAGATATTTTTTCCCTGTGTTTGGAGCAAAGGAGAGGCACAGCCCACAGCCTTAATATTTTGAAAAGGAAGGAGACACATTTAAAGCTTATCAAAATTCATTTTAAAAAGAGAAAGTGAAATCATTAAAAGTCTGGTCATGGAGTTTAATTGTTGACCCCTGAATGATTTGTGGAGCTCCCATTGACACTCAGCAACCGAATGTTGAATTAGAGAAATGATAACTGGAAAAAGTTAATTGCCATCTCCTTCCCATTAAACAATTGTGTGAGACAATTCAAGAGAGTGGTTGGCTTTGCAATATCCATGCATCATTTGTTTGCTAAGTCACTCAGCCCTGGATACCATTTATTTTCCAATTCAGAGCTAAATACATCTATGACAAAAAAAAAAAGGGTCTAGAAAAAGAGTTGATATGGGTTTGATGAAAAAAGGTCAGTGGGGGCCCTCTCAGCAATAACCCCACTGGACAGAAACCATATTTCCCCTTAAAGTGTATGCACTTCAAAGCATGCTATTAAATGATAAGAAGGAGGAGGAAAAATATAATTTCTCCAGAATAATTTTTGTAACCACAAAAATATCTTGCTCAAGTGGACACTCAGTTCTTATCAGTTCATTCCTAAATGTACATTGGTGGGGCCTATGATGAAATACTTAGAATATCTAAGGCACTGTGTCTTCTGGGAGTTGCAGATAGCAAAACCATTGTCTGTAATAATCATATTTCTATTGTCTGAAAAGGTGAGGAAAAAAACACATGGGTACTACAGATGTGAGTAAAAGCTGACTCAGTACAGTGGGCTTAGAAACAAAACTACTTATAAATTACAAAAGAAAAGAGCAAATCTCATCTGAAGAATTTCATGAGAGGTGTTGATATGAGATATTGGAAGGTGTTTTTTTTTTTTTTAACATGTTTTTGGGTTTTTAAAAATATTCATTTTATTTATTTGGTTGTGCTGGGCCTTAGTTGCGGCAGGTGGGCTCCTTAGTTGTGGCTTGTGGGCGGTTTAGTTGCGGCATGCATGTGGGATCTAGTTCCCTGACCAGGGATTGAACCTGGGCCCCCTGCATTGGGAGCATGGAGTCCTAACCAGTGTGCCAGCAGAGAAGTCCCGAGGTAGTTCTTTTTTTTAAAAAAGGAAAAATATGAGGTTTATACTCACTGTATAAAATTGTCTGATAAAATATGTAGATAGTCCACTAAATATTTGCAGTATTTTATATACTCAAATCCCATTTCAATGAAGTTAAATATGCATAATATTTTTTAAAATTTGAATCATTAGTAATTGAATTAGAAAAACACCACTAGAGTCAGCATAGAATTACCAAAGATGGGGGAGGCATTTGTTGTCCAAGCCTGACATCACTTATCCTGGAATATCTACTTTTAAAATATAATTTTATCTCCTTCATCCTCCGCAATCCTGTTGAAATCTTCAGTTTTGCATTTCTTTTCTTGATTCAGTAGCCTCAAAACTTTCTTGCAAATAAAGTTTGTCCCATGAGTCAGTTGATATGGTAGTTAGCTATGCTTATCGCATGCTTCATCTTTTTTAGAGCCTTTGGATAAGTTGTTAACTTGACCTTGATCCAAAAGAAAAATAGATTCCTTATGTTCTCCATTGTTTTATCTACCTCTTCTACATGTTTTCCTATTTCTGAGTGAATGCAAAATTATTCTGAGTGCCATGCTACACTATCCTCTCTTATTCTTTTCCTTTCTCTCAAATTCCACATTATTCTTCCCCCAATAATATTTTTATCCCCAAAGTGTTCATTTATAGAAACATAAGAAGCCAGTTATTAGGCACCTACTCTGTACGAGGCACTAGGCCAGCTTCTCTAGCTGTATGGAGGCAGAGAGGGATGAAGAAGAGGAACTATTTCATATATTTTCCCACTTCAGGGTTTGCAATAGACATCACTTTATCAGCAGCCAAATACAGAGTATTACCTGCCTGCTTCAGCAAGTAATGAGAAATGGTTAGAATTAATCAGGTAGGATCATCGGGCTAGAAGAGATATTAAGATGCCAATTCTAGGTTTATCAGCCTTTTGTGGTTTTGGAAATATATGTATTAATTCAGTACAAACTTTTAGATATATGCTCCAGAAACAAAATGATAAAGATGCCCCCTTTTTAAATATAAAAAAATGTGACAATAGTTTATTGGTGAAGTCTACCTTCTATTTTTCCTCTTAACTCAGACATAACCACCTGGGCCTCTCATTCACATATCTCTAAAAAATGAACTAATTAGAAATTTTGGCCCATTTTTCATGAATCAGTTCTGTTAAGATTTAAGTCAGTGACTTTCAAGGGAAAACTCATTGGAGAAATCCGTTTCGGATCCATGTATGCATATCTGATTCACAACTTTTGGTAACCCAAGTAAAGAGTTCTTAAGTGTTCAAAAATAAAACTTCTTAAAGTTTAATCTGAATCCATTGAGTTAGGATTTAGATCTATTTCTTCTTGGTCAACCTTAGCTATTCCAAAACAACCTTTTAATGTCTATACTTGAACTACTTTTGTCACAAATTTCTTGTAATTAGTTTATAAGATCTAGAGTTCCTTGCTTGTGTGTAACTAATCTGATCCTTAAAAAATTTCTGGTTCCATTAAAATTTTTTACTTCAGTTTAATAGCTTTTGTTAATATATCAAAATAAGTAATATTTATTGAGTGCTAATTAGGTGGCAAGTATTGGAATAGTATTTACATAATTTGTAGGGAGTAGTGGTCAAGAATTAATGCTCTGGAGTTTGAAAATCTACGTTTGAATTCTGACTTCACCACTTGAGGAAGTTTCTCCCTTAGTTTCAGTTTACTCATTTATTAAATTACAATAAGGAATTACTTATTCCTTATTCTGCTTACAGAAAAGATGAAATAATAAGGACTAGATTTATCTTTCCATCTGAAATAATAAAACAACCAGACAAAAAAAAAAAAATAACAACCAGACAAAATATACAAGCAATGGTTTTCAAGACAGTGGGCATCAGACACCCAACAATGGTAATCCTCAAGAGACATGAAACAAAAAAACAGATGAGCCTTACAATGGGCCCAATTTTTTTTTTTTTTTTTTTTGCTGTACACGGGCCTCTCACTGTTGTGCCCTCTCCTGTTCCAGAGCACAGGCTCTGGACGCGCAGACTTAGTGGCCATGACTCACGGGCCCAGCTGCTCCACGGCATGTGGGATCTTCCTGGACCGGGGCACGAACCCGTGTCCCCTGCATCGGCAGGCGGACTCTCAACCACTGCTCCACCAGGGAAGCCCTGGGCCCAGTTTTTAGCCTTGAGAGAATCTCCATGTCCTGGCACAGAGAAGGAGAAACCCAGGAGGGCCCAACAGATTCCATGAGTTGGTGAGAGACAGCTGAGTCTAAGGAGAACAAGTTAGCAACAGATCTCTTGACAGAGCACTGGAAAGGGGAGAGCTAAATAGAGGGAGAACTCTGGAGGTATGTAGAAGGCCTCTCTGGAATATTCAGCAGAGCATCCATCAGCATGTGCATAAAAAGAAACTATCCAAGGCCAGGAAAAAATCATATGTAAGGATTAGAATCACTGTAACATTGTTTGGCACCCATTCTGTGCTGGTGATTGTGGCTGTACCAACTACCTCCAACTTCACAGGACAAGACATTGGATTTAGTACCCAGAAGGTACTCAGTAATGGGCCTCAGTAGTGGGAAATACTTAACCCTAGACTAAATATCCGCATGGATCACCAAAAAAATTATAAAAGCAAGACCCTAAAAAAAATCTAACCATTTGCAAGTGATTTATCTCTTCCAGAATAAAGCTGAAAGATAGTTATAGTAATATAAAAATATTTAGCACTCCAAAAAGGTAAAATTTGCAATCAACACGAAGCATCCAATTAAAATTACTATGTAGAAAAAGAATCAGGGAAGTAATATTCATGACAAGAAGAAAAATCAATCAACTGAAATGGATCTAGAACTGACACAGATGTTATAGTTAGCAGACAAGGACATTGACATAGTTCCCATACATTCAAAAAGATAAGTAGAAAAATGAAAGATTTTTAAAAGACTAAATTAAATGTCCCAGATTGAAAACTATTATGTCTGAGATGAAAAATACACTGGATGGGATTAATAGCAATTAAACACTGCAGAGTAAAATATTAGAGATTTAGAAGACATAGCAATGGAAATTATCCACAATGAAATACCGAGAGAGGAGTAAAAAAGCACACCTGAAAATAGCATCAATGAGCTATGAAACAAAGTCAACTGCCCTGCTTATATGTGTAAATAGACTCTAAAGGGGGAGGGGCTATTTAAAGAAACAAAAGTTGAAATTTTTCCCAACTTGATGAATACTGAAAAACCAAATCCAAGAAGCTCAGTGAACAAGTCCAAAAAACATGAAAAACGTATACCTAGGTAGAGCATAATCAAATTGCTCAGTATCAGTAATAAAGAGAAAATCTTAAAAGCAGCAAGAGAAAAAAGACATGTTTTAGGTAGAACTAAAATAAACATGACAGCAGATTTCTTGTCAGAAAAAACACAAGAATGAAGACAACAGAGCAACGTCTTGAAAATACTGAAACCTCCCTATCCAGCCCCCACCCCTCATGACCCCCCAAAAAAGAAAAACCCTATCAACCTGGATTTCTGTACACAGAGAAAATATCTTGCAAAGATGAAGGTGAAATAGTGACATTATTTCAAATGTACAAAAGCTGAAAAAATTCACCACCAACAAACCTACATTATAAGAAATCTTAATGAAATTCCATTGGGCAAATGAAAAATGACATAGACAGAAATATAAATTTACACAAAAGAATGAAGATCCCTGGAAATGGTAACTATATGTGTAAATATATGGTGATCATTTTCCTTATTATTTAATTTCTTTAAAATATAATTTACTGTTTAAACAAAAATAATTACAATGTAATGTAGGATTTATAACATACATTTAAGTAAACATGTATGGCAATAATCATAAACTCTGGGAGAGGAAAAATGGAAGCATACTTTTGTGAGATACTTAAACTCTATGCCAAGTGGTATAATAACAATTGACAGTTGAATGTGATAAATTAAAAGATTCAAGTTTTAAACACCAAAGAGACTATTAAGCAAACAAAACAAAAAGTTATAATAAGCCAACAAAGCAGATTAAATAAAGTCATGAAAATACTCAAGTGATCTCAACCAAGGAAAAAGGAAAAGAGACCAAAAAGCAGATTAGATGAATGGAAAACACATAGGGAGATGATAGTCTTAAACCTAAGCACACCAGTAATCACATTAATGCAGATGATTCAAACACCCCAATTAAAAGGCCTCCACCTTTTAATTCGGTTATTAGACTGAAAAAAACACAAGACTCAACTGTATGTTATATACAAGAAACAAAATATAATTTAATATGAAATAACAAGTTCAAAGTAAAAGGATGGAAAAATAAAATGCCACACTAGTCCTAAGCAAAAGAAAAGTGGATAGGCTATATATTAGTAGCAGACAAAGGAGATTTTAGAGTTGATGATATTACAGGCATAAAGAAAATCATTTCATAATACTAAAATGGTTGATCCGAATTGTTTATGCACCTAGCAACAGAGTTTGAAAACACACGAGTGAACACTGATAGAACTGTAGGAAAATTAACAAATCAATAATTATAGTAAAAGTTCTCAATATATCTCTCTCAGAAAAATGATAGAACAAGAAGACAGAAAGTCAGTAAGAATATAGAAGATTTGAACAATATGATCATCCAACTTGATTGACCTAACTGACTTTTATAGAACACCTCATCCATCCAACTTGATTGACCTAACTGACTTTTATAGAACACCTCATCCACCAGAGGAATACACACTTTTGGCAAGTGCACATTTGTAAAAGCAAACAAACCTGATTCCATATTGAATCTATTCCTTTAGTTCTAACCTGTGTGCTCTGTTGCTTGTGCTTAGTCATGCTGACTCTACGTCTTTGTAAAAGAATGTTGCATATAACCTGAAATATATATATGTGTATATATATATATATATATATATATATAATAGCCTTTCTTAAGGCTCTGCCTCCAACGTTTGACCTCTAAAGGTATAACACTTTTCTACTCATGTAGAGATAAAAAGTTGCAGAACAGAGAATAGCATTTCTCTTGTTGGAGGTTTACAGGAACCTCATAACCAGATCTACTGCAAGAACAAAAACTGCAAGAAAACTAAAAGAACAAAGGATTTTCACATCCCCTCCACACCAAGTTTGCAACAACCCTCCACCTTCTTTAAAATTAATTAATTAATTAATAGCACTTTTCTTTCTTTTTTGTAAGCAAACACCTTTATTGTGGTTTCTTTTTTTAAATTTAAATTTAATTTTTTTATTGAAGTATAGTTGATGTATAATATTAGCTAAGTTACAGGTGTACAATGTAGTGATTCTCTATTTTTAAAAGTTATACTCCATTTATAATTATTATAAAATAGTTGCTATATTCCCTGTGCTGCACAATATATCCTTGTAGCTTATTTTATACCTAATAGTTTGTACCTCTTAATCTCCTACCCCTATCGTGCCCCTCCCTCCTTCCCTTTCCTCACTGGTAACCACTAGTTTGTTCTCTGTATTTGTGAGTCTGCTTCCTTTTTGTTATATTCATTTGTTAGTTGTCTTTTTTATATTCCACATATAAGTGATAGCATACAATATTTGTCTTTCTCTGTCTGACTTAGTTCACTTAGCATAATACCCTCCAGGTCCATCCATGTTGAAATAAATGGAAAATTTTTCATTCATTTTTATGGCTCAGTAGTATTCCATTATATATATACTATTTATTCTTAATCCAATCATCTGTTGATGGACACATGTTGCTTCCATATCTTGGCGATTGTAAATAATGCTGCTATGAACGTTGAGGTGCATGCATTTTCTGAATTAGTGTTTTTGTTTTTTTCAGATATATACCCAGGAGTGGTATTGCTGGGTCATATGGTAGTTCTATTTTCAGTTTTTGGAGAAAATTCCATGCTGTTTTCCACAATGGCAGCAACAATTTATATTCTCACCAACAGTATATGAGGGTTCCCTTTGTTTCACATCCTTGCCAACATTTGCTATTTTTGTTCTCTTTGAGGATAGCCATTCTAACAGGTGTGAGGTGATAACTCACTGTGGTTTTGATTTGCATTTCCTTGATGATTAGCAATGTTGAGTATCTTTTCATGTGCCTCTTGGCCATTGGAATTTCCTCTTTGGAAAACTGTCTATTTAGTTCTTCTGCCAATTTTTATTCAGGTTACTTATATTTTGATGTTGAGTTGTATTAGCTGTTTATATATGTTGGATATTAAACCCTTATTAGTAGTATAATTTGCAAGTATTTTATCCCATTCAGTAGGATATCTTTTTGGGTTTTTTGTTTAGTTGATCTCTTTTCACAGTAAAGATTTTTATTATTTTTTGTTGTGGTAAAACTGACATATATTAGTTTCAGGTGTACAACATAATGATTTGATATTTATATATATTGCAAAATGATCACCACATAAGTCTAGTTAATACCTGTCACCATACATAGTTATAATATTTTTCTTGTGATGAGAACTTTTAAGATCTACTCTCAGAAACTTTCAAAAATGCAATATAGTACATTATTAACTATAGTTGCCATGCTTTATAACTGGGAAGTTTGTACCATTTGAGCCCCTTCACCCATTTCACTTATGTCCCCGCACCCCCTGCCTCTGACAACCACCAATTTGTTCTCTGTATCTATGACCTTGCAGTTTTTTAATTTTAAAATTCTATCTATAAATGATATACAGTATTTATCTTTTTTTAAACATCATTATTGGAGTATAATTGCTTTAAAATGGTGTGTTAGTTTCTGTTATATAACAAGGTGAATCAGCTATACATATACATTTATCCCCAATTCTCCTCCCTCTTGTGTATCCCTCCCACCCTCCATATCGCACCCCTCTAGGTGGTCACAAAGCACAGAGCTGATCTCCCTGTGCCATGCAGCTGCTTCCCAATAGCTATCTATTTTACATTTGGTAGTGTATATATGTCCATGCCACTATCTCACTTCATCCTAGGTTACCCTTCCCCCTCCCTGTGTCCTCAAGTCCATTCTCTACAACTGTGTCTTTATTCTTCTTCTGCCCCTAGGTTCTTCAGAACCATTTTTTTAAAATTCCATATATATGTGTTAACATATGGTATTTGTTTTTCTCTTTCTGACTTACTTCACTCTGTATGACAGTCTCTAGGCCCATCCACCTCACTATAAATAACTTAATTTCATTTCCTTTTATGGCTGAGTAATATTCCATTCTATATATGTACCACATCTCCTTTATCCATTCATCTGTTGATGAACACTTAGGTTGCTTCCATGTCCTTGGTTATTCTAAATAGAGTTGCAATGAACATTGTGGTACATGACTCTTTTTGAATTATGGTTTTCTCAGGTATGGTTTTCCCAGTAGTGGGATTGCTGGGTCATATGGTAGTTCTTTGTCTAGTTTTTTAAGGAACCTCCATACTGTTCTCCATAGTGGCTGTATCAATTTACATTCCCACCAACACTGCAAGAGGGTCTCCTTTCCTCCACACCCTCTCCAGCATTTATTGTTTGTAGATATTTTGATGATGGCCATTCTGACCGGTGTGAGTTGATATCTCATTGTAGTTTTGATTTGCATTTCTCTAATGATTAATGATGTTGAGCATCCTTTCATGTGTTCATTAACAATCTGTATATCTTCTTTGGAGAAATGGCTATTTACTTCTTCTGCATATTTTTGGATTGGGTTGTTAGTTTTTTTGTTATTGAGCTACATGAGCTACCTGTAGACTTTGGAGATTAATACTTTGACACTTGCTTAAATTACAAATATTTTCTCCCACTCTGAGGGTTGTCTTTTCGTCTGTTCATGGTTTCCTTTGCTGTGCAAAACCTTTTAATTTTCATTAGGTACCATTTGTTTATTTTTGTTTTTATTTCCACTTCTCTAGGAGGTGGGTCAAAAAGGATCTTGCTGTGATTTATATCATAGGGTGTTCTGACTATGTTTTCCTCTAAGAGTTTTATAGTGTCTGGCCTTACATTTAGGTCTTTAATCCATTTTGAGTTTATTTTTCTGAATGGTGTTAAGGAGTGCTCTAATTTCATTCTTTTACATGTAGCTGTCCAGTTTACCCAGCCCAATTTATTGAAGAGGCTGTCTTTTCTCCATTGTATATTCTTGCCTCCTTTATCAAAGGTAAGGTGACCATATGTACATTGGTTTATCTCTGGGCGTTCTATCCTGTTCCACTGAGCTATATTTCTGTTCTTGTGCCAGAACCATACTGTCTTGATTACTATAGCTTTGAAATATAGTCTAAAGTCAGGGAGTCTAATTCTTCCAGCTCCATTTTTCTTTCTTAAGATTGCTTTAACTCTTCGGGGTCATTTATGTTTCCATGCAAATTGTGAACTTTTTGTTCTAGTTCTCTGAAAAATGCTGTTGGTAGTTTGATAGGGATTGCATTGAATCTGTAGATTGCTTTGGGTAATTTTCACAATGTTTCACAATGTTGATTCTTCCAAATCAAGAACATGATATATCTCTCCGTCTGTTTGCATCATCTTTAATTTCTTTCATCAGTGTCTTATAATTTTCTGCATACAGGTCCTTTGTCTCCTTAAGTAGGTTTATTCCTAGGTGTTTTATTCTTTTTGTTGCAATGGTAAATGGGAGTGTTTCCTTAATTTCTCTTTCAGATTTTTCATCAATAGTGTATAGGAATACAAGAGATTTCTGTGTGTTAATTTTGTATCTTGCTACTTTACCAAATTCATTGATTAGCTCTAGCATTTTTCTGGTGGCATCTTTAGGGTTCTCTATGTATAGTAACATGTCATCTGTGAACAGTGACAGTTTTATTTCTTCTCTTCCAATTTGTATTCATTTTATTTCTTTTTATTCTCTGATGGCCGTGGCTAGGACTTCCAAAACTATGTTGAATAATAGTCAAGAGAGTGGACCTCCTTGTCTTGTTCCTGATCTTCGAGGAAATGCTTTCAGTTTTTCACCATTGAGAATGATTTTTGCTGTGCGTTTGTTGTATAAGGACTTCATTATGTTGAGGTAGGTTCCCTCTAGCCCACTTTCTTGAGAGTTTTTGTCATAAATCGGTGTTGAACTTTGTCAAAAGATTTTCCTGCATCTATTGAGATGATCATATGGTTTTTCTTCTTCACTTTGTTAATGTGGTGATTCACATTGATTGATTTGAGTATATTGAAGAATCCTTGCATCCCTGGGATAAATCCCACTTGATCATGGTGTATGATCCTTTTACTGTGTTGTTGGATTCTGTTTGCTAGTATTTTGTGGAGGATTTTTGCATCTATATTCATCAGTGATATTGGTCTGTGATTTTCTTTTTTTTGTAGTATGTTTGTCTTGTTTTGTTATCAGCATAATATGGTCTCATAGAATGAGTTTGGGAGTTCTCCTTTTTTTGGAAGAGTTTGAGAAGGATGGGTGTTAGCTCTTCTCTAATTTTTTTTTTTTTTTTTTTTTTTTTGTGGTACTCAGGTCTCTCACTGTTGTGGCCTTTCCTGTTGCGGAGCACAGGCTCCGGACACACAGGCTCAGCGGCCATGGCTCACAGGCCTAGCCATTCCGCAGCATGTGGGATCTTCCCAGACCGGAGCACGAACCCACGTCCCCTGCATCAGCAGGCAGACTCTCAACCACTGGGCCACCGGGGAAGCCCTTCTCTTAATTTTTGATAGAATTCACCTGTGAAGCCACCTGGTCCAGGACTTTTGTTTGTTGGAAGATTTTTAGTCACAGTTTCAATTTCATTACTTCTGTTTGGTCTGTTCATATTTTCTATTTCTTCCTGGTTCAGTCTTGGAAGGTTATACCTTTCTAAGAATTTGTCCATTTCTTCCAGGTTTTCCATTTTATTGGCATAGAGTTGCTTGTAGTAGTCTCTTAGGATGCTTTGTATTTCTGTAGTGTCTGCTGTAACTTCTCCTTTTCATTTCTTATTTTATTGATTTGAGTCCTCTCCCTATTTTTCTTGATGTGTCTGCCTAATGATTTATCAATTTTGTTTATCTTCTCAAAGAACCAGTTTTTAGTTTTATTGATTTTTGCTATTGTTTTCTTTGTTTCTATTTCATGTTTTCCTGCTCTGGCCTTTATGACTTCTTTCCTTCTACTAACTTTAGGTTTTGTTTGTTCTTCTTTCTCTAGTTCCTTTAGTTGTAAGGTTAGATTTTTTATTTGAGATGTTTGTTGCTTCTTGAGGTAGGTTTGTATTGCTATAAACTTCCCTCTTAGAACTGCTTTTGCTGTATCCCATACGTTCTGGATCATCGTGTTTTCATTGTCATTTATCTCTAGGTATTTTTTGATTTCCTCTTTGATTCCTTCAGTGATTTTTTGGTTATTTAGTAACATATTGTTTATCCTCCATGTGTATGGGATTTTTAAAATGTTTTTTCCCCTGTAGTTGATTTCTAATCTCATAGCCTTGTGGTCAGAAAATATGCTTGATATGATTTCAATTTTCTTAAATTTACTGAGGCTTGATTTGTGACACAAGGTGTGATCTAGCCTGGAGCATGTTCCGTGAACAATAGAGAAAAAAGTGTAATCTGCTGTTTTTGGATGGAATGTCCTATAAATATCAATTAAATCTATCTGGTGTATTGTGTCATTTAACGCTTGTGTTTCCTTATTAATTTTCTGTTTGTATGATCTGTCCATTGGTATAAGTGAGGTGTTAAATCCCCCACTATTTTTGTGTTATTGTCAATTTCCTCTTTTATAGCTGTTAGCAGTTGCCTTATGTATTGAGGTGCTCCTATGTTGGGTGTATATATATTTATAGTTGTTATATCTTGTTGGATTGATTCCTTGATCATTATGTAGCATTCTTTCTTGACTCTTGTAACATTCTTTATTTGAAAGCCTACTTTATCTGATATGAGTATTGCTACTCCAGCTTTCTTTTGCTGTCCACTGGGATGGAATAACTTTTTCCATCCCCTCACTTTCAGTCTGTATGTATCCCTAGGTCTGAAGTGGGTCTCTTGTAGACAACATATATATGGGTCTTGTTTTTGTATCCATTCAGTGAGCCTGTGTCTTTTGGTTGGAGCATTTAATCCATTCACGTTTAAGGTAAATATCGATGTGTATGTTCCTATTACCAGTTTCTTAATTGTTCTGTTTGTTTTTGTAAGTCTTTATTTTATCTTGTGTTTCCCACTTAGTGAAGTTCCTTTAGCATTTGTTGTAAAGATGGTTTGGTGGTGCTGAATTCTCCTACCTTTTGCCTGTCTGTAAAGGTTTTAATATCTCCGTCCAGTCTGAATGAGATCCTTGCTGGATACAGTCATCTTGGTTGTCAGTTTTTCCCTTTCATCACTTTAAATATGTCTTGCCACTCCCTTCTGGCTTGCAGAGTTTCTGCTGAAAGATCAGATGTTAACCTTATGGGGATTCCCTTGTATGTTATTTGTTATTTTTCCCTTGCTGCTTTTAATATTTTTCCTTTGTATTTAATTTTTGATAGTTTGATTAATATGTGTCTTGGTGTGTTTCTCCTTAGATTTATCTGTATGGGACTCTCTGTGCTTCCTGGTCTTGATTGACTATTTCTTTCCCCATATTAGGGTAATTTTCAAGTATAGTCTCTTCAAATATTTTCTCAATCCCTTTCTTTTTCTCTTCTTCTTCTGGGACTCCTATAATTCAAATGTTAGTGTGTTTAATGTTTTCCCAGAGGTCTCTGACCCTGTCCTCAATTCTTTTTATTCTTTTTTCTTTACTCTGCTCTGCAGTAGTTATTACCACTATTTTATCTTCCAGATCACTTATCCGTTCTTCTGCCTCAATTATTCTGCTATTGATTCCTTCTAGAGAATTTTTAATTTCATTTATTGGGTTGTTCATTATTGTTTGTTTGCTCTTTAGTTCTTCTAGGTCCTTGTTAAAAGTTTCTTGTATTTTCTCCATTCTACTTCCAAGATTTTGCATCATCTTTACTATCATTACTCTGAATTATTTTTTCAGGTAGACTCCCTATTTCCTCTTCATTTGTTTGGTCTGATGGGTTTTTACCTTGCTCCTTCATCTGCTGTGTATTTCTCTGTCTTCTCACTTTGCTTAACTTACTGTGTTTGGGGGTCTCCATTTCACAGGCTGCAGGTTCATAGTTCCAGTTGTTTTTAGTGTCTGCCCCCAGTGGGTAAGCTTGGTTCAATGGGCTGTGTAGGCTTCCTGTTGGAGGGGACTGATGCCTGTGTTCTGGTGGATGAGGCTGGATCTTGTCTTTCTGGTGGGAAGGACCACGTCCGGTGTTTTGTTTTGGGGTGTCTGTGACCTTATTATGATATTAGGCAGCCTTTCTGCTAATGCGTGGGTTTGTGTTCCTGTCTTGGTAGTTGTTTGGCATAGGGTGTCTAGCACTGTAGCTTGCTGGTCGTTGAGTGGAGCTGTGTCTTAGCATTGAGATGGAGATCTCTGAGAGAGCTTTCATCATTTGATATTACATGGAGCCGTGAAGTCTCTGGTAGACGAATGTCCTGTTATTGGCTCTCTTACTTCAGAGGCACAGGCCTGACACCTGGCCGGAGCACCATGACCCTTTAGCCACATGGCTCAGAAGGAAAGGGAGAAAAAAAGAGAGAAAAAAAGGAAAGAAAAAATAAAATAAAGTTATTACAACAAAAAATATTAAAAATTAAAAAATGTAAAACAACCAAAAAATTGGACAGACAGAACCCTAGGACAAATTGTAAAATCAAAGCTATACAGACAAAATCACACAAAGAAGTATAAACCTATATACTCACAAAATATATATATATATATATTTTAAAAAAGGGAGAGAGCCCCTACATCAATAAACATATCTACCAATGATAATAAACTCTAAATACTAAAGTAAAATAAACATAAAGCCAGAAATCAATTAGATGTAGAAAGCAAACCCCAAGTCTACAGTTGCTCTCACTGTCCACTGCTCAATTTGGGGATGATTCATTGTCTATTCAGGTATTCCAGAAATGTGGGGTACATCAAGTTGATTGTGGAGATTTAATCTGCTGCTCCTGAGGCTGCTGTGGGAAATTTCCCTTTCTCTTCTTTGTTCACATAGTTACTGGGGTCAGCTTTTGATTTGGCCCCGCCTCTGCATGTGGGTCACCTGAGGGCGTCTGTTACCTGCTCAGACAGGACGGGGTTAAAGGAGCCGCTGATTCGGGGGCTCTGCCTCACTCAGGCCGTGGGGAGGGAGGCGCACGGAGTGTGGGGCGAGCCTGCAGCAGCAGAGGTCAGCGTGGTGTTGCAACAGCCTGAGGCGAACCATGTGTTCTCCCAGGGAAGTTGTTCCTGGATCACAGGACCCTGGCTGTGGCGGACTGCACAGCCTCCTGGGAGCGGAGGTGTGGATAGTGACCTGTGCTTGCACACAGGCTTCTTGGTGGCTGCAACAGCAGCCTTAGCATTTCATGGCCATCTCTTGTGTCCACGCTGATAGCTGCAGGTCACGCCCATCTCTGGAACTCGTTTAGGTGGTGCCCTGAATCCCCTCTCCTTGTGCACCCCAAAACAGTGGTCTCTTGCCTCTTAGGCAGTTCCAGACATTTTCCCAGACTCCCTCCCAGCTAGCTGTGGTGCACTAGCCCCCTTCAGGCTGTGTTCACGCAGCCAGACCCAGTCCTCTCCCTGATATCTGACCTCCGAAGCCGGAGCCTCCAGTCCCAGCCCCCTCCCTTCCTGGCCGACGGGTGCACAAACAAGCCTCTCTGGCTAGTGAGAGCTGGTTGGCACCAATCCTTTGTGCGGGAAACTCTCCGCTTTGCCCTCTGCACCCCTGTTGCTGCGCTCTTCTCCGTGGCTCTGAAACTTCTCCCCCACCACCCACCCCCATCTCCACCAGTGAAGGGGCTTCCTACTGTGTGGAAACTTTTCCTCTTTCACAGCTGCCTTCCAGAGGGGCAGGTCCCATCCCTATCTTTTTTCTCTGCTTTTTCTTTTTTCTTTTGCCCTAATCAGGTACGTGGGGATTTTCTTGCCTTTTGGGAAGTCTGAGGTCTCCTGCCAGCGTTCAGTAGGTGTTCTGTAGGAGTTGTTCCACATGTAGATGTATTTTTGATGTATTTGTGAAAAGGAAGGTGATCTCCACGTCTTACTCCTCCACCATCTTGAAGGTCCCTCCTGTCTTTTTGTTTTGTTGATGGTTTCCTTTGCTGTGCAAAAGCTTTTAAGTTATGTCCCACTTGTTTATTTTTGCTTTTATTTCCTTTGCCCTATAGCAATACTTTTTTTGATCTATCACTATCTCCCCCTTTAGTATAAAAGAAGTCTGAATTCTAACTCGGGTAAGATGGTTCTTTGGAGCAATATCTACTATTCCTTGCCCTAACACCTCGTCTTTCAATTTATTGGCCTGTCATGTGGCAAGCAGTATAAGCTTGGACTTAGTAACACATAGAACACTTACCAAGATAGATAATATTCTGGACCATAATACAAGTCTTGAAAATTAAAATGTATTCATATTATACAAATTATACTATCTGTCAACAATGGAATAAAAATAGAAATCAATGAAATAAAATATCTCTGAAAAATCCACAGATATTTAATTATAACATACATATGTTTAATTATAACATATTTAATTATAACATACTAATAACCCATAAGTTAAAGAAGAAATCAAAATAGATATTAGAAAGTATTTTAGACTGAATAAAAATGAAAACAAAACATTTCAATATTTGTGAGATGCCTCTAAAGCATTATTTAGTGGTAGTTTTATAGCACTCAAATACTATTTTACAAAAGAAGAAATGTCTTGAAACATGACCTTAGCTTCCACCTTAAGAAACTAGAAAATATATTCCAGATTAAACCCAAAGTATGCAGAAAAAAGGAAATGATATGAATCATGATAGAAATCCATAGAATAGAAGATAGAAAAAATAGAGAAAAATCAATGACACCAAAAGCTGGTTTTTTGAGAAGTTTATTATAATTGACATATCTCTTGACAGACAACCCAAGAAGCAAGAGAGAAGACACAAATTACAAGTATCAGTAATGAGAGAGATGACATTACTCTAGATTCCACAGTTATTAAAAGGAGAACAAGAAAATTTTATGAAAAACTATATGCCAGTAAAGCCAACAACTTAGATTAAATGCACAAATAATTCAAAAGAAGGAAATTATTAAAGCTCCTTTAAGAAGAAACAGATAAGCTGATTAGCCCTATATTTCCTAGAGAAATTTAATTTGTAGCTAAAAACTTTCCCACAAAGAAAACTCTAGGCCTAAATGGCTTCACTGGTGAAGTCTACTAAACAGTTAAGGAAGAAATAATACCAGTTTTATATAAACACATTCAAAAATTGATACGGAGAATATGTCCCAATTCATTCTATGAGGTGGAATTACCCTGGTACAAAATTCAGAAAAAACATTATAAGAAACTAAAAACCAATATGTCTCAGAAACACATGCAAATATTTTTCACAAAATTTTAGCAAATCAAATCATTTGATAAATAAAAAAGATAATACCTCATGACCGATTAGAGTTTATTCCATGAATGCAGGTTTAACATTTAAAAAACTGTGAATATAATTTATCATATTAATAGACCAAAAAAGAAGAGCCCCATGGTCTTCCCTATAGAGGCAGAAAAAGCATTGATAACATCCATAAATTTATATTAGATGAAAGCCAGTATAAATTCTTAGCAAACTAGGAATGAAAGGGAAGTTCCTTAATCTGATAAAGTACATCCATGACAAAACTATAGCTAACATCATAGTTAATGGTGAAAGAGCAAGACAAGGATGTACACTCTCATCATTTATTTTCGACACTGTACTGGAGATTCCATCCACTGAATAAAGCAAAATAAATAAATTTAAATCATCCAAATTAGACAGAAAGAAGTAAAATTGTCTCATTCAAGGAACACCAGATAATCTATATTGAAAATCCAAAAGAATGTGCTAAAAAGCTTCTCAAACTAAATGAGTTTAACAAGTATGCAGGATATAAGATCAATGTACAAAAACTAATTTTATTTTTATATACTAGAAATGAATAATTATAAATTGAAATTAAATAACACCATTTACAATAGCATCAAAAATATGAAATACTTAGGGATAAGACTGATAAAATATGTGGAAGGCCTAATCACTGGAAACTATAGTTTTAATGACAATATATTCCTGAGAGAAATTAAAGAAGACTCAAATAAATGGAAAGACAGATATCCCATGTTCATGGGTCAGGAGACTCAATATTGTTAAGATAACATTTTTTTTTCTAATTTGATGAATAGATTCAATACAGTCCCAATCAAAATCTCAGCAGGTGGGACTTCCTTGGTGGTTCAGTGGTTAAGACTCTGCACTTCCACTGCAGGGGTGCGGGCTCGATCTCTGGTTGGAGAACATCCCGCATGCTGCATAATGTGGCCAAAAAATTAAAAATTAAAAAAAAAACTCAGAAGGCTTTTTTGTAGAGATTGAAAAAGTGATTTTAAAATTCATGTGGAAATATAAAGGGTCTAGAACAGCCAAAATAACTTTGAAAAACAAGAGCGCACTTGAAGGACTAATACTACTTTACTTTAACACTCATAAAGCTATAATAATCAAGAGAGTCTCTAGCGTTTTGGTTAAGACAGGCAAATAGATCAATGGATTGGAATGGAAAGTCCATAAATAGACCCATACATATATTGACAACAGATTTTAGGAAAAACTGAGAAAACAAAACAGTGAAGAAAGCATAGTTTTTTTTACCAAATGGCACTGGCTAAATTGGATATTCAAAATAAAGCTTGATCCATATATAAAAATAAACACAAAATGAACAATAGACCTCAATGATAAATTTAAAACTTCTAGGAGAAACCATAGGAGAGAATCTTTATGATCTTAGGTCAGGCAATGAGTCCTTAGATAAGATGCCTAAAGCATAATCCCTAAATGAAAACATTTATAAATTGAACTTTATCAAAATTAAAAATGTTTCTATTCAAAACATAGTGTTAAGAGAATAAAAGATAAACCACAGACTGTGAGAAAACATTTGCCAATTGTATATATGATAAAGGATTTGTACATAGAGTAAGTAAATAACTCTGAAACCCAAATAAGACAATACCCAACCAAATAAAAATGGGCAAATTATTTGAATAGACACTTCACCAAAGAAGATATACAGGAGGCACGTGAAATAAGTACATGAAAGGATGCTCAACATCATTAGTCATTAGAGAAATGCAAATTAAAACTATATTAAGATAGCACCACACACCTGTAAGAATTGCTAAAAATAAAAAGTCTAACCATACCAAGTGCTGGTGAGGATGTGAAAAAAACTGGAATTCTCATACATTGCTGGCAGAATATAAAATGATACAATGACCATTTTTTAAATTGTGACACATACGCTTGCTGTATAATCCAGTTATTCCAATTCTGAGCATCTACCCAAGAGAAATGAAAGCATAAGTGCATATGAGATATTGTATATAAATGTTCACATTTGTAATAGTCAAAAGCTGGAAAGAGCCCAAGTGTCTTTCAATAGGTGAATGTATAAACATATTGTAGGATATTCATACAATGGAATAAGTTCAGCAGTGAAAATGAATGAATTATAGATATATACAATGATATGAATGCATCCCCAAAAAATCATGAATGAAAGAAGGAAGAAATAAAAGACTATATTTTGTATTGTTTCATTTATGTAAGATACAAGGAAATGCAAACTAATGTACAGTGACAGTTGCCTAAGGAAAAGGAGAGGTAAGGAAGGGAGAAGAATTATAAAAAAAATCATGAAGAAATGTCTGGGGTTTTGGATATCTTGATCGTAGTAGTGGTTTCATGGGTGTAAACATTTAGACTTACAATATGGTAAACTGTAACTATGTGCAGTTTTCATGTAAACAGTAAATCTGTTACAAAAAAAGCACAATAAGAACAGTATGTAGAGTTTAAGGTTAATTAGACGTAGAACGGATAAATATATATAAAGCACTTAGCACATTTCCTGACCCTTATTAAGTATTCAGTAAGTTATGGTTATTATTGAGTTGTGAATCTTTCTTTGTGGATCCACAGTCCACTTGGGTTGAGGAACGCTATATTTCAACCTCAATTTCATGAAAGTTTAGAAACTGTGCTGGCAAGCGATGTGTCATCCCCATGTGGACGAAATAAGTGACTGAAACCCATTAAGGCTTCTATACAAACTTTTAAAATTCTGGCAGACAGGTGCGGAGGTCTCCTTGCCTAGCAGCACCCAGGACAAGCCTTGGATACTCCTTTCCTGTGGAGAATTATGGATATACCTCCCCTACAAACTGTCATTTTCAACTGCCATTAGAAACAGCCGTGTGGCTGACAGGGTCTTCATGCTCCAGCCAGGTGTCAGGCCTGTGCCTCTGAGGTGGGAGAGCAGAGTTCAGGACATTGGCCCACCAAGACCTCCTGACTCCACATAATATAAAACTGCGAAAACTCTCCCAGAGATCTCCATCTCAATGCTAAAACCCAGTTCCACTCCACTCAATGACCAGCAAGCTACACTGCTGGACACCCTATGCCAAACAACTAGCAAGACAGGAACACAACCCCACCCATTAGCAGAAAGGCTGCCTAAAATCATAATAAGGTCACAGACACCCCAAAACACACACCAGATGTGGTCCTGCCCACAAGAAAGACAACATCCTGCCTCATCCACCAGAACACAGGCACTAGTCCCTCCACCAGGATACGTACACAACCCACTGAACCAAGCTTACCCACTGGGGGCAGACACCAAAACCAACGGGAACTACAAACCTTCAGCCTAAGAAAAGGAGACCCCAAACACGGTAAGTTAAGCAAAATGAGAAGACAGAGAAATACACAGCAGATGAAGGAGCAAGGTAAAAACCCATCAGACCAAACAAATGAAGAGGAAATAGGCAGTCTACCTGAAAAAGAATTCAGAGTAATGATAGTAAAGATGATCCAAAATATTGGAAATAGAATGGAGAAAATAAAAGAAATGTTTAACAAAGACCAGAAGAACTAAAGAGCAAACAAACAATGATGAACAGCACAATAAATGAAATAAAAAATTCTCTAGAAGGAATCAATAGCAGAATAACTGAGGCAGAAGAATGGGTAAGTGACTTGCAAGATAAAATAGTGGAAATAACTATTGCAGAGCAGAGTAAAGAAAAAAGAATAAAAAGAATTGAGGACAGGGTCAGAGACCTCTGGGACAACATTAAGTGCACCAACATTCGAATTAAAAGGGTCCCAGAAGAAGAAGAGAAAAAGAAAGGGACTGAGAAAATATTTGAAGAGATTATAGTTGAAAACTTCCCTAATATGGGAAAGAAAATAGTCAATCAAGTCCAGGAAGTGCAGAGAGTCCCTTACAGGATAAATCCAAGAAGAAACACACCAAGACACATATTAATCAAACTATCAAAAATTAAATACAAAAAAAATTATTAAAAGCAGCAAGGGAAGAACAACAAATAACAGAAGGGACTCCCCATAAGGTTAACATCTGATCTTTCAGCAGAAACTCTGCAAGCCGGAAGCGAGTGGCAAGACATATTTAAAGTGATGAAAAGGAAAAACCAACAACCAATATGACTCTACTTAGCAAGGATCTCATTCAGATTTGACAGAGAAATTAAAACCTTTACAGACAAGCAAAAGTGAAGAGAAATCAGCAACACCAAACCAGCTTTACAACAAATGCTAAAGGAACTTCTCTAGGCAGGAAACAAAGGAAAA
Organism: Monodon monoceros; assembly: GCF_005190385.1. Classification (NCBI taxonomy): domain Eukaryota; kingdom Metazoa; phylum Chordata; class Mammalia; order Artiodactyla; family Monodontidae; genus Monodon; species Monodon monoceros. The sequence continues at coordinate 34,321,398 of NW_021703769.1, read as the reverse complement.
TGAAAAGATCTACAATAATAAGCCCAAAATAATTAAGAAAATGGTAATAGGAACATACATATTGATAATTACCTTAAATGTAAATGGATTAAATGCTCCCACCAAAAGACACAGGCTCACTAAATACATACAAAAACAAGACCCATATATATGCTGTCTACAAGTATATATAGGTCTGACCCACTTCAGACCAAGGGACACATACAGACTGAAAATGAGGGGATGGAAAAAGATATTCCATGCAAATAGAAATCAAAAGAAAGCTGGAGTAGCAATTCTCAGAGCAGACAAAATTGACTTTAAAATAAAGACTATTACAAGAGGCAAAGAAAGACACTACATAATGATCAAGGGATCAATCTAAGAAGAAGATATAACAATTGTAAATATTTACACCCAAAATAGGAGCACCTCAATACATAAGGCAAATGCTAACATCCATAAAAGGGGAAATCGACAGTAACACATTCATAGTAGGGGACTTTAACACCTGATTTTCACAAATGGACAGATCATCCAAAATGAAAATAAATAAGGAAACACAAGCATTAAATGATACATTAAACAAGATGGACTTAATTGATATTTATAGGACATTCCATCCAAAAGCAACAGAATACACTTTCTTCTCAAGTGTTCATGGAACATTCTCCAGGATAGTTTATATCTTGGGTCACAAATCAAACCTTGCTAAATTTTAGAAAATTGAAATTGTATCAAGTATCTTTTCTGACGACAATGCTATGAGACTAGATAACAATTACAGGAAAAAAATCTGTAAAAAATACAAATACATGGAGGCTAAACAGTACACTACAAAATAACCAAGAGATCACTGAAGAAATCAAAGAGGAAATCAAAGAATATCTAGAAAAAACTGACAATTTGTATGGAAACACTAAAGACCCTTAATAGCCAAAACAATCTTGAGAAGGAAAAACGGAGCTGGAGGAAATAGGCTCCCAGACATTAGACTATACTACAAAGTTATGGTCATCAAGATAGTATGATACTGGCACAAGAACAGAAATATAGATCAATGGAACAGGATAGAAAGCTCAGAGATAAACCCATGCACATATGGTCACCTTATTTTTGATAAAGGAGGCAAGTATATACAATGGAGATAAGACAGTCTCTTCAATACTGGGAAAACTGGACAGCTAAATATAAAAGAATGAAATTAGAACAGCTAAATTAGACAGCTAAATATAAAAGAATGAAATTAGAACACTCCCTAACACCATACACAAAAGTAAACTCAAAATGGATTAAAGACCTAAATGTAAGGCCAGGCACTATAAAACTCTTAGAGGAAAACATAGGCAGAACACTCTATGACATAAATCACAGCAAGATCCTTTTTGACCCACCTCCTAGAGATACGGAAATAAAAACAAAAATAAACAAATGGGACCTAATGAAACTTAAAAGATTGTGCACAGCAAAGGAAACCATAAACAAGATGAAAAGACAACCCTTAGAATAGGAGAAAATATGTGCAAATGAAGAAACTGATAAAGGATTAATCTCCAAAATTTACAAGTAGCTCATGCAGCTCAATATCAAAAAACAAACAACCCAATCCAAAAATGGGCAGAAGACCTAAATAGACATTTCTCCAAAGAAGATATACAGACTGCCAACAAACACATGAAAGGATGCTCAACATCACTAACCATTAGATAAATGCAAATCAAAACTACAATGAGGTATCGCCTCCCACCAGTCAGAATGGCCATCATCAAAAAATCTAGAAACACTAAATGCTGGAGAGGGTGTGGAGAAAAGGGAACCCTCTTGCACTGTCGGTGGGAATGTAAATTGATACAGCCACTATGGAGAACAGTATGGAGGTTCCTTAAAAATCTAAAAATAGAACTACCATACGACCCAGCAATCCCACTACTGGGCATATACCCTGAGAAAACCATAATTCAAAAAGAGTCATGTACCACAATGTTCATTGCAGCTCTATTTAGAATAACCAAGGACATGGAAGCAACCTAAGTGTCCATCAACAGATGAATGGATAAAGAAGATGTGGTACATACATAGAATGGAATATTACTCAGCCATTAAAGGAAATGAAATTAAGTTATTTATAGTGAGGTGGATGGGCCTAGAGACTGTCATACAGAGTGAAGTAAGTCAGAAAGAGAAAGACAAATACCGTATGTAACACATATATATGGAATCTAAAAAAAAAAAAAAAAGGTTCTGAAGAACCTAGGGGCAGGACATGAATAAAGATGCAGACATAAGAATGTACTTGAGGACATGGGGAGGGGGAAGGGTAAGCTGGGACGAAGTGAGAGAGGGGCATGTACTCATATATACTACCAAATGTAAAATAGATAGCTAGGGGTAAGCAGCCACATAGCACAGGGAGATCAGCTTGGTGCTTTGTGACCACCTAGAGGGGTGGGATAGGGAGGGTGGGAGGGAGACGCATGAGGGAGGAGATATGGTGATATATGTATATGTATAGCTGATTCACTTTGTTATAAAGCAGAAGCTAACACAGCATTGTAAAGTAATTATACTCTAATAAAAGTTTTTTTAAAAAAAAGCACATTGCCTCTGGCATCACCTCAAAATTAAAGATAAGAAAGAGAAAATGTAACAAAAATTCACAAATACATTAAGGTGACATCCCAAGTCTGGTTTTAGCTCCTAAATCAAGGAAATTTACTTCCCTTTATGTGCTCTATTGTTAAGCGTTTCTGTGTGTATAAAACTTCCCCCAATTCTTTCGGAATATAATACCTGATTTAAATGTACAGCTGCTAAGTAAGATGTCTTAGGTTGGGTTCCTGAGACGTGATCTGAACCCAACCAGCAACTGAACCTGAGACATGGATTTGAGTGCAAATAATTTATTTGGGTGGCCCCAGGGATGCTGATTGTTATTACATGTTATCTCAGGAAACACCTATAGTGGAGCAGGGAACTGACACCATGGAAGGGAAATCAGGCAATGAAGTTTACATCATCAAGCAAGTTACCACCGTGGGTAATTGCTGCTTCAGTGCAGCTGGGGAACTCTGGGAGACAGTGTAGAACACGCATTAGAGTTATGCCAACAGAGCAGCAAGGGAGATTGTGTATCTGTCTTCTAACCTCTGCTCCAACATTGGTTGGACCTTGCTTCCAGAACATTATCCTCCCTCCGGCATTTCTGGTTTGCCAAGAGCATGGGCCAAAATGAAAGCTCACAGGCAGAGAGCAGCAGGTGTTTGCACTAAGTAGGCTTCCTAGTGTAGGGTTGAGTCACAAGGGAGTAAGAGCAGGCTCTCAATAGCCTCAGCTACATAAATCATCCACCAATGTGGCATTCTTTCAAGTGTCCTTGCCAGTTAAATTATCTTTAGAGTCTATTTAAGCTGACCAATCTTTCCCAGCTGCTATTGAATGAATTGCTTCACCACATTTGGGTGTATGACTTCAATTTGTTAGTAATGCAGTTGGGAAATGCTGTGGGATTTCAAGATGCACTGCAGCTGTCCTATGCTTGTTATTACTGAAGACTAGTTCATAGGGTAATTGTGTGATCTGGATTATTACTGTACAGGTTTTCTTCCTAAAGGAGCCAAATCATTATGTCTAGGCACATTTGTCACATGTGTTTTATCTTTTAAAAAAATAGTTGTGGGTATTTATTACAACTCTGGTGATAATTCATTTTTCACTCTTTATCATGTTTTTAGAGCACTATTATGTTGCCATTTTCCATTTCCATTTTCTGGAGATGACATGTTTTACACAGGAAATGTGACTACAGAAAGATTCATTAGACCAGACATGCATTAGACCTTCTCCTAAATAACATGCTTTTTCTTTTCTATCACTCTTAATCAATAATATAATTTTCCTTATCCCAAATGAGAAACCAACATTAATGACAGTTGATCACAGAGATAAGAAATTTTATCATTATCAAGTGACTATTACAGGGAAATTTCCAAACCCAACTGAAAATTATATTAAAATGTTCAGAAGAGGGGAGGTGTTCAAGTATGCCTTGACCATCATTAGCAGGAATTTTATGAGAGTCTCAAACATCTAACTGGGCATGGAGCTAGTTGATTTTAAAGTCTCTTTCTACCCCAAGATTCTGGATTGCTTACAATACCCATGGAATTTTCTGTAATTAGGTGGCCTGTATTGGTTATCTATGCTGCATAACAAATTACCCAAAATTTAGGCAATAAGGCTTAAGGCAATAAACATTTATTATCTTACAGATTCTGTGGATCAAGAATCTGTGTGTGGCTTAACTGGGTCTTCTGTCTCAAGGTTTCTCACAAGGCTGCAATCATGTTATTAGTCAGGGCTCCACTGAGGGAAAATTTGTTAGTATTGTTGCTGATAGGATTCTGTTCACCACAGGTTGTTGGGCTGAGTCCTCCTTAAGTTCTTCATTAAAGTGAGCAAGAGAGAGAAAGCCAGAGTGGACAAGCAAGTTGAAACAATCTTTTGTTTTGTTTTGTTTTGAAACAATCATTTGTAACTTAACCTCAGAAGTGATATCCCATCACTTTTGCCATATCCAGTTTGCTGGAGGCAAGTCATGAGTCCAGCCTACACTCAAAAAACAGATTACATTGGGCATGAAATCCCAGAGGGAGAAGTCAGTAGGAGCCATTTTAAAGGCTCCTACAGGACCTGAAACTCCCCTGAGACAAAAGTATCTCTCTTCCCAGGCTGCCCCAGAAGCTGAAATTGTCACATGCTTTCTAGGAAAGGGTTTCCCATCTCCTGATCCCCAAATTATGTGAAATGCACATGTATTTCATGGAGCATTACTTTCAGGACCAGATGTGAGAATCCAGGATATAGATCATCTTCAGATTCATTACAACTGTGGCAGAGGCCATTTAGTTTTTCTTTAGGGTTGAAAAGTAGAGAAGAATAGTTAGTATTTTTGGAGGGTCCAAAATATGAAAGGACACTATGGTAGGAGAGAAGGTCGGCCCAATGACACAGAGCACATTGGGGAAAAGAAGGGACTCTCAAAGGAAAGTAGAAGTTAAGACAGTCTTTTGTGTCAGACTGTCCTGCCTTCAAGATTTCCAGGTGTGTCAGTTCTATGAAACCCAAGGTGATCAAGTCCTTCTTCTGCTTAAAAGTTTTCTTTTGGTTTCCCTTGATACATATAACATATAACCAACACTTCTTAGCTATTTAAAGCCCTTTCTCTTTACTGCTTTTTTCAGCCTGTTGTCTAATGACACATCCTCCTTTTTCCATTTCAATAAAACTGACACAGCTTACCCTGTGACAAAGTGAGAGAGTGGCATGGACATATATACACTACCAAACATAAAATAGATAACTAGTGGGAAGCAGCCACATAGCACAGGGAGATCAGCTTGGTGCTTTGTGACCACCTAGAGGGGTGGGATAGGGAGGGTGGGAGGGAGGGAAACACAAGAGGGAAGAGATATGGGAACATATGTGTAACTGATTCACTTTGTTATAAAGCAGAAACTAACGCACCATTGTAAAGCAATTATACTCCCATAAAGATGTTTTAAAAAATAAATAAATAAAACTGACACAAGGAATTGAGGAACTCCCCCGATCAAGAATGCCATACCACTTGTGTCCACGTACTTGCATTTTCATAGTTACATCAGAGTTCAGCGTCTAGCTCAATCTTTCCAGAGCACATTTATCTGGTTCCTCAAACTGGTGTGATTTTTATGGTTTATCCTATTAATTTGAAAAGTAATGCTGTGTTATCTTGAAGCCCCTCATTTATTATTGCTTTTATCTATTCATGTTATATAATTTTTCTTGTTTATGTCTCATTTCTCCAGATATAGTTTAAATTGTTTTGGGGAAAAGAACTTGCCATATGCTTTTTCTGTAGTTTTAGAGTTTTGCATGTTGATTGTTCCTGAAGTGAAGTTTAGATGTGGGTTCATTAAAACAAGCAAACAAAACAAAACAAAACAAAAAGTATCTTACGTAGACTTTGGTGTAAGTAAAATGGATCTACATTCTTTAACACTACCTAGGAGGAGGTCAACAATTTTTAAGCTTGACATCTTGTAGATCTGCTGTATCATCATGCATTGGTTGTGTGGTGCCCTCTGGCACACCTGGTCCATACAGAACACAACAGCCATGAGTGCAAGGATTTGGCCTGTTTCATTCACTGCTTTCTCCCAGGGCTTAGAATAGTGTGACTGGCAAATAATAGGCACTCAATAAACTCTGTTAAATGAATGAAGATCATGATTAATTGTTGCCATTAATAGTTAAATTCCTGACATTTGTGTTATAATTTTAAAAATTGAGATGTGACAAACGAGTGAGTCAAGAATACATTTATATCTATGAGAATTTCATGTATTAATTAGGTGGCGTCTCCCACCAGTGAGGAAATTAAGTATTCACTAAATGACTGGGACAATAGATTTTCCTTCTGGAAAAAATAAAATTTGAACCCTACCTCCCACCCACTACTCACAAAAATTATTTCCAGATGGGTTAAAATCTAAATATATAAACAAAACCTTAGCAAAAATGAGAACATATATTTATGACTTTGGTAAAGTCCTGAAAATGTTATAAAGAGAAAGTTTGATAAACTTTAATTATAAAATTTCAAAGTTAATTATTAAAATAATTATAAAATATATCATTATTAAATTTAAAATACAAGTCAGAAAATAGGGGAAATGATTTATCACACAAATTAAATAGATATCCAGGGCTTCCCTCATGGTGCAGTCATTAAGAATCTGCCTGCCGTTTCGATCTCTGGACTGGGAAGATCCCATATGCTGCAGAGCAACTAAGCCCATGAGCCACAACTACTGAGCCTGCACTCTAGAGCCCGCGAGCCACAACTACTGAGCCCGAGTGCCACAACTACTGAAGCCCGTGTGCCTAGACCTCGTGCTCCACAACAAGAGAAGTCACTACAATGAGAAGACCTTGCACCGCAATGGAGAGTAGCTCCCGCTCGCTGCAACTAGCGCATGCGCAGCAACGAAGACTCAACACAGTCAAAAATAAAAACAAATAAATAAATTTATATAAAAAAAGATATCCAGGATATATAAATGACTTTTTCAATTCAACAAGAAAGTACTTTCACAAAATATAGCTAAAAGATAGCTAAACATAATACCATAATAAACTTCAACAAATGTATTGCATTTCCTCTTTGAATGTCAAAAATAGAAAATTGAGAGGGAGGGAATACAGCTGGCCTGTAACCATACGGAAAATATGTTCAACTGCACTTGTTACCCAGGGAACCAAAAATTCAAACAAATTTAATGCAGTGATTTGTGCCGGCTTGGCAAAAATAAAAATGTTTGTTAGTACCCTGTTGACAAGGGTGGGAGATACATTAACTTTCATGCGTGATTAGTGAGAATAATTTGGCATGGTCTTTTTGGAGGATAATTTGGTACAATTTCTTAAAAATTAAGCTATGTATCCCTTGGACTTAAAAATTCTGCTTCTGGTTATGCTAGAAAAACCTGACACGTATGGAGAGAGGCACATACAAGGAAATGGTTAAATAAAACCTTTCCAATCTCTCCTCTGGAATAACTATACACAGCAGTTAAAGAGCGACTAATAATTCCTTATGTTCTATAAGGAAAGATCTCTGAAACATTTATTTCTAAGTGACCCGTACAGTGATATAAACATATGAAACTATTCATATATCAAAAATCCCTATATATTTACATTTCTATAAGGTCTTCCTTTGAATTTCCAGTAGGAAATTCATAGAGGAGGAAATGCAAATGTCCAATATATGTAAAATATGTTCAACTGCACTTGCGTTCTATATTTTTATAAACATCTGAATGCATCCACACACATCCACACACCCTCACAAACCTGCATATACACATCAAAAAAGCGATGAAAGAATACATACATGGTGGAAGGGTTGGTATTGGTGACTATTCAAAACGCTTCCATTTTATTTGCTATTTTAAACACAAAATTTGGCAAGAGAATCCATGTATTAATCCATATAATAAAAATAAATTAATTTAAAAGCCTTGGGGGGATATAAATTAATTACTAATTGAAAGCATTCTACTAAACAAGATTTTAAATCCCTATTACTCAGTTTCCTCCAGGCCTGCCTATGGGAGGTCAGACAGGCGTTTCCAGAAAGCGGGAAAGATGGAGATGCTTATGACATCAGAGTTTTTTCTCCCTCAGTGTCTCAGGTCCTTGATAACTGTCTGCTCATGCTCTGACCATAGTCAGTGATTTCCTAGGGCTGGACAGACGTGAGAACGCAGCTGCTGGACCTCTCTGAGAGTCAAAGGAGTTCACGACCAAAGTCCTCCAGCAGAGCACAAATTGCCCAGGAACTAACTAGTCATAACTAACTAAGTCAATTTCTGAAAAATTGACCATTTTTCATAAATGGACTTAGAATGCCATCCTTTCGATTGAAATTCTATTTTTAGAATCTTTGTATAATAAAAGAATGTCTTTTCAATGACAAAAATTAATTCTGAATAATGATTTAATTCCCAATTTTCCTATTGCTTGCTGGAATAAACATATAAAGACAAAACAAAATTTTCATTTCGGAAAATTACCATATTCATTTTTAAATAATTTTAATGTGAAATATCAAACAATGTGTTCAAAACCCCTCTAAAAATGTAGGCCAGATCTACTAGTAAGCATCCTAAAGGTGCTCTTTTTGACAATATAAAGTTGTCCATGATTGGCTGATCTCTGTCTTTGTTTCCTTTTATTTTTTTTTAAGTAATTTTTGCCAAGTGCATTATCAATTACTGGGGACCAGTTTGTACCAGTTCCCAATACTTTACAGGTTGAAATCAATTCCTTAAATATTGAGAACTGATTCTGCTTTATGGTTTGCATTCTTTTGTAGTGTCTCATGCTTTCTAAAAGTGTTTGTATATGCTTTTAACTATAATGCTGCTTCAGTCTTTTAAAATAATGATAATGGATTTTTTTTCCATATATCAAGGGTTACTCAAGTGAGTGGGAAGAAAAAGTTACTTGAGTCCATGACTTTTCTCCAAAATGGCTGCTTCTAGTTGGCATTTATAAAATTTACCAAAGTAGGAGATATAAAACTTACACTTCATGATAAAGAAAATGTGTTTCAAAGGCCTGTTGGCTATTTATAACTTTGGCAAAATCACAGATATCTGAGTTATATCAAATGAAAAAGCCAGGAGCTGACTAACCTTGGTTATCTCTTCCAAGTATGCAAGAGGCTTGCTTCTGATAAATTCTGTCCTGAAACTCATTTAAAGAATCCTTGCAGGCCTACAAACTGAGTTTGTTTGGTGAGTTGCACACAAATTATCCACGTTCTTACTCTAAGCTCTGATAATGAACAATGGGTGTTTATATTTGTGTAAAATTAGAAACAATATACTCATGGCAAAAATCTCATATATTTTCTACAGCTTTTCCAACCTAAAAATTGTACATGAGTTCTGTAACAACAGTAATATCATTTTTGTCTTTCTGTCCTGGTACTTGGCACTGTGTCTAGCACGAGGTGGGTACTGAGCAAACCGATATTCATGATGCATTAATGCTGAATATGCATTGTTCACATGTATGCACATATATGTATTATTATGTACATGTGTGTATTATTATGTGCCATGATTTTTAGTGAATATAGTATAAACTGAGATTTATATGTGGGAATGTGGGCCTACACCTACAAGGGGGCTAACTTTGGAGACTGAATCAAGCCCTTTCAGCCCTCTAAAGTCTATCCACCTAAGCTTCAGAGAGCCTGCAACTTGGTTTTCTCTGCCAATCCAATACCTGGACTGATAAAAGTGGTTTTTGAAAAGTGTGTTTTAAATACTCATCACTGAGGCAAATTTGCAATGCTCAGTCAAAGGAAGGTGCTTCAAGAAGGGAATTGCTTGATTATCAGAGCAAACTGAAGATGGAAGAGGCAAACAAATTTGTACAAGGAGCTCCAGGTCTTCTGGAGGAAGGAATCCAGATGTTTTCTGCTAAGTGAGGTTCCAGTCAGAGAGAATAAGAAGGCTGAACCAAGGTGACAGCCACTAAGACCCAGTAGCAGGGGAGGGCTACAGATAAATTGAAATAAAGTTACAAGTCTGAAGAGAAATTCACAGGTCCAATGTTTGAGTTTAGCAGGTGATCAGTGTAGGAAGAGTCTAGGCTAAGAGTTCTTTAAACAGCAACACTAGCCCTTCCTTAAGCCAGAGAGGTCACTGTGCATGAACTGAAAGGGGTTGTCACCAAAAATCCTCATAGCCAGAACTTATGTCTCTTCTCAGTGGATCCTGCCATACTAAGAATGTTTTCAGCTATGGACTTTGATGGTCGCAGCAGAATAGGTTTCCTCCCCAGCCATCAAGGATCCTTTTACTAGAGTGGATAGCATCTCACCTGCCTATGAGACATCTGTCTGCATAAGAGTATCACTAAAGGCTTAGTCACTCCTAGAGTCTTCATCAAAGAACATCCAACAGCAAGTCTCTCTCCAACACTCTGAATCTAATGGCACCTGGAGAAAACTTTTGGGTATGGAGCTAAAAGAACTCCAACCCTCCCATCATGGTGTGAATTCAATCTTGAGGAAAATCTAGCACCATAGTGTCACCCTACCACTGATGGTTGCTTCAAAATTAGAAGATGGAACTTCTACTGGCAGCCAGCACCCCTCCAACACTGTAAGGCCAAAATGAACAGGAATGCTCTCTCTCTTTTATATTTATGAGCACCATAGATTCCTGGTCTTAATAGAGTGGACTGGAATTGTGGAGGAAAGTAAACTCACTTCAGAACTTCTATTATTGACAGTGGGGAATAAAACGTAACAGTCCGGGGACTGAATAAATATTATTTGTAGTCACCAATTTAATGATAATAAGATGGTTTTTAAAGTTGCCCAATTTAGTAAATTTTATTAAAAGGCTACAAGAAAAACCATGAGTGTTTATAAGTATGTATGGTAGATGAGTTCTGCTAACGTCCTGAATTTTTCACACTTCCTGGCATCTACATACTGTGGTAGTGCATGCTTGCACTGATTTTGGCTTTGGACAGGTAGTTATTGACCCAAGCTCTGCGCTTGGGTATTTTCACTTCCTTGGACCCCTGCCACAACCACAAGAACATGTGTGGATTAAACTGGGAAGGATGAGACATGTGCTTGGACCTGATCTGTCCCACTGAAGTCATGTTACATCATCCAGTGCTCAGCCAACCCAGAAGTTGACATCAGACACAAGGGTGAGCCTGGCCAAGATCAGCAGAACCATTAAGCTAAGCTCTACACCCATATGAAATAACAAGTGGTTATTGTTTTAAACCACTAAGATTTGGAGTGATTTGTTAACCAGGAGTAAGTGATACAGCATGCGATCAGATTACAGCAATGAACAATGAAGTTATGAGTTAAATAAAGAAAGCTGATAGTAAGGATTATTTGTCTTTGAGTCTACATTTACATATAAACAAAACGACTGCTAAATTAATGTTAAAATAACTTTAATGTTAAAATAATTAACATTAATTCATTAATTACTGTTAAAATAGCCAATACTCGTAATACCACCTTTCCAGCCTGACATGTGACATGTGATAAGACTTCTAAGCAAGAAGATTTCCTCACAGACATTTTTACTAACCAGTCAGAAATGTTGTCTTATATTAATTTAGGCAGTTTTCTGAAAATCTCTCAGTTTCTCTCTTTGGCAACCCTCATACATTGAGGAAACAATTGCCACACATGATCATTTTTATTTTTAACACTTTTTCTTTTTGGAAAATAATACCAAAAAATACAAGGATAACAAACATTTTTGCACCCATCACCCCACATTTAAACATGCTTACATTTTGTATAAATAATAATTTGTTTAAAGAAATAAAATATCAAAAATATGCATAAAAAGAAAATAATAAAATTTGGTTTCTCCTGGAATCACTTTTCTCTCTTTTCCCAAGATGATAGCTATCATGAATTTAGTGTATATTTGGTCAGTTTTTAAAATAATAATAATTATTATTAGTATTATATATTATAATATTATTTAATCCATTTTATTTTTGAATGGTGTTTTAAAATATTATTAATAAATTACATAAATAATATCATATTGTGTATTATGCCTTTCAACTTGGTATTTTCCTCAATGTTCTTTTCTGAAATTTATCTAAATATTATAGATCTAATTCATTCATTTAACTGCTGTATATAATTTCAAAGCATGACTATAACATTTGACTACTGATGGATATTTGGGCTGTTTCCTATTTTTCATGACTGCAAAAAATACCAAAATATGTACCTTTGTTCATATCTTCTTGAGAATTTACCTAGAAATGAAAATTCTGGGTCTTACTTATGCTTTTTTTTTTTTTTTTTTTTGCGGTACACGGGCCTCTCACTGTTGTGGCCTCTCCCATTGTGCAGCACAAGCTCCAGACGCACAGGCTCAGTGGCCATGGCTCACGGGCCCAGCTGCTCCGCTGCATGTGGGATCTTCCCGGTCCGGGGCACGAACTCGTGTCCCCTGCGTCGGCAGACGGACTCTCAACCACTGTGCCACCAAGGAAGCCCTAGTTATGCATCATTTAATTTTTACCAAATTGTGATTTTCAGAGCAGTTGTGATAACTTACACTTTTAACAGCAGTGCATTTGAATTCTCATTTCCACAGGCCATACTAGACTTTATCAAACTTTTAAAGTTTGTGTCAGTCAAATAGGTATAAGATATTACTTGTTCTTTAAGTTTCATTTCCCTGAATGTTAGTGAAAATAACCATTATTTCATCTGTGTATTGTCAATGCAGGTTTCTGTTCCATGAATTACCTGATCATTTCTTTTGCCCATTTTGAGTGATCCTCATAAAACGTTAACATAAAAATGTTAATTGGTACGACTTTCTTATGTACTAACCTTTCTAAATACTAAGGCTTTGACTACTATATGTGTTGTAATGTCTTGTCTCACTCTGACCATGTCTATTTGTTCATGGTATCTGTATTAGCTATCTATCACTGTGAAACAAATTACCACAAATTTAGTGGATTAAAACAACACATGTGTATTATCTTGCAGTTTCTGTGTGTCAGGAATCTAAACATGGCTTAACTGAGCTCTCGGTGGCAGAGCTTCTTACAAAGCTACAATCAAGGTGTCACGCAGGGCCAGCGTCTCATCTGAAGGGCCGGCTGAAGAAGGATCAGCACATTGACATGGTTTTTGGCAGTATTCAGTTCCCTCTGGGCTGGACTAAGAGATTCACTTCTTTGCTGGCTGTTGAAAAAGCAACATGGCAACTTGCTTCATCAAAGCAAGCAAGGGAGAGAAAGTACTGGCAAGACAGCAGTCAGAACATTTGTAATCTAATCACAGAAATGACTTGCCCCGGATGTTGGACATTACGATTGGTTAGAAGCAAGCTACTCCAGAACAGTATGGATGTTCCTTAAAAAACAAAAAATAGAATTACCATATGACCCAGCAATCCCACTACTGGGCATATACTCTGAGAAAACCATAATTCAAAAAGAGCCATGTACCACAATGTTCATTGCAGCTCTATTTACAATAGCCAGGTCATGGAAGAAACCTAAATGCCCATTGACAGATGAATGGATAGAGAAGATGTGGTACATATATAAAATGCAATATTACTCAGCCATAAAAACTGATGAAATTCGGTCATTGTAGAGACGTGGATGGATCTAGAGGCTGTCATACAGAGTTAAGTAAGTCAGAAAGAGAAAAACAAAGATCATATATTAACGCATATATGTGGAACCTAGAAAAACAGTACAGATGAACCAGTTTGCAGGGCAGAAATAGAGACATAGATGTAGAGAATAAACGTATGGACACCATGGGGGGAAGTGGGGGGGTGGTGTGATGAATTGGGAGATTGGGATTGACATATATACACTAATATGTATAAAATGGATAACTAATAAGAACTTGCTATATAAAAAAATAATAAAATTAAAAAAAAAAAAAAGAAACAAGCTACTCCAGGGGATTACCCAAAGTGATGAACACCAAGAGAAATGGAGATTAGGGGACAATTTCAGAACTTACCTACTGCAGTGTCTTATTTGTAGAGAATCTTTTAATTATGATGCAATTCAACCTGTCAATCTATTACTTATGATAATAACTTGTTTAAGATTTTACATTTTCCTTTATCTACTTATTCAAACATTACTCTATATTCTGAGATAATAAAGAGAATAAGCTATACTTTTATAGGTTTACTTTTTTCCAAGCTAGTCTTTACCCAGTTTTGTTGCATTTTATGATATGAATTTTAGATTACTTTTTTCCATATAGAAAACCAAATATACTAATACATCCTGTCCTCCAGATTTTCAAATCCTTATTTTTTCTCATATCAAAGTCCCATGCATGATTTTGTTTCCTTCTGTTTTATTCTATTTATTTATTTAGTCACCACTACTACACAGTTTTAAAAGAAATTATCTTAATTAGTATATCTTTATCATGAATCTTAATAATTGACAGTCCTCTTTCTCCTACTTGTTCAAAATGATCTTAGTTATTCCTGTACTTTTCTTCTTCTATACAAGTTTTAAAATGTGTTTGTCGGGCTTCCCTGGTGGCGCAGTGGTTGAGAGTCCACCCGCCAGTGCAGGGGACACGGGTTCGTGCCCCGGTCCGGGAAGATCCCACATGCCGCGGAGCGGCTGGGCCCGTGAGCCATGGCCGCTGAGCCTGCGCGTCTGGAGCCTGTGCTCCGCAACGGGAGAGGCCACAACAGTGAGAGGCCCACGTATCACCAAAAAAAAAAAAAAAAAAAAAAAAAATGAGTTTGTCAAATTCCTTGATGAATTGCATTTACTATTTTATTGGAATTGATTGTATTCCCTGTTATGGCTAGCACAAAAAGAATAGACATCTTTTTATACTGGATTATTTCATCCAAGATATGATATATCTAACCATTTAATAAGGTCTTTCTTTTGGTCCTTTAATTTTTTTAAAACAATTTTCTCCAAAAAGGGCTTGTATGGCTTTTTTTTTCAGATTATTTATTCAAATTTATTTATTTAGATACCTAGTAACTTTTGTTACCATTTTGAATTATCTTTTAAGTAGATAGATTTTATATACATACATATATCCCAATCCTCTGTTTGAGTAAAGTCTGGGTTGTCACAACATTGGTTTACAAAAATAGAAGAGACATTGCCTGTACAAGGTATCAGCTCTCTTCAGTTTGGCTCGGTTTTCTGGTATGGGAAGACTGATTCAGTGTAATTTCTCTTGTTAACTGGACAGAAACAGATAAGAATTGTTCCATGAAAATGTGAGTACAAGGAGTGTCATTTTAATTTATTGCTAAAATTAAATTAGAAAGTGTGTTAGGCCCTCTCTAGTGGAGATCTAGTATCAAATTCTTGCAGCTTCATGAACATTCCAGAGCTATGGATCTCAGATTTCCCCTCCTGTGTAAGTAGGAATCATGGGGTTTTAAACTTTGATTTGGTTCTTGCTGCTGTTTGTCCTTAATGCAAAAGGCACCAATCCGTTGAGCCATGCTGTGTTGGGATTCTCTTGGTCCTACAAAGGCTTATACTATACTCTTTCCATGCTCAGATTGACTATAGGGTCTCTTAGGCTAGGCTTCTAAGGATTCAACCCATAGCAGCCAGTCCTTCTCCCCAAAGCCCTGTCACTGCAAAAGTAATTAGCTGCATGCACCCACCTCTTAGAAATTCCAAAACATTTCCTCCTCTCTGTTCTAGTGAGACATTGAAAACTGACACCACTCTCCTTTCTTGGCCCTCTGAGAGTTTATTAGATTCCATCAAATTTCAAAGCATGATTTGATGGCTTACGTGGGCAAGCCTGATTTTGGTTATGCTAAAGACTTGTCCACCTTTCCAGAAGGTGGACTCATTCTTGATAATTCACATTTCCCTATCTCAGCTCTTGGCCCCTCACCCACAGAGTCAAGTGTGGGATCTTCCTGCTACAGAACAGACACGCATACACACACACACACACACACACACACACACACGTTCACAAATTGAGTTCTCGCTGGGTCTTCTGTCACAGTTTTATTTTTCCACATTCTTGCTGATGATAAGTGATTTGAAGCATTTAAAGAGGACCTAAAATAGTCAAAATCAGGATGAAATTTTAGAGACAACAGACTACAGTCTAAAGAAAGCGTGTGTTTGTGGAAGATTACTTTTGCTTCTACCCAGAGATACACATTCACGCTCCTCTTCTATTTGGGAAACTTTTGTGAAATATTTGGGAAACACTGACATTGGTGATCTCATGCTCTTGTTTTAAATTTCAAACTAACTCAAGGCAAAGGTGATGTTACCCTTTTTTCAGATGAGGAAGCTGAGGCTTTAGAACTGTTAACAAACTAGCATCCTAGATTGAAGTGGGGAAATTAGGCAGTCCCCTTGACTTTGAAGTCCATGTTCAAACCCGTTGTGTTATAATGTTTCCTTTGCTCACATACTCTGGATTGTAAAGCATAAAAATATTAAAAATGATAGTACATTTATTATTTTTGTATTGGGACCTTGGTTGTTTAGAATTGGATTAATCACAACCCTTGGTTTGTGACACTGTCATGTATAGCTTACTTTTATGGTTATATTATTTATTTAATAATAAATCAGCCAACTACCAAAACAAAAGCTGAACTTCTGATAATAACCTATCCAAATATGATCCCTTCCCATCCCATCATTACCTCTCATCACAGCAGACAACCACCATCCTGAATCCTATGTTCATAATTTCCTTTGGTTTCCTCTCCTTGACCCAATATTTGAAAGATATTTACTGATGGTTTTCAAACTTTCAACCTTTTTTTAAACATTTAAAACTTTAATCCAGCAGAAGTTTAGTTTTGAATAGGGTATGAGAAAGAAATCCAACTTCATTATTTTCCAAATAACCAACCACTCTTCCCAGTTCTGTTACCGAACAGTCCATTCATTTCTCTGCTGTTATAGAGCAAAGTTCATTGTTTACTGAGGTCTCTTTCTGTGTTTTTGTTAAATTTCACCATTTAATATTTCTCTTCTTATGTCATTACCTCTCTGTTTTAAATTCCATAGCTCTACTATATATCTGGATTCCTGATACAGCAAGTCTTCTCTCTGCTTCAAAAGGATCTTCAAACAAGTCCTGAGTATTCCTGGCCTATTATACTTCCATGTAAATTTTAGTATTATCTGTTTCCAGGAAAAGCTCTGTCAGGATCTAATTGTATTTACATTGAATATGTAGGTAACTGGGGGGAAATTAGAGTATTTATAAAAACTCTTTTTAATCATAAAAATAAATTCTCTCCATTTATTTATAACGTCTTTGGTATATCTTAGTACAACTTTACAATTTTCTCTGTGGAGGTTATGCATATTTTCTGTTCAATTTATTCCTAGGTCCTTGGTATTCTCTGATGTAATTGTATATGGTACCTTTTATTAAAATTATGTTTTCTAGGTATTTGCAACTGTTGTATAAATATGCAAATGACTTTTGATTATTAATTTTATAACTAATGACCTTAATCAACTCTATTACATCTCATGTGTTTGTGAACTCTTGTGGTTTCTATGACTCATGCAAATAGTGAAAGAAACATCCCATGAAACTAGTGAAAAATGTAATTCTTAACTTTCAAATCCTTATATCTCATTTCTTTTTCTTCTCTTACTACACTAGACAAGACCTCCAATATAATTAGTAAAAGTAATGATAGTAGAGATCCTTATAATTAATTTGAAAGAGGATATTTTAAATGTTCCTCCATTTAGAATGATGGCTTATCTAGTTTTAGTTGTTTCTTTCAATTTTTGGCAGAACTTAAAATTGTCTTCTACTCCAATTTTAATGAATAGTTTTTTTTTTAAGTCATGAATGGTTACATATTTTGCAAGTGCTTATTCTACAACTATTAAAATGATTACGTATTTTTTCTCTTAACATGATGAAATATATATATTCTTATAGCTTAAATTCATATTGGTCATGGCATATTATTTTTATACACTGATTCAATTTGCATACATTTTGTTTAGGATATTTGTATCTATAATCACGAGTCAAATAGATCTGTAAATTTTCTATATTACTCATTCATAATAGAGTTCACCAAAGTGTGCCCAGGGACATTAGTCTTAAAAGATGCCCCATACAATAAAGGTTACACTGTCATCTCAATATGACAATTTTGTATTTGGTATCACCCTTCTTGGGGATTTACAACATATATTAATAGTGCTAAAAAGTCTCATGGTAGAAACATGTGTATTTAATTCTGTTTCCCTATCCAGTTTGACTCCAAAACTCTTTCTCCTGCAAAGTGCCCTGTTGAGAGTACAGGGAAATGCAGAGTTAATGGGAACAGAAAACTTTAAAAAGCAATAAAAAGGATTCCTTTGAACTTTATGGACTGAATTTCTATTTTTGGTGCTATGGGCAATACCCCAGCAATGGGGGTAAAATAGCAGATTTGTCTTGTTTTAGCTTAGATAGTAAAATTCTAATCCAGTTCAGTATTAACCCTGATACAATTGCACAGAAAGTTTATTTCATACCATTAATTTTGATCAGGGATCTGCAAAGTTTGGCCCAGAACACGGGCCAAATCCAGCCCTTCCTGAAATAAGAGAGCCAAACTGGGTTTCTTATTTAACCAAGACAGCTAGCTAACGTAATACAACTTACCCCAAGTATAAATGGACACAGTGGCAAGTACTATCATGTCCAACACAGTAAAACTACACATTAGTATGTGCAGTAGGCATTGTTGCTCTCCCCGTCTCCACCCCCTCAGATCCCCTGTGTTCTGTGTGTTTTGTTCCTGACAGCTCAACTTTCCTGAAAGGACCACCATTAGGCAATTTTATCAGGTCCCTGGGGAGTCAGAAGTCATTGGGTTTTCCTGTTTCCCTAGAGACAATCTGTAACCAATGACTGCCTGGCACAGGAGTATAAAAGCCACTTCCTTTAGAACATTTATTCTGCAAAGACAGAGAGACCACCAGCTATGATACAACCTACCCTAAGATTTGACCAAGATTCAGGGAGAACACCTAACTTAAGCTGTGGTCCTTGAGACCACAGTGATCCCCAGAGAGAGAGAGGAATTGCTGGATTAAATGTACAATGTGTGTGTACAGTTATCTTGAGCAGGGGTCAACTCTAGTGTGTGACTTAAGCTCCAGAGCTCCCACTGCGATCAGGCCAAGAATTGGACTTTACCTGAAATCATATGTTTGCTTAGCTTTCTCCCCTCTCTATTCCATTTCTACCACTGTCTTACTAGTTTCCCTTCAGAATGCTCACTTAAGAACTCATTTGCCTATGTATCCTGGTCTTAGGCTTGCCTATGGAGAAGACAATCTAAGACATGTCAGACACTGTGTCAAGTGTCATTACCTAATAGGCTTCATTCCCAGCTCCTAGTTTTTGGCCCTGTGTCACTTGTTGATACCATGGCTAATCTGAGATGTACTCCAGATCAGATGTACATGGATCTTTGTGACTAGTCCTCCTGTCACAAGGGGGGGAAACGGTACCAGGAGAGAAGACCTACGAAATTGTTCCTACTTTAAATAATTTTAATATGCTTCTTTCTCTGACTCATGTATAGCTCCTGCTAGACAAAGTTACCTGAATTTATGAAAATTTTGATATGATTTAATCCATAGATTTGACACAACTTCATTACCATCTGTTGCTCTTTATAAGAACTAAGTAATATCACTAAATCACAATGCATTCATGGCTTGTTCCTTCCCTGTTATTTATCTTTCAAAGATATAGCCAAGTAAACAAATGGAAGAAGAAGAATGGAACTAAATAAAAATATGAGCTACTGTCCCTTTTGATGACTAGTTAGATGTTATAACGGTCAATTCATTAATGGAGAAACTCCCACATAATCAGATGAGGCTTTGCTTTCAAGATTGACCTAAGTAATGAAAGGTTGAAAAATAACTGAGCAGAGAGTTTCTGGAATGAGATTCCCCTCACTTGTTTGTGTTTCCCAGGAAATATATATGACTGGCCCCAGAACAAAGACACAGCAAAGGAAGTAAAAATACTTATATTCTCAAAGACTAATAACAATGTCTGTTTTGAATTTTTATTCTTTTCATAAATTGGAGAATAGTGTATAAATTATGAGTAATCTAATGAAATTAAGACTGTTTTCTTCTCTGTTCAAAAGAGCTGCAACAGCCTATGAGGGCGGTACTTCATGTTCTCAATCTCCACTTTTTCAGATGAACAGATCTTATGTCACATTTGTCCTGGGTCCTGTTTCTCCTTAGTCATCATGTAGTGGTAAAGGGCAGTTTCTAGATCCATACTTACCAGCTTTGAGACTTTGGGAGAGTTTCCTAATTTCATTTTTTATAAAATGAAACTAGTTATAGCAACTTTATAAATTGGTCCTCTGACAGAAGTGGCTCACTTCCAAAGATAATTTGTTTAATTAGGTTACACTATATAGCAGTTACTAATATTTGCAAATTGTTTCTTCACAATTTGATTTGAGGTAGGCAGTACATTTTACAGCTAAAGAGGAAGTCAATCCAGTTTTTGACAGGAGTACTCTTTTTTTTTTTTCTAATAGATCTTTACTGGAGTATAATTGCTTCACAATATTGTGTTAGTTTCTGTTGCACAACAAAGCGAATCAGCCATACGCATACACATGTCCCCATATCCCCTCCCCCTTGAGCCTCCCTCCCATCCTCCCTATCCCACCCCTCTAGGTCATCGCAAAGCACTGAGCTGACCTCCCTGTACAATGCTGCTGTTTCAGTACTCTTGATGTTCCAGGGATAAGAAGGAAGTCATCACACTTTTTATGGATCATCCTTCTCCTTCTTTTTTTTTTGAGGACAGAAGTCATGCTTTTTTTTTTTTAATCATCTTGGTCATTTTAACGAGTGTTCTGTTTTCTAGCACTTAGTAGTGTGTTCATCATACACTACTCTTGGGTGTGCTTGTGTTAAGGGAGCTGCAGAGTGCTGGTAATAAAGCAAGTTGAAATGAATATGAGTTTTATTAGGTAAGTAAATATGATTTGGGAATATAATTTGATGGGGTTAATTTTTTAACTAAAAGTCCATTTACTACCTGCTATGTAATCTGGAATCCACAGGTTATAATTAAGACCACTAAATATGCCTTCTCATATATGCCTCTGTAATAGCTTCTGTCTTTAATTCTACTTCCTTTTTCCTAATTTTAACATGAGATGAGAGAAATATTATAATTTCATACAAAATGTATAAACATAGTATTGTTGCTAAGTGCAATCTGAGATCATTCTTATAAAATGAAATTTTTTGTGATGCTCTGGAAATCCACTGGCTAAAAGAGAAACACTATAAAACAAGTCAAATACATGGAAAACAGCCTTTTCCTCATGCTAATGGCTCTCTCCCATCACCAGTTATTGAATATATCTCCTTCAGTCATCATATTCCACCTTAAGCTTGGTAATGCCTGGACAAAAAAAGCAACGCAAAGTGAATTGTGTTTTTTTCAGACTGCTTCTTCCTACATTTTAAAATCACTTCAATTTTATGATAATGACATAAAATGAAATATCATTGACCCAGAAAATGTAATATTATTCTAAATTTATCGAAGATAAAGCAGAGCCCTAAGCATCTTAAGAAAGAAAATTAATAAAAGTGTGAAATTGTAGGGCTTTTGCATTTCAGTAAGATGTTCTTTAGTAATTCCTGTCACTTATATATACACACAGGCATAGTTTTCGGTGCTGCTCAAACATGACTCCGTTGGCTAACACAAAATCAATTAAATGTACCCCATCCCATCTGTCTTCATCTGGGTTCCTGCCTTAGCAGACTCTATGACAAAGATTTGAGTGGAGGAAGTTTATTTGGAAGGTGGTCCAGGAGGTAACAGGGTACTGGTGGCATCTACTCCACAATCCAAACAGTCGTGTCTTAGGATGTCCTAGAATAAGTACAAATGAGAAATAATGTGATTCACTAAGAATTTAATCCTGCAAGACCTCTCTTATTAGTGATGCCGAAACTCTTATATGTACCTCTATCACGTAAAATTATCACAACATACTTTAATTATTTGTTTTATCTCCAGTTCCTGCTTTCTCTACCTTCTCCGTAAAACCTTCTCTGACTGCCTGACATCAAGAAATCTGTCTCCTTTAAATCCACATGGTACTTATTGTCTGTATCAGTTATTTGCAATAGCCATGTCCTACTTTGTAATATTATTTTTACATTTATGCACCCATTTTCTCACATTTTGATATATACTTCTACAGGCCAGTACCTAGCACTTAGCAGACATTCAAAACTACTTTGCTTATCCTACTGTAAATAAAGGAAATGGTTGGTTCCCAAAGTTTAACATCTAAGAATTATAAATTTACTTGCCCTTAATTTTAATAAAAAGAGTTAGAGTTCTTAGAAAATAAGAAGGAAGCCAATATACAATGAACAGTGAGTAGTAGTAGCATTATAAATATTTCTATGAAAAATAAGTTTTCAAAAATTAAGAATGCACAAATATATTTTTGAGCTTTTCAATACTTATTTAAATCTTCTAAAATAATGCGTCTGCAACTACTCTCTGAAGGTTACCTATGTTGCCATTTAAAAACTGAAAATATTGTCTTTATACTTAAATCTGATTATTTCCTCAAAAAGTTTACATCCCAGTGAAGATTATCTTTCACTCCAAAGTCATTCTCTCCAGTTACAATATCATTTTATGGCTCTTGCTTTGGTAAAAATGAAGTCTGAGAGTTTCTGTTGTGATACATCTCAGTTTTCTTCTGAGATGCTATAGCTCCCGCCTCCCATGCCCAGCTGAAAGCCTGTTACCTTCTCCAGTGATGTAAGCTATGGAAACGAGTAGCTGGATTGCTACTGATCTAGGTCTTGCAGCCTCAAAATATGGTGGCCTGGCAGGAGCCCAAAACTATGGAACACCTTCCTGGCAGCTTCGGTCAACCAATGTGATTGTTTACAGGACTAGGATGGTTTTAGCCCACTCTTAAAATTCAAAGCCATGGCCAAAAGTTATTATGTACCTCCATATTTTTCAGCTATTTCAAATATGAAAGCCACTTGTTTTTGAAGACTGTGGAAACTTCACTCACATGATCAACTTTCGCTCAAAGAAATACCATAGTGTTGCTCATCTCTACTGCACTCTTGGTGGTTTATTTTTTAAAAGGTTTGTTTATATCTTGCAGTCTTCAGTAGAGTGAGAAATAAATTCAGAACTTCAACAAAGTGAGAAATAAACTTTGAACTCCAGTAAAGTGAGAGAGAAACTCTGCATGCCATTCCTTTAATCAAGACCATGAAGTGTTTTATATGCTACCATCACATGTAGACACAGTAAGCCTATAAAGATATATATATATATATAGTGTGGTGTTAAAAATAAAAGCGCACATGAGCCATCTTAATTATGTGTTTTGAAAAATTAAGCCAATACTGCAAATAAAATCTTGGAAGTATAATGTATAAAAAGATTCAAGATCTAATCTGAAGATTGTGGAATACATAATGATGAGCAATAGATTATTTAGTGAATGTATAACTAACATTGAAATATGGATGTAAATTCCTTTTACCTTGGAACACGTCATAGAGGAAGTTTTTAATGAATAATAAATTTAGCAAGCTACCTTATTTATAATTTTATTTTATGATTTCCCCTACTGGAACCTTTTCAAGAGAAACTAGTCAGTGCTAAGAAAAATAAAAATCTATTTATTCCTTTTCTTTCTTTTTTTTCTCTTCACACAGTTTTTTTTAAACATACTGTTTCAAGAATTCCTGTAGATATTTAGCTTTCTTTATATTCTCTCGGAAGAAAAACACATATTTCAAGGCATCTGTAAAATCTATAAATACAATGAACAGAACCTTATTGCACAGAAATGATGCTCATTCAAGGTGAGAATATCTTCCTAAATTCTGGATTTCTTTCAGATGGCTATTTTGAAATGTTTTGCTTTATTTCAGTAAAATTTTAGTATTTCAGGCAACTTGTACATCTGTGAGTCTTGAATTGTGTTAATCAAAGCAGCAAAAAATAAGTAGTGATGACAATGAATCTTCAAAGCAAGATTTATAACACAGAAAGGCCATAGATCAAATAGGACAAAATATGTCTGAATAAGATTTTAAAATAAGTATTTACTAACATGCCAGTAGTAACTATTTTGATTTTTAGTGACAAATGAGGAAAGTATATATTTACTTTCAAATCCTGGGAAATTTTCTGGAACTAAGATAAAACATCAGCCAGTTTTAACAGTGTGAGTCAATGTTATATAAGGGGGTTTCTCACAATGATGAAGTGTCCTCAATGCCTTCTCTTTTATGATTTAACTATGTAGGATTCCAGAATCAAATTCAAATGGGGAAATAAAAGTAAAAAGCAGCAGTAGAGTTTATTTAAAATATGCCTTTTATCTTTTCGCAGTGGAGATCACTTAGAACAAGATCCATGCTTAAAAGATGGAAGTAAAGAAGCAGAAGTTAGCCAAAGCCTATTAATACAAAGAGTACATCCAAATTTTTACAGTGACAGCAGAGCCAGTTCACTCAGAGGTTAGTTAAATAATTACTTTAAGGGCTCACTGTCCTTTCTGGGAAAATGAACTGTGTAATGTCAAAAGCTCTCACGACGTGAAAAATTGGAGCAGTCATGAACATGGATTAACACCTATTCACAAAATACTGGCTTCACTTACTGAAATACAGGAGGCACATTAAATGTTTATTTAGCATTTTACAGTTAGCATAGTTGTGGTGAAATCACAATATCCACTTATCTCTATTAGACAGATGTCACTTGGCCCATTGCGATTGCCAAGTCTAATGCAGTTTCTACATTATAATCATGGGTATGTTTGGCTGTGCTTGCCTTTCATGATGGGAGGGAGAATGTAAATAAATAGGGAAAAGTTGCTGTAAATTTTTTTGGGGGGTGATTACT
This sequence comes from Monodon monoceros, assembly GCF_005190385.1. NCBI lineage: Eukaryota > Metazoa > Chordata > Mammalia > Artiodactyla > Monodontidae > Monodon > Monodon monoceros. Next base: position 34,296,347 of record NW_021703769.1, on the reverse strand, counting down.
TTTTGGATAACCGTTCAACGGTTCTTGAGGAAGAGTGAGATTTGGGGTTGATTGTGTGCACTGCTGTATCCCAGTGCTTAGAACAGTGCCTGAAACAGTTAAGAAATTTAGAAAAAGACAAAAAACTTTCAAATGAATGAATTATAGTAATACAAAGCATTGATAAAAGAATAACTTAAAAAGAAAACCTGGGCTTCCCTGGTGGCGCAGTAGTTGAGAGTCCGCCTGCTGATGCAGGAGACGCAGGTTCGTGCCCCGGTCCGGGAAGATCCCACATGCCGCAGAGCGGCTGGGCCTGTGAGCCACAGCCGCTGAGCCTGCATCCGGAGCCTGTGCTCCACAACGGGAGAGGCCACAACAGTGAGAGGCCCCCGTACCGCAAAAAAAAAAAAAAAAAAAAAAAAAGACAACCTATTTGGAAGATCTCTTTTCCAATTTTAAGAGTATTCAAAACTATGTAGGAATATTATTCCTTTTACTCACTTATTAGGTGCTGATAACTCCCCATTCAATTAGGTTGGAATGAAAATACCAAGAGGGAGAATCTTTGTATTCACAGAAAAATCTATGTTATGTTTTAGATGTCTATCATAAATCATGTCATCAATAGAGAATCTATCATTTCATTGTCCAAATTTGTTTGGCTCATGAATTTACCCCATAGTTGTTGCTGTTTATCTTTCTACTCCTTCCTCTAATTTATCTTTTCCCCCACAAATGCTCCCACCTTTGGTTTTACATTAGTTTTCATTACTATTCCTATTACATTAACAAACGCAAAGGAATAAAATTATCAAATTAAAAAGTAAACTCATTATCTTCTTCCCAAATTTGGTCCCATCCAGTCCTGTTAAGACTTTTTAAAATTAGAAAGTACTAGTACTAACCTAAAATCCTCATTGTAATCTTAGACCACTCCTTCATTCTCTTCATCCAACAGATCATCAAGTTTAATCAAGTTTTTTTCAAAATATATTTCAAATTAATCACCTCTCTCACCTTTTCTCTCTTATCACCTATGGTCAGGCTCTCATCATATACCAACTCTTCTCTTGCAAAAGTCTTTATGGTTTTCTTGCTCTCAAACCTAATGTCATCCACTCTTTTCAAGGTTTCTAAAGTTACCTTCCCACATTATAGGCATAACATTCTCAGTTCAAAATCATTTCCCAAGCCCCTAAAGGCTACAAAACGAAATCCAGCATGACAGTCAGGATCCATTATAATCTTTGCAGCCTGTATCACTCTACTTACCTTTTGTGTATCTGTGTTTCCAGACCTCATGATCCTCTGAACATTACATGTACAATATTTTGTCAATTCTTTTGCTGTTATTGTTTTAATGACTTGATGTGTCCTTTTTGCCTTCAACTTCGATAAACCCTACTTATCCTTTAAGGTTTACATCAGATGCTAGTTCAGTATTAACATTCCTCCGTGTTGATTTCTGTTTCTTCTACCTGTACAGTAGGTTAGCCCTAATCCAGTCCATACTCCACTTAATGACGCAACTGACAGCAAAAAGTGACAATTATGGAAATAAGCCTCAGAAGAATTGTGCTGAATATTACCAATGTATTTTATAGATCTTAAAAGAATGTTTATTCACAGACTAAAGATGAAAATATCTAACTCAATGAAATATGTCAATAATCAAACTTACAGAACATACAAGTTGTTAAAGATGAAGCTTTTTAATGTCAGTATTTTGACCCTCACACTTTGACATTTAAGACTATATTTATCACTGAAACAAAAATAGTGCAGCCTCTGAAGTGACTTTGATTAGTTTATTTCTGTTCCAGTGCCCTTTTATTTTTATTGGCTCTGTGAAAGTGATTCATCTTTTCTTTCTTTTCACTCAGCAGTGCCTCTAGATTTCATCTTCAAATGGAATATTTAGTAGCAAAGATCATCACAGGTTTTAGGCTATTCTTTATTTAGAACATAAAATAATGTCATTAACACATAATATTAATTGTGCTCTTACTCTCTACCAGGCGTCATATTGAGTGTTTGTACATGGATCCTTTCATGCAATTATCTCCCACCCTGTGATGTAGACACTTATCATCTTCATTTATAATTCCCATAACTACTTTTAAAATGACTTATAAGCTGCCTTTAAAATAGGAACATTTAATTACCAGCAGAAATATAAAGTGCTAAACTTCATTAATCATCAAGGGAATATAAATTAAAACTAAAATCCAATACTGCTGCATAGAATGGCTAAAATTAAAAAGACAGACATACCATCTGTCTGATATAGACCAACAAAAATTCTAATACACTGCTTAAGGGAGAAAAACATTGGTCAATTGCTCTGGAGAACTGTGTGACAGAATCTACTAAAGCTAAAAAAAAAAGCATTTTCTTTAACCCAGCAATTCAACTCCTAGTTAAATACCCAAAAAAATGTACACCAAAATATACAAAGATATTCACAGCAGCACTATTTGTATTGATAGAAGCCCAAACTAAAAAATACTAATGCCCACCAATAGCAGAATGGATAAATGAATTGTATTGTGCATTGGACTCAAATAATTCACCCACAGCAAGGAGAATGAACAAAATACATCTACATACAACAACACAGATGTATCTTATAACCTAATGTTGAGCAAAAGATGTCAGACACTAAAGAATACATATGATTTTATTCCATTTATATAGAGTTCAAAAGAGGTAAACAAAAGATGGTGCTAGAATTTAGAATAGTGCTTACCCTTGGGAGGTTGATTCACATTCTATTTCTTAGTCTGGTTGTTGATTACATGGATGTGTTCAGTTCGTGAAAATTCGTCGATTTGCATACTTATGATTTTTGCACTTTTCAACATGCTGTCATTTTTCAATTAAAATTTTATGTATAAAAGTAAACATTGGCTGTTTTTCCTAAGATTGTGGCCTGAGGCTGGAGGACAGCAGCCATCTTGTGACCATGAAGCAACTTCATCGTAGATTCTTTCTTCAATTAATGCACGATTGTCAAATTAATTGAGTTTAGGTCAAATAAAGATGATTTGGAAATAATGGAGAGTTTCAATTCCACATCAGAGGGTCTTTGCTCCACCTCTGGTCCCATCCCCCACCATCTCACTCTCCCACCCCCAGACTCAGAGTCTCCCTGCAGCTGCTTCAACTTGCCAAGCAGTCTCCTGCCTCATGGCTTCTGCCCTGAGCTACTTCATCAGCTTCAAGTGCTCTCCCTCCAGAGGTATCTGCAGAGTTGGCCTCCTCATTTCTCAAATGTCTTCTCATCAGACGACCTGCATTTACCTCCACATATAAAATAGCAGCATTTCTCCCTACTCTCTTACGTTTATTTTCACCACTGATATTATTATCTATGCCACTTAAAAACGTTGCTCACTCATTGAACTGCCTCTGTCCTCTCAGACCTAAGCTCTATCAGGCCAAGGGTTTTGTACTGTTTGTTCATGGTGATAACCTCAATGCCTAAAACAATACCTGGAAATATATAATAGGTGTATGATAACTATTTTTGATTGAATTATATTAAATATGACTTTATCAAACCACTGACAATCTCCAGGAAATCCTAATGTCTCTTCTTCTCTAAGTTGAAGTAGAGAAAGTTTGGTGGAGAAATGCCATAGGAAGATGGCAAGATGGGAAGTTCCTAGGTCCCCTGAGCCATGGTCCTCACTCCCTGCAGTGTAGCTGGTCCTCCTCTCAAAAATCACATCCTCAACTTTTCAGAAACATTTTTAAATGTCAACTGAGAATCCCAAAAGTCTCCCATTGTCTTTTCACTTTCTCTGTGTGCTTTTGTGTTTTCTCTTCAATACTCAGGCCCCCAGGCAATAAAGAGCTTTCCTATATTGGGAGATAGGCAGGCCCTAGGGTCAGCGGCAAAGTTTCTTAAGGTATCCAAATCATATCCTACCGCACATACGTGCGTACAAATGTAATCACTGACTCATTCAACAAATATCTATCCCGTGTGCGAAGTGGGGGCTGGGGTGGGGAGTGTGGGGTGTGGATATAATGACAAATAGTTTCAGATGTTTCCTGCTTTTAGTGGAGCTTACATTCTAATTTAAGGAGTGTCTTAGGTTGGATGTTTCAGAAGCAGACCTGAAACAAGTACATGGACACTAATGGTTTACTTGAGAGATGGTGGGGAGAGGGGAGAGGGGAAGAAAAGCAGGGAAAAGTGTGTTGAAGAGCTGTTAGTGCTCTGGGAAATTGGGGTTCAATGCTGCTCTGGCTTTCTAGGCTATGTCACAAAGTACACCTCAGAGCTGTCCCACCTAAGGGTCCATCAGCTTTCAGCCGTCACTGGATGAGGGCTGCTCCTGGGACATGAACTCGCTGGTGATTTGGCCAGCCCCCTTGTGCAGGCTGAGCATGCTTTGTGGCTAAAGGAAGCCCCAGGCAGAGAAGATCGGGTGCTTCAAGTGGGAGCCCACCTAGTGGGAGCCGTGGGAATGAGGGGCCATTAGAGAGGCACTCACCCTCTGCTGCAGAGGACTGGTAGTACGCCAATTAGGAACAAAGGAAAAGCCAAGAAAAACATAAGAGAACTAGAATGACTGGAAAGCTCTGTTCAATTGGCTAAGAAACGTCATTCTGAGTGTGTGATGCTCAGCTGAAATATTCAAGATGAGAGGGACTTGGTCCTGCTTGCATCAGAGGAAGAGCTTCCTGAGGCCAAGAGAACATCCAACACATCCAGGATGAAGGAATTAGTTTGGTGTGTTTAAGAAACTAAGAGGCCTGTGGGGTCAGAGTGAAGTAAGCAAGGAAAGGGAGGGAAGGGTTGTAGTCAGAGCATGCGGGGACTGGGGCAGGTGCCGGGCACCACTGGGGGTTCAATCATGGGAATTCCATGAGCCTACATTCATGTAAAAGGTATACAGGCATTATATGTACACATATGTATACCTGTATATCTGGGTATTCATTAGATATACATTTCGTAAATATAGGTACATATTTACATAATTATTTGTATACATTAATTATGTACTTATTATAAACACCAGTCTAATGGGTGATGAAAATAATGGAATCTGTTTTCATTCCCAGTCATTGTGCAGAAATGAGCAGTGTAGATGAGTGAGTGTATATTTTGTGAGCCCTGGTTGAAGTCTCTGTGAGTAACTCTGTAAATGTCTAGTCACATTTAACCAGGACACTGCTGGTGAGAGTTACTGAGAAAGCTCTATTGGTGGGGAGACAGTTGGAAGAAGAAAAAGGAAAACAGATGGTTGACAGGTAAATGTAAGTTGATACTCATTTCATTTCTTGATGGAAACTCCTTAAAGGAAAGAAGTATTATAAAATGAAAGGGACTGAAAATAAATTTTTTAAAAAATCGAACTTGATGGTTAACTTTTTTTCTTTTCCTATTATTTTTCTTCCTTTTAGTAATATTGGCTGTCACAAAACCAGGGATCTTGAGTTTTGAGTGACTCACTCCAGGACCCATCTCTAATTTTTCAGGTCTTGCTTTTTCCAGCTTCAAAGTTAGCGGGAAAGGCAAAGGTATGATTTGACTTAAATTCAGTATGCATTGGCATTACTTACAGTGACTTCGAGAGCCTTTTAACAAAGGAGAAAAGATTATTGCATTGACAGTGAAATTAGAGAATTGTGCAGGCGCATTATGTTGAGTGGGCAGGGAAACATTTGTGGTAACCCTGTTTTATGCAAATGATACAATAGCAGGAGAAAATCAGTGAAGCAGCATTGTTCTCAGTTGTTTTAAAGGCAAGGGGTCATGGAGACAATGCTGATACGGGCTTGTTTTTAATGGATTTAAAATTCATTTCTATTGAAATCTTGCATAGCATGTGCAATGACTCACTCTGAGTTATTGCTGAGAGGGAGCTGGATGTGGAAAAAGCAGAAATATCCACGTTCTTTCTCCAGGGGCCCTGCCATCGTCCTTGCCATCACTCTCCATCCTGTAGAAAGCTCACGATTGCCCAATCAACATCATCGTTGAGGACTGAGCCTTAAAAGTCGGCCAGAGAGGGTGTTCCATCCCCAAACCCAGCTCCTGGCCCAAGTTTTATAAGTTATTCACTTGGATAATCCCTTTATCATCCAGTTGCTATGAGGCCAGCTGTTCCCCACTGAAACATAATCATCTTTCAATGCTCTCCATAAACATACTGATTGGGAAACAGGAGCAATTGCATCACACCAGAAGGAATTCAGGGAGAAAAAGGTTGATTAGGAAGAGACCATTGCTCTCCCCAAAACTTGCATGATTCCTATCAGATTGATGATTTCTAACTTTTGCTATAAGAAACTCAAAATGGCCTGGAAATATGAAGACAGTTAAGAAATGAAAGACTCTGACAAGATTAATTTTTACCTTTTTCTGCTGTTTTTAAAAAGTTGTGTGTTGAAATCAACCCAAATTTCCCTCATTGTATAAAATTGTGGTGTATTCTTACAATGGAAGAATACTCCACAAGAAAAGGAAATGAGCTACCGATAAATGCAGCAACATGGATGACTCTCAAATGCATATGGTAAGTGATTCCACATACATGACCTCTTCTGAAAGACTCTAAACTATAGGGGGAAAATGAGATCAGTGCTTGCCAAAAGCTGGGAATGGATGAAAAGAATTGACTATAAGGCACAGTAGACTATCATTTGAAGTAATAGAATTGTTCTATAACTTAATTTTGGTGGTGGTTACCTGACTATGACTATATGCTTTATTTTGTCAAAACTCATAGAATGACATACCAAGAAAGGGTGAATTTTACTGTATGTAAATTATACATTAATAAATCTTATTTAAAAAGTGTTCTTGGGGGCTTCCCTGGTGGCGCAGTGGTTAAGTATCTGCCTGCCAATGCAGGGGACACAGGTTCGAGACCTGGTCTGGGAAGATCCCATGTGCCATGAAACAACTACGCCTGTGTGCCACAACTACTGAGCTTGCGCTCTAGAGCTCGCGAGCCACAACTACTGAAGCCTGCACATCTAGAGCCCATGCTCTGCAACAAGAGAAGCCACCGCAATAAGAAGCCCACACACCGCAATGAAGAGTAGCCCCTGCTCACTGCAACTGGAGAAAGCCCGCGTGCAGCAACAAAGACGCAACGCAGCCAAAATAAATAAATACAATAAAATAAATTAACTTTAAAAAAGTGTTCTTGGTTGAAAACTACATTTCCTTTTCATTTTTTTTAGAAGAACTGCATGCCACGCTTGTTTTCTTCCTGTAATATGTCCTGGTGCATGCTATGAGGTGCTATGGCTGAATGGTCCGTCTGCGTTTGCAGGTGTTACATGTTGCTTTGATTTGGTGATGTAAGAGGAAGCGAAGGTCATAAATAGTCTTTTTCTGTGGCAATAAAAGGCAGTTTTGTTGAAGACCTGCCTGCTTGTTACCAATACAACATAAAGATTCAATGTAATTAAGAATTTTGAAATATGTTTCTTATTCTTTAGAGCTCTTTTAACTTAACTAACAGAAATCTGCTTCAAGGGAGATCAGCTCAGTGCTTTGCGATGACCTAATGGGGTGGGATAGGGAGGGTGGGAGGGCCGCTCAAGAGTGAGGGGATATGGGGATACATGTATGCATATGGCTGATTCACTTTGTTGTACAACAGAAACTAATACAGCATTGTGAAGCAATTATACTCCAATAAAGATGTATTTTTTTAAAAAAAGAATGTATATCCTTTACAGTACTCATTATATACAACGCTATTCATAGTTCACTTCAAATGTTAATCTTAAGCAATGGGAATATTCCTTGAGCAAAACAAATAAATCACTGCAGTGGAAAGAACAACAGAAAAAAAAAGAAATCTGCTTCAAGCTGGAGTTATAAAAGAAAAATTGAAAGCTAGTAGGGTAACTTGTGAAAGAAATAATATGTCATGATGTTAGAAATGTATTTAACTGGGTTGGATTCTTCAGAGAGATCAATGATATTTTGGTGGTTTTAGAACATGGTGTAAATTCTTTGACACTATTTCCATTAAAAGGTAGAAGGTCTGTTTCCCCTCCTCTGTGACTGCTTTGATCAGTACAATAGAGCAGCAGTGACATTGTGTGACTTTGAGCAAGATCACTGAAAGCCTTTCAGTTTCTACACTATGGAGTTAGAACACTTAGTGGTGGAGCCCTGAGCCTAACTCCCCAGAGGCTGCCATGTTGTGAGGGAGCCTAAGCTACATGGCAGGGCCATGTGTAGGTGTTCCAGTTGACAACCACAGCTGAGTCCAGCCTTTGAATCATCCCAGCTCAGGCAGAGGATATGTGAGTGAAGAAGGCTTCAGATGATCCCAGCCTCCAGCCATTTAAGTGCTGAGGCATGAAGCATCATGGAGCAGACAAGCTATCCTCACTGCGCTCTGTCCATTATTCTGACCCACAGTATCTGTGACCATAATCAAAGGGTGGTTGTTTAATGGCATTAAATCACTAAGTTGTAGGGTAGTAGGGTAGTTTGTTGTGCAACAGTAGATAACTGTGAAGAGGCATGAGACAAAAATCCAAACACAACAAGACACCTTAAAAGTCAGAGACTATTTTAGATTTAAGGCGACTAAAGGAACCTGACAACTAAATGTAATACATGATTTTCATTACATCTTCAGTGGCAAAAACAACCTAAAGAAAATATTAGGGACAAAGAAGGACTTTTCAAAATAAAAACTTGTTGGAAAAAAAGAAGCAGATTTAAAATAAAAGTTAAAAGAGAGAGAAAGAGAGAGCAAACTTAGGCTCTGGAGTCATTCAGCCTGGGTTCAGATTGTTGCTCTTCTCGTTGAAAGCTCTGAGACCATAGATATATAAACTCTCCTTCCACTTATAGGATTGCTAAGAGTATTTAGTCATCTTACTGGTATATGGATTGAAAGAGACTGTATATCTTGTGTAAGATGGTTGGAAAGGTTGCCAGCATAGAATAAATTCTAAAAAAGTATCATTACTAATAGGGACTATTTTCAACACAAGGAAAACGATTATGAACCCAGGCAATTGCTCCCTGTCTCCCTCTCAGCTCCTCTTTGTGTGTCTACTTTAATCTTCCCCTTGTCTTTGCAGAATGGTTTGCCCTCCTTCTGAATGCTTGTGTTACTTTGCTGCCCTGTGTCTCTTGAGCTTCTGTGTCCTCTGTTCAAGCAACCAGACCAGACTCTTCAGTGTCCTTCAAGCTCACTCCCAAATATCAGGAAGAGATAGTCCGATTATAGATCTTGGGTCATTCAGACCCATTCAGATTTAGAAACATGTTAAACAGGATCCTGTAGTAGAAACATGGTTGTGAGGCCCAAAATCTCTTAGAAAACAGCTCTAAGAAAGGAAAAATGGGCTCAGCAGATTCTTCTTAATTAGAAGATAATTTTAACATAAATTGGCCATGGAAATAAAATTATTTTCATTTTAGGTCCATGGATACCATTTTAACTGTGAAAATTAGAGTTGCACCTGGTGTTTATAATCTTAAGAGAATGTAGGAGATGGCCAACTGAGATTGGGAAACCAAGGTTTAGAGGAACGTCTTGACCTTCTAATTCTTCCATTTTAAAAATCATTCCATTGCAATAAAATGATTGTGAAAAAGTGTTTTTTATCTTCTCTGAAACCAGTAGCCTGGAAAAGAGCAAAAGAGAGTGTATTGGTGACGTCATTTTATGTCTTGTGAAACAAATGTTGTATTTGTTGTACTTAAGTTATTGCAAAACAATAATTTTATAATCTCTTAAAATATTTTAAATGCACAGTATTATATAGAACATATTCTTGTAAACACTCCAGTAAAGCATATGCTACAGACAGAACTTTGATGGTCACAAATCAGATGTGTACCAAAGAAAAAACATCTCTATTATACAACTGTACATACTTTCCTTATCTCTGATAATCCATTTTCACTCATTATTGCAAAACTTAGTATAATCACTTCTGGTGGAATTGCTGCATTGAAGACTGTGAGGGTTTAAATTTTTAATTATATAGCTAAATTACCCTCCACCGTTGTAATACATAGTCCTTGTCCAATTGCCAATTCACCACTGCTGTGAATGAGAATATTTATTCCCCCACATCTTTGTCAAGCTAGATGCTTTGAACGTCTCTGTTTTTGATAATCCAAGTGCCAGTTGATTTAAATTCTATCCTTGTGATTATCAATGAGTTTGGGAATCTTTTCTCCCTTTAATTGTTCTTTTGTATTTGTCTTCTGTGTCAATAAATTGCCCATATTGATTTGTAGAAGCTCTTTATATGTTCTAGATATTAATCACTTTTCTGTTATGTATTGTGCAGGGATGTTTTCAGAGTACATTTGAACCTAAAGCAAACAAACAAACAACCTCATTCACAAGGGGCTGAGAAGATGGGCAGAGATTTGTAAGGGATTTCTTAGGAGGGCCTCTTCCCATGTGAGTTCCATCCCTGACCATCGCTGGCCCCATGTACATGTCTCTCTCCTCCTCACACCTAGTGTTGTCCATGGGGTTGCAGTTGGGGAAAATCTGACTGCTGTTTGTCTCCTGATCAAGATGTCTAGAAGGTGACAGATGGAACAGAGAAAAAGAGTGTAAAGGGCTGCATTGGGGGAGTAATTTCCTCCCACTCACAGGGGGTCCAGGAATGTGGAAGTCTTTTCCAACTGTGCCAAAACCACCTGGGGGATCCCTGAAGAGGGGTCCACAAGTTACTGGAGGCATGGGCCAGAGAGGCATGAATGCTATGGCTGGGGTTGGGGGAGATCATCCTGGTTTCCAAAGACCACACCAAATTTCCCATGAGTCTCCTTTGAACACAGCCAGGCCCAGACATAAGCTGTGACAGAAGCCATCCCCAGCCAAGCAGAAACTTTCCTGCTTTATCCTTTTACCTCTCTTTCCTTCTTTCTACCCTTTACCACCAGGCAGGGTCTAAAACCACAGCCAGCTAGAGAGCATGAGGTGAGGAGAGATAAAGAACCAACAGAAGGCAACCACATCCCCTTCCCTAAAATCTGGGGCCCCACGAATGCCACACAGAGCTGGAGAGGAGGAGGAGAACTGTGGATTAATACCTTGGGCTGAAATGAGAATGTGTTTTTAACTTAACATGAACTTAGTACAGAAAAGTCATGGTGCCCATCAGAGCTTCTCCTACTTAAATCATCTTTAGGATGTCCATTGGGAGACAGAAGTAATGTTACTTTTTGTTACATCCCATACATCATGCCTTGGTTAAAACACACTGCAGATATTTTTTCCCAGTCTGTCCTTTGACTTTCTTTGTGTTATAATATGTTTCTAGGCATTCTCAACTCTAAGTCATGTAGTCCACCTATCATTAGAAGGTCCTTCTTACCCTAGGATTATAAATATTTTATACTTAAAAAAAATTTACATCCCATATTTTAGTTTCCTATAAGTGGTTTTTAGATACGTCTGGAATTCATTTTGTGAATATTGTTGTAGTGTCAACCTTCTGTGGAAAAATTGCCCTCAGCTGGGGAAAGCTGCCTTGCCCAGGGTCACGCCCCCTACCCACCAGCAGCCCACATCCAATGACTGTTCCCTGTGGACTACTGCACACCATCCCGATGTACACCCGGCTTCAGAGGCTCCACTTAGGGTTGGCAGAAGCCCCTGAGACTAAATTGCAGCCCAACTTCTCCCTCTGTGCACTGCTGCTTCCTTCACATATCCCTCAGGTATTTGCTCCAGAGAGCAAATCCTCAATAAACGTCCTGCCAACAAATCTGTCTCAAAAATACTTCCTGGGGAAACCGATCTGCAACAAATTTGAAATAATTAACTGAATTTATTTTTCTTCCGAATGCAGAATTCATGACCTTAGTACCTTTTACTAAACAATTAATCCTTTTGATTTAAATGTCATCTTTACTGTATACTGATTTTTCCACTGAAAATGGGTCTATATTTGGACTATTCATTCTATCTGATTATTTATATTTTCTAAAATTATTGCCACACTGCTTTTATTCTGTAGATCTAGAATAAACTTGTTATCAGGCCAGGCAAGTTACTCATTATTTTGTTTGTTTGTCTATTTAATGAAAATTATATATTGGCTATACTTTTGTTTGTATATTTGTTTTTCTTCTCCCAGATGAAATTTAGATATATTTTCTTAAGTTTACATAAAAATTCATATAAAAACTCCAATGTGAATTTTATTTATTATTGCACTGAATTTAAGGAATAATGTGTGGAGTGAAATATTTACAATATTGAATTTTCTCATCTAAATTTTATGCATGTTCCTCTGAATGTTACTGTACTTTTCCCTTTCATGGAGTTTCTTCTTATATGCCTTACATTTATATCCTGGTAGATTTATTTCTAGACATTTAAGAACATTTATTACCATTTATGAATAGTATCTGAGATTTGTATGTTAATCTTATGTCTGACAACCTTGACAATTTCTTTTCTCGTTTTTAATGATATTTTGGTTTCTACTCAGACTTTTTGGGCAGATGATATCATGTTAATAATGCCTGTTTTGTCATTTTTCTTTCTAATCAATGTACATAATTCCTTTCTTGTTTTATTACATTGGCTATGATCACCAACACAGTGACCATAATAGCTATCCTTGCCTTGTTTAAGACTTTGATAGGAATTTCTCTTACATTTCACCAATAAATATGATTTTTGCTGGAAGCTTCTAATAGATACCAAATACCTACTTAAGGCTGAGTCCTAAGAGTAAGTCATCCATAAGTAAGCAGCAAAATAACCATAAAGTGGGCTGAACCTAGAAGTCAGAGAGAGAGTGATGGGTCTGATCACCCTGAACAGGTGGCTTCTACCAGAAAAGAACTCCTGCGGGGAACTGATGGCAACCTTAAATAACTAATTAACTAACAAACTAAATGGATGTAAAAGGATTCAATTATAAACCTAAAGTTCTTTTGGGAACATAAGCAAGTGATTTTCCATTTTATGATTCAGGAGAGATATTGAAAGGGAGTGCAGGTATAGCTGAGATCAGATAACAACTGGCAGGAAGATCCTGGGTAATAAATATCTCTAAACACAAAAATTAATTACAAAGATTTGGGAATCATGAGGAAACCCAAAGCCATTTGAATACAACTCCAGACATTCTAAAATGCTATTACTAAGAACCCCAAATAGAGATAAAGGAAAAGATGGAGGAGAGTAACAATTAAATAATGGGAGAGATTTGCTCTGAGTGGAGGAAAGATAAATTCTTCATAGTTAAAGGGCTAAATAAGTTCCTCACAGGACTGATAAAATGAGACTTGGCACATCCTGGAAAAATTCCTGAACTTCAAGCATAAACAGAAATTTATACCAGACTTAAGAAAGAAATAAAATATTCCTTTAAGAAAAGGAGAAATATTCATATTCGCATGGTAGCTCCAAGGCAAACAAAACTAAAAAGAACATAAGTTTTACAATATAATGTAAAGAAGGAGAATTTAAGGTTGAAAGTACTAACAACATAAAGGAACATTATGTAAAATAAAAGGCACAATTATTAATGAAGACACAAAGATTATAAGCCAATGAATATGACAGCTAAATCTGCAAAACAAAAACAATCAGAAGTGCAGGGAGACCTTAATAAAAAAACAGAACTATGGTGAGATATTATAAATACCACTTGAAGAATCAGTAAGCTCTTGAACAGGAAATGAGGAACACAATCAAAAATTGATTTTGTGATACAGCAAATATTTATATGTAGAGAATATGCAATTCTCCCATATCTATGGGACATTTATAAAAATTGATTATATAATTGACCACCCAAAACAAAAATAATCAATTTTATAAGCCACATCTTCTGATCATAATATCCAAACATAATAAAAATATGTCCAAAAACTGAAGAATTAAAATTATTAAACATAATACCAAATCACTTTTGAGTTAATTAGGAAAACAAAGTTAACATGAAAATCTACCAATAAATGACTATAAAGAGTAATACTTCGCACCAGTCGAGACATAGCTAAAGCATAATCACAGGAAAACATACAGTCTGAAATGCTTTTACTTTCCAAAGAGAAAGAGAATAAAGGAAAAAAACGGTACTTCATAATACTTAGTATATGGTAGATAATCTTCTATGTTATTTATCTATATTATATTATTTAATTCCCACAAAATTTTAGGAGGGAGATTATTATCCCTATTATTTAGATGAGGAAACTGAGGCAAAGAACAGTTAAACAGCTTGACAAGTGTAACATAGCAAGTGGTAGCACCAGTCTTCAAAGCCAGAGAAGTCTGGCTCCAGTGTACACTCTGAACCACTATGTTAAAATTCATCTTAAGAAGCTGGAAGAACACAGATATAAATGAAAATGGAAAGAGGGAGTGGATAAAGATATATAGTGAAATTTTAAATATAGAAAATAAAAAATAACAATGGATAAACAAGTCCTAGACGTAAAATAGATAAATATAACTAGTGGATAAAAGGGAAAGTAAAAAATATTCACTAAGAATGAAAAAGAGGATACATAGGTGAAGAGATGAAACAAATGAAATGATTATATGGAATTCTATGACATAAAATTAGAAAGTTTAGAGAAAATACATACTTTCTTAGAAAAATGAATATTATCAAAATTGACATCCAAATTTGTAAAAATCATGAAGAAACAAATTACCTAAGGAGAGAAGGAAAACAATCATTCTTTAAAAAGTATGAAAATGGGGCTTCCCTGGTGGCGCAGTGGTTGAGAGTCCACCTGCCGATGCAGGGAACACGGGTTCGTGCCCTGGTCCGGGAAGATCCCACATGGCCACTGAGCCTGCGCGTCCGGAACCTGTGCTCCACAACGGGAGAGGCCACAACAGTGAGAGGCCCACGTACCACCAAATAAATAAATAAATAAATAAAAATGGCACTAAAATCAAATGAATGATTGCTATGTTTTTCAGAATAGATAAGTTTAATGTTAACTCCTTAGTAGAAGAAAAAACTTGGAAAGCTCTCCCTTCTTCATTATATTAAGTCAGAGATTCAAAAATAATACACTGTGAAAACATAAGGTGGGTTTCAGGAATACTTCAACAGTACAATATCAGAAAACTCTTCCCATTTTTTGTACTGTCAACAAATTAAAGAAAAAGCAAAAACACTACATATAGATATTAAAAAGGAATTTGAGAAAATTCAGCAGCAATTGACCATAGAAATCTAAAATAAATAAGGAAAAAATAAACCAATATTCTCAAACTTCAAAAAATAATGGCTGCCATCCTAATTAAGCACTAAATCCATTCTCACTAAAATAAAAAATAAGACACAGATGTCTGCCACTGTCATTAATCACCACTACTTTATAAGACAACCTACTGAAGGGGAGAAGATATTTACAAATGATATGTCCTATGAGGGGTTAATATCCAAAATACATAAACATCTTATACAACTCAATATCAAACAAATGAAAAAAACCCAACTCAATTAAAAAATGAAGACCTGAATGGACATTTTTCCAAAGAAGACACACAGATGGCCAATAGGCACGTGAAAAGATGCTCAACATCACTAATCATTAGGGAAATACAAATTAAGACCACAATGAGATATCACCTCACACCTGTTAGAATGGCTGTCATCAAAAAGACCACAAATAGCAAATGTTGGCAAAGATGTGGAGAAAAGGGGCCCTTTGTACACTGTTAGTGGAATTGTAAACTAGTGTAGCCATTGTGGAAAACTGTATGGAGTTTCCTCAAGAAACTGAAAACAGAGCTATCATATGACCCAGGAATTCCACTCCTAGTTATATATCCAAACAAAATGTAAACACGAATTTGAAAAGACATATGCATCCCAATGCATTATTTATGATAGTCAAGTTATGGAAGCAACCTATGTATCCATCAACAGATGAATGGATAAAGAAGATATGAGATACACACACACACACACACACATACACAATGGAATATTACTAAGCCATAAAAAATGAAAATTTGCCCTTTGTGACAACATAGATGGCCCTGGAGGGTATTATGCCAAGTGAAATAAATCAGACAGAGAAAGACAAACACTGTATGATGTCACTTATATGTGGAATCTAAAACTTAAAACAAACTAATGAATATAACAAAAAAGAAACAGAATCACAGATACAGAGAACAAACTAGCTAATGGTTACCAGTGGGGAGAAGGAAGGGGGGAGGGATAAGAAAGGGGTAGGGGATTAAGAGGTACAAACTACTATGTATAAAATAAATAAGGGGGAGGAGCTTCATCATGGTGGAAGAGTAAGACACGGAGATCACCTTCCTCCCCACAAATACATCAGAAATACATCTACATGTAGAACAACTCCTACAGAACACCTACTGAACGCTGGCAGAAAACCTCAGACATCCCAAAAGGCAGGAAACTCCCCACGTACCTGCGTAGGGCAAAAGAAAAAACAGAGACAAAGGAATAGGGATGGGACCTGCACCAGTGGGAGGGAGCTGTGAAGGAGGAAAGGTTCCCACACACTACAAGCCCCTTCGCGGGCGGAGACTGCGGGTGGTGGAGGGGGGAAGCTTCGGAGCCGCAGAGGAGAGCACAGCAACAGGGATGCGGAAGGCAAAGCGGAGAGATTCCCACATGGAGGATCGGTGCCGACCAGCACTCACCAGCCCGAGAGGCTTGTCTGCTCACCCGCCGGGACGGGCAGGGGCTGGGAGCTGAGGCTGCAGCTTCGGAGGTCAGACCCCAGGGAGAGGACTGGGGTTGGCTGCGTGAACACAGCCTGAAGGGGGCTAGTGCGCCACAGCTAGCCGGGAGGGAGTCCGGGAAAAGTCTGGACCTGCCGAAGATGCAAGAGACTTTTTCTTTCCTCTTTGTTTCCTGGTGCGTGAGGAGAGGGGATTAAGAGCGCCAATTAAAGGAGCTCCAGAGACGAGCACGAGCTGCGGCTCTCAGCGCGGACAACAGAGACGGGCATGGGACGCTAAGGCTGCAGCTGCAGCCACCAAGAAACCTGTGTGCAAGCACAGGTCACTATCCACATCTCCCCTCCCGGGAGCCTGTGCAGCCCACCAGTGCCAGGGTCCCGTGATCCAGGGACAACTTCGCTGGGAGAAAGCACAGCGTGCCTCAGGCTGCT
Source organism: Monodon monoceros (assembly GCF_005190385.1). Taxonomy (NCBI): domain Eukaryota; kingdom Metazoa; phylum Chordata; class Mammalia; order Artiodactyla; family Monodontidae; genus Monodon; species Monodon monoceros. Next base: position 34,279,255 of record NW_021703769.1, on the reverse strand, counting down.
GCAACGTCCCGCTGGCCTCTGCCGCCGCAGGATCGCCCCGCACTCCGTGCCCCTCCCACCCCCGGCCTGAGTGAGCCAGAGACCCCGAATCAGCTGCTCCATTAACCCTGTCCTGTCTGAGGCAAGAAAACACGCCCTCAGGCAACCTACACGCGGAGGCAGGTTCAAATCCAAAGCTGAATCCCGGGAGCTATGCGGACAAAGAAGAGAAAAGGAAGTTTCTCCCAGCAGCCTCAGGAGCAGCGGATTAAATCTCCACAGTCAACTTGATGTACCCTGCATCTGTGGAATACCTGAATAGACAACGAATCATCCCAAATTGAGGACGTGGATTTTGGGAGCAATAATATACATATATTATTCCCTTTTTCTCTTTTTGTGAGTGTGTATGTGTAGGCTCCTGTGTGTGATTTTGTCTGTATAGCTTTGCTTTTACCATTTGTCCTAGGGTTCTGTCTGTCCGTTTTTGTTTTTTTTTCTTTTCTTTAATTACTTAAAAATTTTTTTTTCTTAATAATTATTTTTTATTTTAATAACTTTATTTTATTTTATCTTCTTTCTTTCTTTCCTTCCTTCTTTCTTTCTTTTCTCCCTTTTATTCTGAGCCGTGTGGAGGACAGGCTCTTGGTGCTCCAGCCAGGAGTCAGGGCTGTGCCACTGAGGTGGGAGAGCCAACGTCAGGACACTGGTTCACAAGAGACCTCCCAGCTCCATATAATATCAATCGGCAAAAATCTCCCAGAGATCTCCATCTCAACGCCAAGACCCAGCTCCACTCAACGACCAGCAAGCTACAGTGCAGGACACCCTATGCCAAACAACTAGAAAGACAGGAACACAACCTCATCCATTAGCACAGAGGCTGCCTAAAATAATAATAAGGCCACAGACACCCCAAAACACACCACCATACATGGACATGCCCACCAGAAGGACAAGATCCAGGTTCATCCACCAGAACACAGACATTAGTCCCCTCCACCAGGAAGCCTACACAACCCACTGAACCAAACTTATCCACTGGGGAAAGACACCAAAAACAATGGAAACTACTAACCTGCAGCCTGCAAAAAGGAGACCCCCAAACACAGTGAGATAAGCAAAATGAGAAGACAGAGAAACACACAGCAGATGAAGGAGCAAGGCAAAAACCCACCAGATCTAACAAATGAAGAGGAAATAGGCAGTCTACCTGAAAAAGATTTCAGAAACATGCTAGTAAAGATGATCCAAAATCTTGGAAATAGAATGGAGAAAATACAAGAAACGTTTAACAAGGACCTAGAAGAAATAAAGAGCAAACAAACAGAGATGAACAACACAATAAATGAAATTAAAAATTCTCTAGAAGGGATCAATGGCAGAATAACTGAGGCAGAAGAACGGATAAGTGACCTGGAAGATAAAATAGTGGAAATAACTACTGCAGAGCAGAATAAAGAAAAAAGAATGAAAATAATTGAGGACAATCTCAGAGACCTCTATAACAACATTACATGCACCAACATTCAAATTATAGGGTTCCCAGAAGAAGAAGAGAAAAAAAAAGGGACTGAGAAAATATTTGAAGAGATTATAGTTGAAAACTTCCCTAATATGGGAAAGGAAATAGTTAATAAAGTCCAGGAAGCACAGAGAGTCTCATACAGGATAAATCCAAGGAGAAACATGTCAAGACACATATTAATCAAACTATCAAAAATTATAAACAAAGAACAAATATTAAAAGCAACAAGGGAAAAACAACAAGTAACACAAAAGGGAATCCCCATAAGGTTAACAGCTGATCTTTCACTCTGCACTCTGCAAGCCAGAAGGGACTGGCAGGACATATTTAAAGTGATGAAAGAGAAAAACCTACAACCAAGATGACTGTACCCAGCAAGGATCTCATTCAGACTTGATGGAGAAATTAAAAGCTTTACAGACCAGCAAAAGCTAAGAGAATTCAGCACCACCAAACCAGCTTTACAACAAATGTTAAGTAACTTCTCTAGGCATGAAACACAAAAAAAGGAAAAGATCTACAATGATGAACCCAAAACAATTAAGAAAATGGTAACAGGAACATACATATTGATAATTACCTTAAAGGAAAATGGACTAAATGCTCCAACCAAAAGACATAGACAGGCTGAATAGATACAAAAAAAAGACCCATATATATGCTGTCAACAGAGACCCACTTCAGACCTAGGGAAACATACAGACTGAAACTGAAGGGATGGAAAAAGATATTCCATGCAAATGGAAATCAAAACAAAGCTGGAGTAGCAATTCTCATATCAGACAAAATATACTTTAAAATAAAGACTATTACAGGGGGCAAAGAGGGACACTACATAATGATCAAGGAATCGATCCAAGAAGAAGATATAACAATTGTAAATGTTTATGCACCCAACATAGGAGCACCTCAATACATAAGGCAAATACTAACAGCCATAAAAGGGGAAATTAACAGTAACACATTCATAGTAGGGGACTTTAACAGCCCACTTTCACCAATGGACAGATCATCCAAAATGAAAATAAATGAGGAAACACAAGCTTTAAATGATACATTAAACAAGATGGACTTAATTGATATTTATAGGACATTCCATCCAAAAACAACAGAATACACTTTCTTCTCAAGTGCTCATGGAACATTCTCCAGGATAGATCATATCTTGGGTCACAAATCAAACCTTGGTAAATTTAAGAAAATTGAAATTCTATCAAGTATCTTTTCAGACAAAAACACTAGGAGACTAGATATCAATTACAGAGAAAAATCTGTAAAAAATACAAACACATGGAGGCTTAACAATACACTACTTAATAACCAAGAGATCACTGAAGATATCAGAGAAAATGAAAAAATACCTAGAAAAAATTGACAATGAAAACACAATGACCCAAAACCTATGTGATGCAGCAAAAGCAGTTCTAAGAGGGAAGTTTATAGCTATACAAGCCTACTTAAGAATTAAGAACATCTCAAATAAACAACCTAACCTTACACCTAAAGAAATTAGAGAAAGAAGAACAAAAAACCCCAAAGTTAGCAGAAGGAAAGAAATCATAAAGATCAGATCAGAAATAAATGAAAAATAAATGAAGGAAAAAACAGCAAATATCAATAATACTAAAAGCTGGTTCTTTGAGAAGATAAACAAAATTGATAAACCTTTAGCCAGACTTATCAAGAAAAAAAGGAAGAAGACTCAAATCAATAGAATTAGAAATGAAAGCGGAGAAGTAACAACTGACACTGCAGAAATACAAAGGATCATGAGAGATTACTACAAGCAAATATATGCCAATAAAATGGACAACCTGGAAGAAATGGAAAAATTCTTAGAAATGCACAACCTACCGAGACTGAACCAAGAAGAAATAGAAAATATGAACACACCAATCACAAGCACTGAAATTGAAACTGTGATTAAAAATCTTCCAACAAACAAAAGCCCAGGGCCAGATGCCTTCACAGGCGAATTCTATCAAACATTTAGAGAAGAGGTAACACCTATCCTTCTCAAACTCTTCCAAAATATAGCGGAGGGAGGAACACTCCCAAACTCATTCTACGAGGCCACCAAACTCTGATACCAAAACCAGACAAAGGTGTCACAAAGAAAGAAAACTACAGGCCAATATCACTGATGAACATAGATGCAAAAATCCTCAGCAAAGTACTAGCAGACAGAATCCAGCAGCACATTGAAAGGATCATACACTATGATCAAGGGAGCTTTATCCCAGGAATGCAAGGATTCTTCAATATATCAAATCAATCAATGTGATTCACCATATTAACAAATTGAAGGATAAAAACTATATGATCATCTCAATAGATGCAGAGAAAGCTTTCGACAAAATTCAACACCCATTTATGATAAAAACCCTCCAGAAAGTAGGCATAGAGGGAACTTTCCTCAATATAATAAAGGCCATATATGAAAAACCCACAGCCAACATTGCCCTCAATGGTGAAAAACTGCAAACATTTCCACTAAGATCAGGAACAAGACAAGGTTGCCCCCTCTCACCACTATTATTCAACATAGTTTTGGAAGTTTTAGCCACAGCAATCAGAGAAGAAAAAGAAATAAAAAGAATCCAAATTGTAAAAGAAGAAGTAAAGCTATCACTGTTTGCAGATGACATGATACTATACATAGAGAATCCTAAAGGTGCTACCAGAAAACTACTAGAGCTAATCAATGAATTTGGTAAAGTAGCAGGATACAAAATTAATGCACGGAAATCTCTTGCATTCGTATATAGTAATGCTGAAAATCTGAAAGTGAAATTAAGAAAACACTTCCATTTACCATTGCAACAAAAGGAATATAATATCTAAGAATAAACCTACCTAAGGAGACAAAAGACCTGTATGCAGAAAATTATAAGACAATGATGAAAGAAATTAAAGATGATACAAATAGATGGAGAGATATACCATGTTCTTGGATTGGAAGAATCAACATTGTGAAAATGACCCAACTACCCAAAGCAATCTACAGATTCAATGCAATCCCTATCAAACTACCATGGGCATTTTTCACAGAACTAGAACAAAATATTTCAAAATTTGTATGGAAGCACAACAGACCCCAAATAGCCAAAGCAATCTTGAGAAAGAAATACAGAGCTGGAGGAATCATGCTCCCGGACTTCAGACTATACTACAAAGCTACAGTAATCAAGACAGTATGGTACTGGCACAAAAACAGAAAGATAGATCAATGGAACAGGATAGAGAGCCCAGAGATAAACCCACGCACATATGGTCAACTTATCTTTGTTAAAGGAGGCAAGAATATACAGTGGAGAAAAGACAGCCTTTTCAATAAGTGGTGCTGGGAAAACTGGACAGCAACATGTAAAAGAATGAAATTAGAATACTCCCTAACACCATACACAAAAATAAACTCAAAATGGATTAAAAACCTAAATGTAAGGCCAGACACCATAAAACTCTTGGAGGAAAACATAGGCAGAACACTCTATGACATAAATCACAGCAAGATCCTTTTTGACCCACCTTTTAGAGAAATGGAAATAAAAACAAAAATAAACAAATGGGACCTAATGAAACTTAAAAGTTTTGCACAGCAATGGAAACCATAATCAAGACGAAAAGACAATCCTCAGAATGGGAGAAAATACTTGCAAATGAAGCAACTGACAAAGGATTAATCTCCAAAACATACAAGCAACTCATGCAACTCAATATCATAAAAACAAACAACCTGGGCTTCCCTTGTGGCGCAGTGGTTGGGAGTCCACCTGCCGAGGCAGGGGACATGGGTTCGTGCCCTGGTCCGGGAAGATCCCACATGCCGCGGAGCTGCTGGGCTCGTGAGCCATGGCCGCTGAGCCTGGGGGTCCGGAGCCTGTGCTCTGCAACAGGAGAGGCCACAACAGTGAGAGGCCCGTGTACCACAGGAAAAAAAAAAAAAAATATATATATATATATATATAACCGAAGCCAAAAATGGGCAGGAGACCTAAATAGACATTTCTCCAAAGAAGATATACAGATTGCCAACAAACACATGAAAGAATGCTCAGCATCATTAATCATTAGAGAAATGCAAATCAAATCTACAATGAGATGTCATCTCACACCAGTCAGAATGGCCATCATCAAAAATCTACAAACAATAAATGCTTTAGAGGGTGTGGAGAAAAGGGAACCTCTTTCACTGTTGGTGGGAATGTAAAATGATACAGCCACTATGGAGAACAGTATGGAGGTTCCTTAGAAAACAAAAAATAGAACCTCCATACGACCCAGCAATCCCACTACTGGGCATATACCCTGA